>NW_020656077.1:6698006-6727029 GCF_003589595.1 Hyposmocoma kahamanoa
TTTAAGTTTAATTAAACAGTCTTTTTCTTTCTATGAAATTTCTATCAATATTACATTATGATTAATGGCTCAATTTTTTTAAATAAATAATAAAATATAGTTTTATATTTTAATTTCAAACAGGGTATTCCTATTTAAAGAAAGCATACAACATAGATTTTTTCTTGATAAAGTTAAATTTAAAGAATTATAGGAGCTTATGCTATTGATCGCAAACTTTTTTTGATGTGTGTATACTATACTATATACATTTTTCAAATGGTTTTAATTTCCTTTGTGAAAAATTAAATTCTGAAATAAAGCCAGTGTCCCTGTCGCTCTAACCAAGCAAATTGAATGTATTAGAACGGGAAAAATTTCGCCGCCTTCCCTCTCCTCTTCCTCAGCTCGTTCGCTATTATATTCGGTCCGTGTGTGAACATTGAGCATTATTTATTAGAGGTAGCGATGTCGAAACTCTCTTACTTTCAAAATTTGTTCAGAGGCTTTATGAAACTTGGCATGCTCTGCGGATTTTGGCCGTAATATGACGTATTTTACGCAATAAATATTATACGCGTTCTAGAGACATACGGTGTCTCTAATTCACAACAGTGTCTTCATCCATATTTTTTTTAAATATTGAAATGAAAAATTTGGTGTTTCTAGGACCCATGACGGATTAAATAACGTAAGATACCGTAGATTAATATTAACACCCGCCCTCAGGTAATAAGCCTGCCACCCCTTTTCATTACATTTAATCCTAAAAAGCAAAAAGGAACAGTAACGGGACAAACAGTAATTGAAGTTAAATAAAGAATTTAATCCAACATTGATTGGTATTGGTGAAACTGTCCGTACAGCAAAGTACGGGCGTTCTGCCATTTATGTGTACATATTATGCTTTGATCCTGGCCTAGGGATGCACAATTATTTGCTTTGAATCGATTCTTGGATTGTAATGGATCATATGCCTCTGAACCGTCTACGAATCGGTATCGTATACTCTTGAATCCATTTCACAAAAATCGTTTCAAAATTTGTAATATTTAAACACCTTTATTACGCGACTTAATTGCCATAATAATGTTCTTTTTTTGCTTTTCACAGACGCCAATACTTTAGATAAAACTATTCTTAGTCATATAACTTAATATCCAAAGCATTGTCCTTACCTTGATTTTCTGTTTTAGTACTTGACGAAATCATTAATAAGGTGAGACTTTTGTTTAAATTCTGAAAACGATCTCAACGATACAAATCGCCTTAATTTCGAATCTATTCGCTTAAAAATCGCATTGAAATGAATCGATAAAAAATCGTTAGATCGTATTCAATTGAATCGATCTTCTTGAAAATCGGACCGTAATGTGCATTCCTATTCTGGGCCCACGTAATTTGCTTTTGAAGTGATTTTTTCTTTATATTTTCCTGTTTATAGGTACTTGAAAAATTGTCTTTATTAGACAGTGTAAGCGGGATTCATTTATAGTTTGTACAGTTGTTTAATTAATTAAAATACTTAATGTTTGGTACAAACCGCCTGCCGCCGAGCAACCACCCCGTTCGAGTGTTTTATACTTAGTGTCCTTTTGCTAGCAGATGTAATTTGCTTCACAGATTTTTATATATCCTCAGTTGCGCTAGAGCCTTTTATCTTAACATGTCTTTGATCTTAATCTTGATGTTCCTCCATGAAGGTTAATGAAGTGGATAATGTGGACTGTTTGAGAATGAGCACAAATGTAAATGAGACGCAATAACAAATACTGAATATAATTCACGACACAGTTTAACAATTACAATAATATAAAACAAAAAATTTGCAAAAAGGATAAAAAAGGAATACAAAACGCAAGGTGAGGAGGAGACACGCGCGCGATTTTAATCTGCGATGCTAGCGCCCGTAAGTCCGAAGTGTGGCGATGCAATTGCACGTTTGTATCGATGCAGTCGCGCGTTTTTATCGATGTAGTCGCGATTTTGCATCGATGCAATCGCCTATAAATCGCAAATGTAGCGATGCAATCGTGCGTTTCACGCATGCGTGTTTGCATTGCTGCTAAAGGTCGCAGTGTGTATCCACATAATAAATTCAGGCGGCGGTAGCGTTAGCGTACAGCTTGCAACAAATAAGTTTAAAAAACCAACTTTGAATATTTGAACAATAATAATCATCAATAAACCTGTTTCCAAATTCAACTTTGGTTTAATTAAGTTTAAGTTTCAAAATTACGTAAATATTTTAAAACCCTCGTGAAAAACTAAAACATGCTCCCTTGAAAAATTTTTCGAAATGGTGTCATCGCCCTTTATAAGTTTTTTTCTATGATACCCAGTGCCGGGACTGGTAAATAGCCGGGACGAATAAATCGTGCGCCTGGTGGTAAGCGATGCGCCTGTTCATGTCAGTTCCAGAGCTATAAATTGTAAATATCAGAGGGGCATTGTTACTGCGCCTATCTTTTTGTGACAAGTTCCATATGCCTATAATTTCACTAATACCCTTACATTCCAAAATCGGAACGCAGTAATGCTCATATCACTGCTTGGTGGGAGAAATAGGTAAGCTGGCAGTACCTCCACGGGCGAACTCTTTGATAAGGAGTTTTACTGCTGCTACCTTGTGTTATGTGTATAATGTCATAATATGTATTACGTACAATTTTAAAACTTCAAATTTTTATACAATCGAATTCTTAGATTTTCGTGATTGTTGCATATTAAAAATTTAACTAGTTTTTCGGACCGAAATCGCGTATAATTTGTTTTTTCTTTCAAATAAACCATTTTTGTCAACCAGGCACATCGAGTATATAACCAGAAATAGAGACGAAATAAGGGCCATATATTCCTGGTAACACATTAGCGATACAGGTCTTATAAATATCAACTCTCGTTTGCACTGAAATATAGACAGGCCAACTACTGACCTGTGTGTACGTCTCCGTATATTCCAAAAAATATTCTGAATTTATTGTAATAAAGACAATATCTCTAACAATGCCATGCTGTTCTATTCGGTGGTGTGGGAAAAACAGCAAAACATCTAATTACAAAACAAACGGAATCACATTTCATCGGTAATTAAATATTAAATATGTAATTTTGCAATTTTCGTCTGTTATAGCAAAGCTCAAGTTCGATTTGAAGTGAAACAGTTGACGACACCCGTCAATTGTTTCGAACTCGGGCTAGCCAATCGGAGCGCAGTTGTCACAGTAATGATATGGCAGAATAGTTTTCAAACAAATTAAATGATATTTCGTCTCTATTTCTGGTTATATACTCGTTGACCAGCCATTTACCTTGCAACAAATGGACAACGGGTCTAATATATATATATATATACCAAGAAAAAAAATCCAGTATAAAAGTAGTGAGAAGACATAGGAAGAAATATAAAAAAATTTTTTTCTTAAAACTGTAATGTCAGTGTAGAGTGCTTATTTTTGCTTACAACAATTTATTGGTCTGAAAATTAGCTGTATTCAGCTTTTAGTGAAAACTACAAAATTCATGTGAAAATGTGAAAAGGATTGTCTTTCTCTGATTTCATTGTTATCTTGCACGATAAAACAGCTGAAGAGATTTGATGAAACTTGGAAAGGAGATAATAGTTTGTCGTGAAACGATAAATTCCTACACTGTCGCGACGCGGCAGAGTAATGACGGGAAATTACTGCTTATTCTTGTAAATTGTTTTAACATTCTTTTTAATTTTTAATTTTTAATTATTTATCCTTTTTTTGTTTATATACGTGCCTTTGTGTGTACAATAAACAGGTTTCTCTCTTTCTTTTTTAATGAACAAAACCAAAAATCGATATTTCAAATTTTTACATTCTAACTCGACGTAAACGGAAATTTCCATATTTCCGAAAACCGATTTATAACAAAACCGTTGTACTTTCGGAAATTTTGGATGCTTATCGCCTTATTCCTAAAAAATAACTAAAATAATACGATTTTAGTGGGTATTACACTCAAAGTTCGATAATATTTTGTAGTGAACCTTCAGATGTGAAAACTGTTTTTGATGCTGCACATATTAAAAAACAACAACAGAGAATATTTCGAAAATATAAATTAATTTCCTATGTTGAATGATTTGAAAAGATATAAAATTATTCCGTTATCCCTATTCTATCATAAGACTAGACGCCATTCTACTCGATGATATTCACACGACGAGTTACGTATCCACATGTATAAGGCGTACGGCATTAGAGTGGAATTTCCTACCTGCAGATTTGTTTCCTGAACGCTATAACTTGGGTCATTTCAAGGTGAGAGTGAATATGCATTATATAGGTGTGCGTGCTCCGTCGTCGACCTGAACGTAACGTTTCATCAGATGAGACGAAATTACAGGCATATGGGACTTGTCAACTTATGTCTCAGAGTGACTGGCGCAGTGACTTAAGATCTTTGCGATTTTAAGCTCTGAGTAGCACTGCAACTGTTGTATTTTTACTTGTTGTACTTCTTGTATTTATTGTTGTGTGTATCAAGTGATTATAAAAGAAGATATAGATATTATATAGTAGATAGATTGATATCATAAGCGTATTTACGCGGGCGGTTTGGTAAGACCGTGAGTTCGAGAAGAAAAAGCATTTTTTTAAATTGTGATTTATTTTTCTACGTAATCTGTTCTTAACTCTATAATAATAATAATCATTTATTTCGGAACTGGTCCATAAATTGTTAGTAAATTACAAAATGCATAGGTCTAAGGGTTAGTTAATTGTACAATACATGAGGACAGCGACACAAAAACAAAACAACATTTATTTTCTATACGACCGCATCCAATGCGACGAGCTTCGGCGAGTCCCAGCGTGCGGACAACGCGCTCAGGATACGGTTGATGCTGTCGCGCAGTCCGTGTGCGCCTCCGCGAACATACCCGAGGCGCTACAGAAGCGCAACAGCCCCAGCAATACCCGAAACGGGTTGTTGTATTGCACGCGCAGGCCGTTGTATGTCCCCCGCGTATAGTCGACCCACAGACTTTTTTTTTTTTTTATTTTTTTATAAAATATAGGTGCGCATTTGACCTCCATCTCACCTGATGGAAAGTGACGATGAGGTCGACGATGGAGCATGCACACCTAAATAATGCCTATTCACTCTCGCCTTGAAAAGGTCCAAGTTATAACGTTCAGGGAACAAGTCTGCAGGCAGGGAATTCCACTCCATAGCCGTTCGCCATATAAATGTGGAAGCGTAACGCTTCGTGCGAATCTTTGGAATATCCACAACATAGGGGTGGAACCCAAGCCTACGCCTAGTCCCCCGGTGATGGAAAGGGGAAGGCGGAATTAAATCATGTAGTTCCATCGCACACTCTCCGTGATATATCCTGTAAAATACCGATAAGCAGGCAACTTTACGGCGGTGTTCAAGGCTCTGCAGCTTCGCCTCCACTAATTCCGAGTCACCTATAAGCCTCTTGGCACGGTTGTCAATTGAATCCAAAGTGGCCAGTTGATATGTCGCAGAGCCATCCCAAAGGTGGCAGCAGTACTCCATGCACGATCGGACTTGTGCTTGGTACAGCTGGAGCAACTGTCCCGGTGTAAAGTACCGCCTCACCCTGGAAAGGATCCCAAGCTTCCTTGCTGCATTTTTGGCCGTGGATTCAATGTATCTGCCGAAGTTCAAATTGGACGACAGGTCCATTCCAAGTAGCTGGAGACAATCGGCTATCGGTATGGATATATCACGAAAAGTCGGAGTCAGCTCAAAGGGACTCCGTTTTGTGGAGAATAGACACGCCTGCGTTTTGGTAGCGTTAAATTTGACAAGATTGGCATTGCCCCAATCGGAGACTGCCTGGAGTGTCAAATCTAAACGGCTAACCATGGACTCTCGACAAGACTGGATTTCCTCTCCACTGCACGTGTAAAAAGATTGGCAGTAGGTTTTGGTAGGTTACATCGTGAAAATCTGCGGGCCAACATATTGGCTCGAACAGACAACGATATGTGTTCCTCTCGATTCTATACACCTTGACCAGCATGTTACAACTTCTTCAGCCCATCAAAAAAATATTTTTTTGTTAACCTTCGCAAAATAGGCCCCTGTTTCAGCTATCATTTTGTCATTGGATGCAAATTTTGTCCACTAAGCCTTTTTTTCCTATTTGAGAAGAGGTGAAAGTCAGATGGGGCCACATCTGTGGTGTGGTGTTGTGGCAATAGTTCTTACCGTAATTCCACAAGTTTTGATGTTGGGATTGCAGATGAGAAACGGAATACTCGAATTTCCTTTATCTCCATCTTCAAAAAATGTATCCACTGACCTCACCTACAGTCAATTCGGGTAACTTTGAACATTTTTTGCGTTTTTCTAATAATTTCAAATTTAATTATGTTTCTTAACAATTACTTTATTAACTGAATAGTGTTCTTTTAAGCCCTTTTTTCGTTCTTATAGAAGGAATTTAGTAATTATTCAACAAAACTGTTCTAGATTTGCTCCAAAAGTCACATTCAAAGTTGCCTTGAATTTTGGGTAACTTTGAATAAGATTAGCCTTCGATATGGAAACCGTATATTTTCTAGATATTTTACAGTTTGTGTAAGATTATACGACATATTCATATTTTTTAGATGTGAATCTGTCCAAATATTCCTGACAGTGCGTTCAAAAACGACATTTGACTTGGTATTGCCATAATAAAACGAGACGAACTAATTTAGTTGAAATGAAAAACTTGTTTTCTTTTTACATTTTTTAATTAATGCGAATAAAAATGAAAATTTTCTGTTTAATAATAATAATAATAATAATAAAGAACTTTATTTATCTACAATTGAAATAATAATATACAAAATTATCTTAAAATAACACAATGTGTAGATAAAAAGGTAAGAGTCTCAGCTTGAGCTGTTTTTCAGACTCTACCCCTTTGAAAGAAACTTGCTACATTTAAATATATATCTTATTGACGCATCTCGACCGGCTCCACAAAAAAAAAACAAAAAAAGCAAAAAAAATAATAATAAATTCTACGCTTATTTAGCTATCAAACGAGATCGAAATGAATCACCTATAACAATTATTTTAGGCAAAGTAAATACATAACAAAAATCTATTCACCCCACTCCTTGAATAAAATGTCGTCATCAATATAAATACGGCCGCCTTTTCTAGATAGCTGTTGCTCATTTATAATATTCACAATATCGGCTTTATTAACTTGACATGTCTCAACTTTAGAGGGCCAAGACCAACCTCCTAAAAAGCATTTTTGGAGCACTGAGACAGTAATTTCCAAAGGAGTAACTTTTAGAACTCTCCCTGGAAACAGACTACCCTCTTCTCTAAAAACACAGTCAAACACATTCAAAGTTACCCAAATTTCTCTGTTTGGTAAAGTCGTCAAAATCTAATTCGTTTTACGCGTAAATACAAAACCAAATTAAATTATTCTTTAAAAAAGCGATATATAAACCTCTACTTAAGTGTGGAAACCAAAACTTACCAGTCAATATTCAGATTTATATATTTAATTCCGATTCTAAAACTGAGCAACAAATCACACCAAACTACTTTCGCCAAGAAAAAACCGAGAAAGTTTAAAAAAAATCCAATTTAACATTACTTTTTTCTTTATAACTTTCGTTTAACAATTTTGTTACGATTTACACAGTTTCAATACTAAAAATAAAAGATCGCCATACATAAAATAAATTTTTAAATCTTTTACGCAACTACGTTCAAAGTTATACCACGATTCAAAGTTACCCGAATTGACTGTAACGTTTTTTATTTCTATTTTTATTTTCGCGCTAATTTAAAAAAGGAATGTCAGTTGCCTTATAAGTAGTTATAAATTTCGAAATAAAAATAAATTTCGAAAAAAGTTTTTATTTAACTTTAAAGTTACAGAATTATGTTGATGTTTGCAAATATATTACAGAATTATCTGACACAAATTGTACATGTAACACATTAGAGTAAGGCGCAGTGTGTACAAGATACGAAAACTGCTGACGATCTAAAATTATTGATTGCTACAGCCATTGACTTACAAATAAATGGACGACGGGTCTAATACACAAACCACGAAAAAATGTCCCAAGTCAACCTATTTAAGCGTAGTGACATGTAAAGGAATATGAAAAAGCTAAAACGTTGAATTCAAATTGTAATGTCATCGCAGTATTGTCTAATTTTGCTTGCTTCGCTGTCAGTCGAACAAACGAAGACTAAAGCGTGAATGACGCTCTGTATACGATTTTAACGCCCTATAAGTTCGGACACTTTTTAGCGCGGACCCGACGTCCATATAATTGTAAGTCAATGGCTGATTTATTTGGGCTTTTAGAATAAACGTGGCTGTCTGGTAAGAGTAATGTTCATCTTTGGGAGTGACTGGGCAAGACGAATATAATTCTGCAAAGATGGTTACCAAATTAACCAGTCAAAGATAAATATACGTACAGAACAAACAACCGAAGCAATCTGAAGGGAAGTTTCGAAATCCATAGGAGTGATAAGTCTTCATGAAAAAGTCACGCATTCATAATTTGACACACTAAAATTTTGATAACGATTGGTCGCAGTTTCTAATTTAAAAGGAAGTAATAAATTCTAGACTGTTAATGTAATAAACTTTACCGTTGGTATATCGTTGAAAGTTCAACACCTATTATTGCAAATTGCGACGTTTTAATTTTAAATTGAAATCAATAATTTTTTTTATGTAATATCAAGTGACGGGACGAACGAGTCGTGCACCTGGTGGTAAGCTACACGCCATATCCATATCAGTCACCCTGAGACGTAACTATGTCTTTATACTTGTCAACTGACAAGTCCCATGTGCTTGTAATTTCACCAGCACCCATACCCTTCAAAACCGGAACAGAATAATGTTCACATTACTGCTTGACGGGAAAGTGGCAGTACTACCCTGGACGAACGCTTTCACAAGGAGCTCTACTGCCACTAAATGTGCTACCATCTAGCGGCCAAAAGATAAACGACGACGAATTCGAGATATTTTCCTTTTTTAAGTTTCTAAAAAAGAAGGAAACCATATTGCAGCGGTATAAGTTTTATTTTCGTTGCTTGTAACAAAAGAAATATTACTAGAACCAGAAAATTGAAGGATGGCGACATGCCGTGTATTTTGTGACCCTGTGTTTTTGACGACGTGCATTAAGGAGACCTATCAATAGTTGTGATTCATTATCAAAGCATCAAAAAAAGCTAATTGAGTACAGCCTGTAGAAGCTGGGGTTATAAAATTGATATAGGTTATCTTTATAACATTGTCCTATATTTCGCTTCAGATGTATGTTCGTAGTAGTAGAAAACAACAAGTTTTCAGTTTGTTCCCAAAAATAATAAAGTACTTCCCGAATATTCCCAAATCTGTCAAACTCTGCGACATTTAATATAACTTATCATATTCTGCAGCAATGAAAATGAATAAAAATTAAATCTGCCGCAAATGGTCACACTCAAACTCAAACTCAAAATATTTTAAGGTAAACAAATTACACTTGAAACGTCCAATTGATTACAATGACAATAACAATCACTCATTGTTTTTGTTAAAAGTAAATAAAATAAAATAATTTTACACTTAGACTTTGTTATTATTGTTACTGCTATGTAAGTATTAAATAAGTACGTCAAGTGTTCGCGAAAGATGAATTCCAAGCATCTTTATCCTGAATATAATCAGTAACACTGTAGTAGCTCTTATTTAACTGCGCATTTTTAATATAGTTTTTAAATTTCTTCTCTGACAGTTGGGTTACTTCAACTGGTATTTTATTATAAAAGTGCACACAGTTTCCCATGAAAGATGAGTTTACTTTATGCAATCTAAATTGTGGAAGTGCCAGATTATGTTTATTTCTTAAATCAAAATTGTGTATTTTGTTGTTCTCGGGGAATATTTTGTCGGGGGGATATTTTGTCGTATGTATATTGGCGTAAATATGTTGGCAAGTCACTGTCATTATTTTAATTTCCTTAAACAATTCTATCAATGAGTCCCGACAACGCAAATTATAAATATTGCGAATCGCCCTTTTCTGTATGCTGAATGTCAGACTCGTGTCCCCATAATAAAATTCCATGTGATAAGAGACTATGGAAATAACTAAAGTACACAAGTCGATCCGTTTCTATGTTCGTCATTTGCCGAATTTTCCTAACCGCGTAAGCCGTGGAACTTAGTTTACTCACTAAATTTGTTACATGTGGGCGCCACTGTAATTTTGAATCTATTGTAATACCCAAAAAGACGGTAACATCTACATAATCCAACGCTTCGTTATTCAATTATACGACTGTATTAAGTATTTCTTTTGAGTTAGAACAACGCAACGAACGAACAACGCTCCTGACAAACTTCCTTCGCCTTCTCCACTCCCTTCAATTCTTTATGTTCGTTTAAGTTTGATACTTTTAACTCGGCCTTTTTAATGACATCCACAATCTGATTGAGGTATGCTCGTCGAGGCCTATCTCTCTCACGCTTCCATCCACATTCGCTCTATAAATTTGTGCCGTCTTCTACCAACATTCACTATTCCTACAACATATTGAATATGTATGTTGTCAAACAAAATCTGTCGGAATACGAGTACACTATATAAAATTCTATTCCGAGAAAGTTACGCGATACTTTCTATTTATTTACTTACTGAACTGAACGTCAAAGCGTGTTTTTGCCGGATGGTATCAAATATTTGATGACCCACTTGTCATTTGTTTCACACAATTGGATATGTGACTGACAATGGCGATGAAACGATGTACTTATTACTTTATATCGCACGTGTAACAGTGCCACAAGGGGTTGATTGCAATCAATCTCGTATTGTGACTTTCAATAGTGAAAAGAATATAGTCATATCGTTAATATAAAGTCCTTTAGATGATTGAAAACGATTGTCTCGACACGTTCATTGTTGGTAATATACTTAAAAGAACTTGAAGATTTCTTGTGAGTATTAGGTATTTGATGAATGATACAAAAGAGCATAGTTTTTATTTATTTTTATTAATTACAAATACAGTTAATTTTTCCACATGTGCTGGTTTTAAAATACATCTTTACCAGCTTTTTCTTCTTCTTCTTCTTTTTTATTTTCAAAAATATTGGATGTGGTTTTAAAGTTAGCAATCACCCATCCAAAATGTTTACAAACGTGCAATTGAGTTTCAATCTCATCGTTATCGTTGAACCTTTGACTTTACACATATGCTTTGTGTATAAAGAGGGTATTTAGATATTTTCCAACCTTAGTGCTCCAATTTATTGCTGGTTATAGTTGTCTTATGAGGACATGCTTTGTTTTGTCGAAGAGTTACTTTCCATGTCGATAAGTCACGTCGTTTGCGGTGATATGCCTGTTTAATCTCGTTCAAAACTTCGAAGTTGTTGAACGCGGTAAATGTTCTAGTCTGTGCTCTTAGTATGGGGTCGACGAAGTTGACTCTAATTTTCTAAGTGCTTGTGATCCTCCGCGAATTGCTTGAGCTGAGTAAACACTTGAGCTCTTGAAAGTGCCTGCCTTGAATTATGCAGTCAAGCTTCTAAGGAAATCCACCGGTTTTACAATTTGTTAGAAAACTCATAGTATTGCGCTGTTGATCAGAAGCAGGTACCTTTATTTCAGATTTACTAGGGATTTTTCGTAAAGGAGCAATGTTTCTCGATTGTTTTGATTGTTTCCCCATCCACACCCAACACTACTTACTGCAGTGGGAACCTTTAATTTTTTTTTGTGCATGTAGGTCTAAAACTCTGTATTGGAATCACACAAAGAACTTCACACTAAAATAATCCAAATAACAACATATCGATTGGAAAAGAAACATGTTTTTCGGATCTGAATCGTGTAAAAATTTTTTTAAACAAACCTACGTTTCAAGTCACAGTTGACTACGAAACCTGTAAAGAGTCAACCGTGAATAAAGATCCTGACAAGTTGGTTGATTAGATCTAAAACAATAGGTACTTTTAATTCCAAGTAAAATTTTATGTTTGATTTTTTTATTGATATTGCAAGTAGGCTGCACTAGTTAAGTTCTACGCATTTCCCACATGGAAAAGCGCCTTATGCCATAATCTACTAACTGGTCCGATGCGGCTTGGGGATTTGAAAGGTCTAAGAACAGTTATGTAAACCTTCTCCCAGGAGTCGGTTGTTCATAATTGTGATGTCTGTATTTTCCATAAAAGCAAGTGATATCTTCGATGATTCGTAAACTATATCGCACTTGACCAGACAATGACTTAGTGGACATCGAGTAAGACCTATGTGTAACAGCTTTGTTTGTATTACTTATATTGTAATGAGTCCGGATCATAAGATTGTAATAATTTATCATCATAACCTAACCTCCTGTTCGTAACAAACAAACGTATTAAATGTTTGTACCAAGTGTTCGTCAAGTATTGGACTTGTGAGTGAATGTGTGTACCTAGTGAATAAGTAAACTCGGAAATTCGACTCATTCCAAGTTCAATATCCTGTCGAATTCAATTCTCAAATGGAAGGGTTCTTATGTAAATATTTTGGCCGCAGTCATTGAGTCTGAAAGGTTTTATGATGATAATAAATATACTGGGACTCGTAGACCGTTGCTTGGGGTGCCGTGTCGATTGGCGGAGTACACATAACGGTCTTTGTTATTTCAATGTTACGATTCTAGGATACATAAGAATGGATGAAAGGATGAAGAGGGTAAACGACGCTTAGATTGATAGGTTGTAAAATTTTTTGATTATGGATAAGAACCAGCACATGTCATTCGACTTAGTCCTACATAATTGAAGCGTAGTTGTCTTGGCACCCACTCAAATTGCACAATCTAAGACTATACCGTTCTTCAACCGATATGCCTGAAATTTGAAATTAGCATTAATAAAACTGAAGGAAGATGGTGGCTGGAGGATCCGAAAGAACCAGGAATTGGAGAATGTCGTTTCTGAGCCCAATATTATGGGAAATATCACGTCCACAAGACTCATTTTCAGTAAGCTCGGACATCTCGATATTATGCTAGCTCATAGGGTGAAACGGATCTATATGAGATGTTCTAGTGCTCAACGATCGACGAATTGGAGAAAGGCTATCGCGCCCTACAAGCAGAGGAACTGGAGGAGATCACACAAGACGGAAAGCGCTGTACTGAGGGCTACGAAAAAACCACGCTTTCGGGTCGCTGAGCCGCTAGCTCAGTCAGTAACTAAGTTTAGAAATACAAATTTTGAGTTTCCATCTACGGTTTCATATAATTAAGGTCAGAAATCACATGCTAAATATACGGGAAAAATATCAGATGTAATTTTTTGCGCACACTGCAACATTATGCCGAACTGGGAACAAAAAAACGAAACTCAGAAACTCGAATAGGTGTACATTAATATGTATTATACGTCAAGATGTTTCGCCATCATGATATTCAATTATTTTTTGTGGGATTGTTCCACTAGTTTGTTATAATTGTATAAAGAAAGATCGAACAAACTGTTTCGATTAAAATAACTAAGAATTAGATGTTACACAGTAGGAGTTCTCTTAACATGTTTATATTTCGCATTGTGTGTGTTGGTGTACCAACTCAAGTGAAAAAAAGAAATAGACAATAAGTTTTGTTATTGGAACGAAAAGGATATTATAAGTCTAATGTATGAGTATGTGGATGTGAAATTATCTTTACTCATTTGTTTACAACACAGCTTATAAACAGAGTAGTTAATTTATATATGTAAGACTTACTTGGTACTTGGTACTTGGTGTAACGGGCTGGTGTCCGCAACTCGACGACAAGGCGCCTATTTTGCGTGTGGTGGGTGCAGGGTCCTACTCGTGCCACCCAAGCTCCTCCAGGAATCTCAGCAGCCTCCTCGGTTTGCTGAAGACTTCGGGGAGCGACGTTGGCACTCCAAGGTACTTTGCCCTGTAGTTGGCCACGCCGGAGCACTGTAGTAGGATGTGCGCAGCCGTTTCCTCCCCCTCCATGCACGCTCTGCATAGAGGGCTATCTGTGATACCTAAATTGAAAAGGTGTTTATTGTATGGACCATGACCTGTTAGGGCGGCAGTTAGAGTGCGAAGCTCTTGCCTGTTGAGTTTAATTAATATTCGTGATAGACTGGCATTGAGCGTTGGGAGTGCTTCCCTCGCCTGTCTACAAACCGTAAGGGTGGTCCATGTATTATTATGTGAAGTTTTTGTACCTTTGTGTATAGTTGTTCTGGACCATTGGTAGGGGAGGGACACTATGGGTTCTGGTCCTACTGCGTCCGTCTCCGACCCTTTTCTGGCTAGTTCATCTGCTGCGTCATTGCCCCGTGAGCCGCTGTGTCCTTTAATCCACTGTAGAGTTAAGTGGTTTTGTATACATACCTCCATGAGTGCTTGATGGCATTCATAAATGAGCCCTGAGTTTATGTCATAGCTGTTCAGTGCTTGAAGTACTGACATACTATCAGAGAGTATTCGAATGGAATATGTAAGACTTATACATATAAGCATTTTTGTCTTAATTCACTTTTGGTTGACCCCCGTACAGGCAAAACGAGACGATGTGGCGTGCAAGCATTGACTATAATACGTCAAAGCGTGCAAGTAATATTTTTTCTCACACATGCACGGAAATTTTTGCATTAACTTCAAAAGACGAACACAGAAAGTTTGTTTAGTTATGTTTGTCAAGGCATTGGACCGCTCGACTTTTACCCGGCTAAGGCCTGTAAAATAAGTACGAAAATCCGTTAATGGCGACTGCACTAAACTTTTAAATCTATCTTTATATCATTGAACTATATAAACAGGCAAAAGAAAAAACTCATATAGCCAATTGCCCAGATTTCGTAATTGCGAAAATTAAAAATACTTGCACCGCTTACTTTAAAAAAAACAAAAAGGCAGTAAAATAAAGTGAATTGGTATTATTTTCTGTATTATTCGACCTTTTTATGTTTTCGTCGCGAAAATGAGTTGTAATGAGAAGAGCGAAAACGAAAATACTGTATAATGGATATACATTCAACCACATCATCAGAAGTTCAGCCGACTATTACAAATGTGCCTGAAAAAGCAATAACATTTTATTTGGCAATTGCCCTAATATGTCAAATATTACTTTCAATTTTAGTTAATATTTTTTTCTTTTTCTATTCCTTTTCTTTACTCTTTTATTATTTCCTCAAATTGTTTGAGAAAAGTGCTGTAGAAGCCTCTAACAAATAAAAAACACTATCCAGGACTCGTATTACTAATATATAACTCTTACTCGTCCAGCAATGCCTTACTTCTCGGCCTCTGCAATAATGTACCATTTAACATTGTATGTAATAATATCTTTGATCTTTTTAATTTAATGACGCTTGCAACTACGGTAGTCTTTTTATATTCCTTACTATATTTCTATGTGTGAACATCTGTAATTGACTCTCGGTTGTTTTCCTTTTAGATAAATAAATGAAATAAATACATAAAAACAAAATAAATAATACGCATTGCAAGGTCAAATGTATATGTTCATGTAAAATATAGCTTTTAGTTGAAAACAATACCATTAACTTAGTGTTGGCTTCCACCACCATTAGTGATACAATCGATGATCTCATTCCTTTCTCCCCTATATGTGCCAATTTCCAGTACTGGCTCTTTTTCCTGTACTTCTGTAACAAAGGACGCTTTTTGCGACGCGGAAGAGACAGCCATCAATCTGCTTGTCGAAGTGTCCCTAGTGGATTGTTTATCACTTTTTTGAAGAAAAACATTAGAATCAATTTAACTGAGGAACATTTCATATTTTGTTGCGAATTTCTTCTAAAGACGCTTCTCGAAAAACTCTTAAGATGATAATAAATGGAGCGTATCGCTTCGTTACTGCACAACGGCACTAAAATCTACAAATAAATTAATTTATATCACGAAAGTTTGATTGGCGTGGAAATTGATAATCTTAAAAGCTTTACCTGGATCTCGTCCTTTCGATCGAAGACAAGGCGGTAATTAAAAATCACATTCTGGATCTGATAATGAACGAATAAAATATAAATTCTTCCTAAATTTCTTTTCTAATCTGTAAATCGCTCACGTTACTGCTTGGCAGCTGAAACAGGTAAGGTGGTAGTATACCTTGGACCCACTGTCTCACAAGGCGGTTTGCTTCCCTTCCCCAAAAAAAACCATTACATTGCGCAGGTATTAGTTGCCTTGCGACCAGGCTAATACATTCTGAAATAATCTCCCGCCTTTACTCAAACTTCCATTGTCTAAGCCTGTTTTCGTTAAACCGTCTTAAAGCGACTTTGTTAGCAAAGTTTTATAGTAAAGGAGAATTAAAATTATTTCTTATACGCTATACCTGTCTGTTCACCCGTAGAGATAGATGTTTTATAATATTTTTTTGTAATACCCACCAAGTGACGGGACGAATGAGTCGTGTGCCTGGTGATAAGCGACGCGCCTATCCATAACAGTTGCACTGCCATTCAGAGCTTGCAAAGATTTTAGGGGCACTGCCACTGCGCCCGTCATCCTGAGACTTATATTGACAAGTCCCATGTGCCTGTAATTTTACCGGCACCCTTACCCTTCCTAACCGGAATGCAGCACAGCTTTCACAAAGAGCTCTACTGCTAATAAAAATAAACAGGCGGTCTTGTATGGAGATTTAGATATTATTGTCATATAGTAGATTACGAAAATAGTATCTACATCCAAAAATGTTTTTTTTTAAATATGATTTTTTCAAAATGGAAATTTCTTCATGACCCAACACTAATTGTACGTATTATTATTGTATATATATCTCGTTTTAAGAGTTTAACCCTGATCTTCATGCCGTTTTTTGTTTCGTGTATCTCTAACAATGATTTGTATCTGTACACTTATTATTATTACCACTTACTACCAACTATTGAATTTGGTTTTTTTAATCGTGTTAATTCGTTAGAAATTATTTTCCATTTTGTTGCAGTAAATATGATATACACCAACTTGTTGTAACATAGAACGAAAACTTGTTATTCTACTTGCACGACCCCAAGAATAATAAGAATTTCAAAGGAAACTTTGCGGAAGTCATGAATGACAAATATTACAACGATAAATATTGAAATTGTCTGCTTTAAGCTTTAGAAACCATTTAATTATTTTGTTCCAGCTCTGATTCCTAGTTCCTTCCTTGGGCATTGAACAACGTTATATTGTGCTGTATGGCCCTAATATCATTGTTTCATCAATGAAAGAAACTCGGTCTAAGTTCTTAGAATTATCTTGTATCAAATTTCTGAGAATTTTCCGAGGATTTTTTAAGATACAAATACATTTTCTCAAATTTCAAATGGATACATTTGAAGAAAAGCTTAATGTTTTCACGTGGTTTTTTTTCGAAAAGGTCCCTTTAATATCAAGCTCAAAAGTATCGCGGAGAAAAGATCAAAGTTCTGATTCGTCTTTGGAATTATATTCGGAGTATTGCTTTTACATGTTTACTATGTGTATAGAATATTGCGTTATAAAATATATAAAGAATATATTACTATTTCTATTATAAAGGAGAACATTGAAACAGTTCTTACAAGCGGTTTTCTTTTGGGAAACAAGTTTTTTAACGTTGTGTTTAAGTTTACTGATCCATTTTCCTTCTCTTTGGAAATGACACTAATTTTTCCAACAAACGAAACTTAAACTCAATCTCAAATCATCTTTTTTTCAAAGGTAAGCAAATTACACTTGATATCGTCATACTGATTAAACTCTACTGCCCATTCATAAGGCAGATTCCCCTGAGAAGAATGAGCAAGAAACTTAAGGGTTGCTAAACTATTGTTTTAAATCTCGTAAATGGCAAATTTTGAATATCACCCTAATGTAATAAATCTTAATATAAGAAGCGTATTATACATTACCCCTTAAATGGATTTGTGACATTGTGAAGACGACGATCAGGAACAGCTGTTTACTTTTATTCCTCGTATTAATGTTATGTCTGTCACTACGTAAACATAAATGTAAGAATGTTAATCTCAAACTTATCTTTTTTACGTAATACCAAGGGAGGGGAAGGAGGGAAGTCGTGCGCCCGCTGGTAAGTGACACGGCTATCCATAACAGTTGCAGTGCCACTCAGAGCTTTAAATCGCAAAGATCTTAAGTGCACTGCTACTGTGCTCGTCACCCAGAACCATAAGTTGACAAGTCCCATGTGTCTGTAATTTCACCTTTCTTCTTCGTCTTCTTCTTGTCCAGGCAATGACAGAAATGTTTTTATTCTTAATTATTCGAATATTCGAATATTCGATTCTCAGAAATCAGAAATAATCCAACTTACTAAACTTCCTAAACTCAGTCTTCCAAAATTCAATGGAAACATTTTAGTCTGGCATGATTTTTGGGATCAATTTGAGACTCGTATACATAACAAGTCATTACCTGATGTTGATAAACTGTCATACCTGTTAGCGTCACTCGAAGGTGCAGCAAGAGAAGCTGTAGAAGATATATGCTAACAAACCAGAATTATAAAATAATTATTGGAAGCCTAAAGAAACGATTTGGACATAAAAATATATTAACAGACAGGTGTTTAATTTCTTTGGTCCAGGAAGCAGCTACCTCCATGTCCTTGTCTGTTGCTTTTAGCAGGTCTTCGCAAGTGATGCTAATCGAAATCAGTAGACAAGAGCAGGTGATACAAATTGTTCTTGCGGACAAAAAGGTGAGACATACTTTGTGCGTGGGATCCGCAAGAACAATTGAATTGCTGTGGAAACAAAAAAAATTTTAAAATTTTAATTAAATTTAGGTTTTCTCATTTAAATCAGTAAGCTCCTAGCATTAGCTGAAATCCGCGTAAATTTCCGTTTATGTCACGTATATTGTAATCTGCGGGAATACAAAGTAAGTTAACAGAAACGCCACGAAATTACAGCTGTCTTAGGTCTTGACACGGCGCGTGGTATGGCACGTAAGCCAGTTAATTGAAACATATAGGGACTTACGAGAACGGTAATGTTTGCTTTATTTGGTATGCAGCGATATTTTTGCGGCGTACGCGGGGCATGCGAAGTAGCAGGGGCGAGGATTTCGTAAGCGTATATTTATTATTTTATACTCTTGCCCCACAGAAGCGGTAGCGGGACCGTTTCGGTGCCGGGAATATAATTATATTTTTTTAATACTAAGTGACGGAAGGAACAAGTCGTGCGCCTATGGGTAAACGACATGCCTATCCATAGCTTTAAATCGCAGGGATCTTAGGGGCACTCTCCATCAAATGTGCACTTAGGTTTTAATAAAAAGAAATCTACCATTAATCATGCAACGAAAATATTTTCATTCAAACACAGATACTCTTCGAGAATTCTATGGTGTTTATAAACACATCTCAGAATGTGTATAAACACATCATAGAATTCTCGTAGATTTTTTATTCTGTTTATAAGAAAAAAAGACTATCGCAAATAGACAGTTTGTTTATTTGCCAAATAAATTTACTTTTTAACAACGAAGGATATGAAGAACGGCATTTGAATGCACAACCCGGCAAATGCTGAGTCGAGACCATTTAGGATCTCAATATTTAGTTATTAAGCTTAACTCTGTCTTTTTGTCATGAAAAATAGAGGTAAAATACATTTCTTTTTTTCATGAATTACAATGAACAACAGGTTGTCACATTTACAAACCGAACTGCTGTGGAGTGGAATTCTCAGCCCGTAGACTTATTCCCAGAACGCTATAATTTGGGCCTTTTCAAGGCAAAAGTGAATAGATATTATTTTACGTATGCATGCTTCACCGTCGGCCTCATCGTCACTTTCCGTCGGGTGAGATGGAGGTCAAATAAATCACTGAGAAAATTCAAATTTTACATTTGGATATAATTATTCCTTAACAGTTTTTCCTGGGTATGTCTTCTATCTGTGGATTATAAGGATGAGAATGTTTTCCGATGAATGTGGCTGACTTTACTCGTTTCGCTTTTGTTACTTTCAAAGTATTGAGCATCATCATCTTTTTTTATTTTTAGATTAGGTGGTTCTATTTCATAGCCTGACGCGTTGCACAGGTCAACCGAAAAAAATGTGTACTTATTCTTTTGTATAAAAATAAAACACCGCCCTGTTTTTTTTGCACAATAACCACCCATGATCCCCCGCCAAGTCAAACAGTCGTTACGAATTTGTCGCCAGCGACGTTATAACCATTCGATTTGGAAGTCAATTGACCAACTCTCACTGATCTTATGAATCGTAAGCATGTTTGATTTTCTTGTAGCTTTGCGAGTTGTGATAAAACGTTTCTGTTTTCTTTACAGCGGCTGTGGGCCGGATTACCAAATTCCTTGGCAATACGGGAACACCGATTATTACAACCGGTGGCTTCACTTTTGACTTTGTGCAACCAAAGCAAACTTGCGAAGACGAGTTCTACATGCTGGTACGCACGGGACAGCTCGCATTCAAGGACGTCGCATATTTTATCATCAGCCTCTTGAGGAAGTGAGTATTTGTATCTTTATAATTTCAAATCTACAGGCATGATAGAGTCCCAGGACATGATTTACCAGGACTTCTCCATATTTCTTTGGGTACGTCTTATTATCGTGTTGATTTTTTGACACGGACACCGTTTTGTTGGCTTTTGCTCCACGTCATTGTCACCTGTTATTAGAGAGTGGCTGAGACTCAGCGCCACCACGTGGTTAAAAAAAAAAGGTTGTGGTTAAATCTGAGCAAGTCCCGATTGTACCAGCCGCTACACGCATGACGGTAAATTACTGGACAATCATGTAAATTGTTTTAATATTTTGTTTTTTATTATTATTGTTTTTCCGGTTTTTTTTGTTTACGTATATGCGTGTTTGTGCTTGTGCAATAAACACTTTCCTTTTCTTATTTAAAAAAACACTACTGATGAAAACAATAACATGTAACACGTTTTTGTTTCTGGGTTACATATCAATTTAATTTTCTAATTGGTTCTAACATGAAAACATGAAAAAACTTAATTTCCCTGCAAAACTTTGCTCTTGTGGTCAGGATAACGAAAATTTGAAATTTGCGTACCACAAAGGAAACGTACTAATGTTTAGGTTTCTCTTTACATAAAGACAATAATTGTAACTTTTTCATTGAAAAAAAAAACCCACCTCAAAAGTTTGTATATCGGCTTTTTTCGAATTCCCTGGGATCCTAAGGAATTCGATTCTGATGATGGATTCAACTCTTCAGATTGTGACTTCTTGGTGATAATGCGACTGTTACGGACTCCTTTGTACATTTTATACTTTTTTTCTGGTTGTCATGGTGACGTTGGTTTATTGATTACATGTAAAGTGTGAAGTGAACACTCGAGTTTTATTTACGGAAAATATTTTTTTATTTGTGATAACCGAAACTAACCCGGAACAGCATCGTCCATATTGATGGAGAAATTATAAAATTTGAGGATTTTCCTCGATTTCCATGGATCTCCTCATCAGATTCTGACTTGGTGACAGTGGGACCACCACGAGATTGCACCCTTTCAAACAAAAAAAGAATTTTCAATATCAGTCTACAATTGACGGAGAAATCGGAAAATATACGTCTGAACGTATAACCTCCGCCTTTTTTTAAAGTCGGTTTAAAAGGGAACATTGTGTCTCAAATCAATGGTGTATTTCAACCAAAATTCTGAAAACGTAGATTTGCGAGATAGTGTGAATATGACTATGTGGCTATGTAAATAGGCAGCCCTGTAAGTACCATTGTAACAGCTACAAAAGCAAAGTTTCAGGGATCTAGTTATTATATACTTGCTGCTCAATTAAAAAAACAAAAATCAATACTGTCAAACCAGAAACAGAACCCTTCTGGAAATTTGTTACATAGTGCAATGAAAGCTTAAATATTCGCAATTCATTTCTATTCATATTGTTCCAAATTACCTCCTCTTCGATATGTAGTTTCCATAATGTTTTCCTTCTCCGAAAAGGTCATGGTAAAATTCCGAAATACTCATATATGCGTGTCCGGATACGAACCCACAGCCTCTCCTTCACAGGCGGCAGGTCAAATCATTAAGTTACTATGGTTTTTATGAAATTGCCCCATTTGGTGTCATTTCTTTATCATAACTGAGATTTTTTACGATTCTTTACTCGTCCGTACAAAAATCTGTGTAGTGTGTTTTTATTATTTAACGTAGTCTGTCTAGAATTGAATTTTGTTGTTGCCTTGATCTATTCACATTATGTGTATAATTATATTATATACTAAATACCTTAGAATAATAACGCATAGAATGATAGTTTCATATCAAACGAACTGTCACAAGTGAGGCAAAAATCAAATTCATGTAGGCATTTTCGTGAATATTTATATAAAAATACAAGTTGAAACGCGTTACTTCCTTGTGGAATGTGATGTTAGTATCTATTTTATGTTTGTCGGTCGTATTTTTACACTCATTTACCGCACATTTCGTCATTTTTAGCTAAAATTCTTGAGCTGTTCGCGGTGCAAGTTGACCTTGAGCACTGACGGCCCGCCCGCTCGTGTAGGCCCTTTGGGCACGCTTCAATTTGCCTCACTTAGCGTGTGCGGACTAGGTTTCTATGCGTTATTATTCTAAGCTAAATACATTACACAACATTAAAATCTCTTTACAGTCACAACAGTCAGGTTATTTTAGATGCACTATTTACATTTTACTACGTATATTATTATTGTCAATGTTTAACGCATAGTCGTTATATGTTTTCTTTCAAATAACTTAATCCCTCTCTAATGACTGAAAACCAGCGCCTTAGGAAACCTTGGCATAATGTTGGGTCAGTGTCGTTTCACTGCTATGACAATCATGTTTTGCTTTTTTTTTATGCTTAATCTGTATTTGTGTTATGTCAGTGAATAATTTGTTTTAAAAAAAAACTATCTACCTATCTAATTTACGATTCATAATAATTTATAAATAAAATGTTTTACTGCAATTATTTCAAAAAACGCTACACGTATTACTTAATGCGATTTCATGCATTTTGAGTTTTAAGAGTATACTTAAGCGAGGACATTGTGTTAAAGTTTTGATGCGTGTTGACAAGACCAAGGACATGTGCCAGGACCGTAGCGAGTGGAAGGCTGTTGTCTCTGCTTACTCCGACGGGAAAAGGGCGTAAACTATTTGTATATACGTATTTACTGAGTTAAAAATTATTCGGGATCACGACCCCGCAGTTACCGTGTATAGTACGATCGTGTACAATTCTATGACAGCTTTGACGTAAAGTGCTTGATAAATATCGACATTTGGGGGGCAGATATAGCATAGGCTTTCTCCTTATTTATTCGCTTATGACATAACCATATAGAGTTAAATCATGATTACACTTAGTGATTTTTGCTTTTTATGTGCGGAATGAGTCCTGTTGGACGAATCTTGACTAATTATTTTTATCGGAAATGAAACTATTTTTCGGACATAAGATCGCATATATGTATATTCGTGTTTATGCAATGGAATAGAATACTACTAAGATCTTTAAAATGAAAAAAATAATCATCGTAATCGGTTAACAAACGGTAAGCATTTTTTTGATATTAGTTAAAATAGTTTCATTGCCAATGGTTAGTATCAATTGCAAAAGTCAAAGATTTGGTATTTGTTTTCGGATATTAAATCTGAAGTTTAAGCGCCAGAACTTAGGAACCGACCAGGTTATGAGATTTAATGACACTAGTTTGCGTAAAACGTTTTTTGAGTCACAAGTTCACTCTACCCTTTTGTTTTGTCACTAGTTCACATTACACGTACATTATAATGAAGGGCTTTAGTCATTTAGTCATAAAGTCTGACTGCCTTTAACTTTCTAGTCTACCTTATTGTTTAGTATCGAAGCAAGTCTGTGGTACGGAACAGAATGTTGTTATACACCGGAATATGTTCAAATTAATCAAGATTATAGTAATTATATACTCGTATGTCGTATACAGGGTTATTTGTAAAACAATAACCTCGCAGGATTATATTAGACAACGACTTTTTTCCATGACTTATTTTATAGTCATAAAATAGGTGCGTCTGACGTCATCGAGTGTATAACCAGAAATAGAGACGACATAAGGACCATCCATCCCAAGCAACTCGTCAGGCTAATGGGCCCTATATCACTTTTAAATATCAACTCGCGTTTGCGCTGAAATCACAAATTAGAAAGCTGAATAATACAGCGCCAACAACTGACATGTGTGTACGTCTCCGTATATTCCAAAAATAATCTGTATTTATTGTAATAAAGTCTCTATCAATGGGAGGCTTCTATTCGATGGTGTGGGAAAAACAGCAAAACATTTAATTACAAAACAAACGGAATCATATTTCATCGGTAATTAAATATTAAATATGTAATTTTTCAATTTTCGTCTATTACAACAAAGCAAGTTAAACTGGTCGATTTGAAGTGGAACAATTGACGACAACCGTCAATTATTTCGAATTCGGGCTAGCCAGTCAGAGCGCAGAAAACTATTCTGCCAAATCATTCACACGATGATTTGGCAGAAAAGTTTTGAAACAAATAAAATGATATATCGTCTCTATTTCTGGTTATATACTCGATGCTTGACGTCGAGTTGTAGACACACGACGCCACACCATATCATTAGTCATCTATTTTGTTTCACATTTTCTATTGCCGTTTAAAGAAAGTAACGTAAACCTATCTTTAATCATATTACAATTATATTCGTTCGTATCGTTGTTTTTGTGGTGGCAGTTCTAAAACTGCCACCACAAAAAGAAAGATAAAGTATGGTTTATAGCTTTTCAAATTTTTCCCTTTGAAGCTTTTCTTGCTGTTTTTTATTACTGGAACACTGAAATAGAACTAAAAGCTAATACGCCTTAGCCTTCATTGTCTAATTCCCCTAGATCCAGATTTTCTTCCAAGCTTTTATGTTACGGAAACCCGATGAATAAGTAAATAATCCGGATTTATATTTGTTAAAATAGTTGAAAAAGCTTTGAAACACAAAGGAGAAGACTTTTTGCACATCAAATTTAAAAAGAAACTCATTTAAATAGGAAAAAATGTACTCTTGACAATATAAAAGGCTATTTTTAGTTTTTTTTTTATTTATTTCATCCAATCCTCTTTCTGGTAAGGATCAAAAGTCCCAAGTAAGAGTACTAAAAATTACTGAAAAGGCATAAAGTTTCTAACCCATATTTCATAGAGACGTGTCAAATAAAGCCATTCTAAGTAGTCAACATGGACCTAAGTACAAGAAAAATAAAGTTAACAAATTGACAATATGATGTTTTTTAAAATAAAAACAAAAGCAAAAAAAATTTTCTTTACAATTATTTGATTTATTTTAGAAAATAATATTAACATTTAGTTGTATACGTACATTTAGTTATATATACTTGAATATTAGACTTTAGGAATTTTCTCGTCTCTATTAACTTTTCGCATATAATATATATGTACAATATATATATCATATATAGATATCCATCCTTGAATTGGTTACCTATGAGTCAAGCTTTGCCTAGTGTAGGAGCCAGTGTAACCGGTTTAGAAAAAGTTTAAAACTAAATGTCTTAAACATACGTATTCCATAATGTGTAATATACTATATACTCACTTCTATAGCTGTTAACTGCAATTAAACTGTATTGATTTTTATGTACAAATAAATTACTAACTTACGTACCTACTATATTTCTCCTATATTTGAGGCTATCGGCGCAGAAGTGGTTTAATCCCATAAAATGCATATAGAAGTGATTAAAAGCCAAATTAAAAGCCAAATTAAGTTTATAAATAGTAATTATATTATGACAATATGCAATTGTTATTTTATTTTAAATGAAAATAGCATCCAAATCTATTATGGGAATAAAATATTGATATTTATTCTTGATACTAGCATAGGATGGGAATGACGACTTGACGTTCTTATGAGATTCAGATGAATTTAAAAGGTTATACTTTAAACGTTCGCCATTGTATCGTTTATTACTAACTTAGGATATAAATTTGTATACCAACTGAAGAACATCACGTTATTACCGTAGAAAACGGTACAATAACCATTATTTCGGGACTTAAAGAAACCTTTATAAGAAAATTTATAACACCTATAATCGCATTTATAGGAGTAATATTACATTTATTGCTGTAAAGCTTAACGCAATAGACTCATAACAAATTTGTTTGTGAAATTGAAAAGTTCTTAATATTCTATGTTGTTTCTCATTTAGTTATTCAATGCAGTGCTGAAGCAGTGCGGACGGCCATATCAAACTATCACGCTTACGTATATAAAAACAACATTTTGAGTAATAGTTGTAAAAAGGGTTTTTCTGTAACTTTGATAAAATTCTAGAACGGTTAAGAAAGGCGGGTCGATTGTTTTCATGCAGATTGATTTTTTAACCGACTTCAAAAAAGGAGGAGGTTCTCAATTCGACTGTATGTTTTTATTTTATTTTTTTTGTGTGTGTGTTATGCGAAGAAATGTTATGTGTTAGCTAAAGCAATAATTATAAAATAGTTTTTAACCGACTTCAAAAAAGGAGGCAGTTCTCAATTCGACTGTATGTTTTTTGTACGTATGTTACGCGATAACTCCGGTATTTGTGAACCGATTTTCATGATTCTTTTTTTTTCGGAAAGGGGGTACTTCCATAGTGGTCCCATTTCATTTTGAAGAAAGTACTGTGTTACATTAAAAATCGTATTTAAACGTCCCAATAATTATCCTTTAAAAAATCAACAACATATTAAAAGTCTTATTCTTAGTTCATTGAAAATGAAAGGTAATATATTTTTTTGTGATATGCGAACAATTCAAATTTAAGTGAGACACAAAAGTTAAAAAAATGTATTAGGGGATATAATAACAACCCTGTTACGAAGCGCAAAATTTATTTGGGTAGTTTTTTTTAAGGCTACATTAAAATATGACTTCTTTGTGTACCTAGCACAACGATACATTCAACAATGTGATAGTAAGTGTGCATTTGTGAATTTAGTAGCAAGAGAACCTTACCTATTTCTGCTACCAGGCAGTAATGTGACCATTACTACGTTCCAAGTGAGGGACGACCAAGTCGTGCGCCTGGTGGTTAACGACGCGCCTATCCATAACAGTTGCAGTGCCACTTCGAGATTTATATTACAAAGATCTGCGGGTCGCTACCACTGCGCCGGTTACCTTGATACATAAGTTGACAAGTCTCATTTGCTTCCAATTTCACCAGCACCCTTACTCCTTAAAACCGAAACGCAATAATGGGCATTATTGTTTGGCGGCAGAAATAGATAAGGTGACCGACAAACTCTTTCACAAGGCGCTCTATTGCTTTTAAAATATATAAAATAACTTCTTTCAATAAAAAGAATACATTACGTATTTTCAGAAACATTTATCGTTATTTCCCAAAATTTGATTTTTTTACGTATAGTAACATTATTTGCGCGATTTTTCCATTAAAATTACAACAGCCGTAGCGTGGCGTATGTTGCGCGTGACATGGTTTTAATAATCACACTTTTATCAATTATTTTGCGGGCACGACTCACGCTCAAATATAATATATATTATATATATCACGCGCGACATATTTATATCTCAATTGATAAGTCAAAGTTACAAATACATGCAGACATCCACTGCTGAACAAATTGTTACAAATATAATAAAATTTATTTTTTTATTGTGACTATGAATGAATCGGGGACAGTACAGCATTGCTGCGATTCGGGATCGGTTTCAGGTTGTGTTTCTTGCTCGTTCATCTCAGGGAAGTCGGCACAGTGAAAGAGCAGTTGCTTAAAAAATGTCGTTTTCAAGTGCAAATTTATTTTACCTATCGTATGGCGTTACATTTAAATTTTACGTCAGTGGTTTAATTTTAAAGGCAAATCTAAATCTTCAGTATGTAGTATATTATACGGCAAATTTCCAGATCTTGCGTTGACTTGCAATAAATGATTATTTGATTTTTATAATAATAATATAATAATAATAATAATAATAATTTTATTCTCAGACAACGTGATCCATAATATTTGTTAATAAAAAGTACTTAAGCTAGTGTTAGTTTAAACATAAAAATAAAGACAATACTAATAATAATTAAATAATAATTTGTTTAATAGGCGGGAGGATAACTGCCCAGCCAATGTTAGAGCAGTGAATCGCTAGCGGTGTGCAAACGCATCCACCGCCACAACATTGGGGACTCCCACCTATCTGTCAATGTGTTCAGGATGCTGTATGTGTTCACTTCACTTTCGTATGATAGCGTAAAAATCGTCTACACGTTTATCAGCGAACATGGTTGATGCGCTACAGAAACGTGGCAGTTCGAACAGCATCCTGAACGCATTGTTATAATGAACGCGCAGTGCACCGTATGCCCGCTGCGTATAGTTGACCCACAGGCTGCACGTGTAAAAGGACTGGCAATAAGCTTTAAAAAGTGTTACCTTCACTTGATCTGTACATCGTGCAAACCTGCGCGCCAACACATTACAACGGACAGCCAATGCCCTGCGCTCCCTCTCTATATCTGCATTATCACACAGATCCTCGATTTTTACTTATGGCAAATGTTAAAAGAAAGAGATAGCAACAAGAGATTACATTTTCTTTGATGTTTATTCATTATCACTGCGCAAATAGTATTCTTAGTATTTTTGAATAATAAGTTTAGAAGAAAACTTCATTACAAGACCGTTGATTGTCTCTTTTTAAGTTTTGATAATAATAATAATAATAATGTTTATAGTACAATATTATAATGAAGTCCCTGACTCCAGAGCTAGGTTACAAACCTGTGTGACTGGAGGCAGTGTCCTCTCTCAAATTTTGACAAAATTAGTCTATTTCATTACAATAGGTACAAACAAAAGATTAAAATATGGTAGGTAAACTATCTAACTTAACATTTCCATGCACATTGTAAAGTTTATATATATATATATATAGTGTGTGTGTGTGTGTGTGTGTGTGTGTGTGTGTGTGTGTGTGTGT
>NW_020656077.1:6727039-6727421 GCF_003589595.1 Hyposmocoma kahamanoa
GTGTGTGTGTGTGTGTGTGTGTGTGTGTGTGTGTGTGTGTGTGTGTGCGTGTGTGTTTGTGTGTGTGTTGTGATAAAATTGAAATTTGCAAAACAAAATAAACAAACACTTCAGATGCCACTACCGCAATAACGCTTCGGTTTCATCGTAGTCTAAAGTTAATATCCAATTCTTAATTTTTAATTTAGCTTCACAAGCAGGTAATGGATATATGTTTAGAGTTTTATTAGTTTTATTGTACAGGTATGAAGGCATAAACAGTAGCTGTCGTCTTGCCCAAGCTGTGCGGCATTTAACGAAAGAACACACATTAGTTCGGGTGCGCTTCTCATTATAGCTGTCTTTGTTATATGGGGTGACTTTATGCTGTTTCATGACACTT
>NW_020656077.1:6727821-6758873 GCF_003589595.1 Hyposmocoma kahamanoa
TTGTAAGTCAATGTTTATACTGTATTATCTAAGGCTTATTAATATTTTTAATTAATTACTCATTATCATAACAGTGTTGAACCGTGAATAGGTAATAATTGTACTGGTCTAAAACACATAATTCCAAATGCAATGCCATTATACTGCTAATGCTGGGACCAGAGTCTATATACATAATATACACTTTTTAAGTACCTTTTGTAAACTACACTCCTGTCCATAACAGTATCAGCGCCACTTCGAGCTCGCAAAGATCTGAGGGGCACTGCCACAGCGCTCGTCACCCTGAGACATAAGTTTATTAGTCCCATGTGCCTGTAATTTCGCCAGCACCTATAATCTTCCAAAACCAGAACGCGGTAATGCTGACATTACTGCTTGGCGATAGAAATAGGTAAAGTAGCAGTACTTCACTGGGCGAACTCTTTCACAAGGAGCTACTGCTACTAACACCTATATAGGCTTTAAAGAAAGACGTTGTGGTGAATGTTGTTTAAATGATAATGGACGGAGTCTTTTTAACTCCTGTATGGTGTAGTCATGAATTGAACCCCATAATGGAAAAGCCAGGTTTTTTTTTTATTGTGACTCGGCAAAATGACTGCACCGCGCCTGATGGAAAGTGCGAATACAGTCCAGAGATGAGAGTAACGGATGGAAAACACAAATATCTTCACGCCGTCACTATCATTTTGCCGGTCTGGCCAAATGCTTCTTCACACTACTTTTGAAGGACCCGATGTTATAGAGGGGAGGGACACATGCGCCGGGAGTTGGTTCCACAATTTGAAGGTTCGGCATAAAAACGAATTGCCAAACTTTTTAGTGCGGAACGGTATTGAACTGACCGTCCAACTGTGGCAACGCAGTCCGGCACGGGTGGTCCGCTGATGGAAAGGAGAGGAAGGGATAAGGTTGAATAACTCTTCAGAGCACTCACCGTGGCACAGGCGATAGAATACGCTAAGAGACGCTATATCTCTGCGAAGCTATAACGACTCCGCATGCTCAGTTACATGAGGATCGTTGACAACACGGAAGGCGTAGCGCTGCAGTCCATCTAGGGCATCGAGCAAGTACTTGGCAGAGCCGTCCCAAAGGTGCGAACAGTACTCCATGCTGCTTCGGACCTGAGCTTTATACAACAGGTATCGCAGCTCTGGAGTAAAAAATCGGTGCACCTTGTTCAGGATGCCAAGCTTGCGCGACGCGGTTACCTCACGTGAATAAATCCATTGGCGTCACATCGGATGAACGAGGTGGCCATTTTATGGGCTAATTCGTTTAGTTATTTTTAAAACAATGTTGGTATTAAAATTGTAAGTTAGTAAATTTTGATTACAGAGTTCGTAATACCAATAAGTAATCTGTGCAAAAACTTTTTGAGTGCTATAAAAGCATTCCATACTTCAGTTTCGTGTTAAATAAAAATTTTTAATATCGTGTGAAATGAAATAATGGAACATTTTTTGCACAAGTGAATATTCACATATATATACGTAAAATGTACGAAAAAATATTAGATTGGACAAACTTCTGCTGTCCCGATTTTTCGTCTACCGATACAATGAAATTATTTTTACAACAAAGTGAGTTGATCAGCATTAAAACAAAATTAGTCAATATTATTCATTTTTATGGACAAATAGGGCTTGACCAAAAATTTTAGTTTGTGAAAATTATTTTCCCAAAACAGATCTAATAGTTTTTATGACAGTTTCCTTGTATCCGCTAAGGCTGCATATTTCACTAACTTGAATAGGATGTCCAAGTTAAAAAAAACACACTGTATGTGATGTATATTATAAATGACTATAGGAATTACAGGTTATGTATAATTTATCTATTTGAGGATACATAAATTACACGTTTAATAAATTTCGTATTCGGCAATTATTTAAATTTTTTTTTTGATTTTTAATGAATAAGATCGTATTGTGCGCTCAGTATTTATGGTAAGGTTTATTTACGCGATATAATTGACGCGTGAGTCATCATGTAGCCATGCTTTGCATCGCGACATACTGTCGCGGCACACGCGGTGCGTCATGAACCTGAAGTTGTTGTGTGCGCCATGCTAACCATTGTGACAAAATTCCAAAATGGCGTTATATCACTTGAATTTGACAAATGTATGTGGACTTTTGCGGCTGCCATACAACAACGTATAGAGTGTCATATTGAAAGGTTGAAGTTTCATTAAAAATAACCCCGTAGAGCGAGGAAAAATAAATTTAAAAACAATTATGAACATTTGACGGTTGATTTATTTACGAAATGTTACCTTATGTCTCATTTTATTCTTGTCCAAGGACCCTAATGAGATCAAATAAATACTAATCTAGTTTACACACAGTAAACAGTATACAACAATTAGTAATCAAAGTAAATATTTGAATAATTTACACACTTGTATACCAGTTGTGGTAAAATAAACCAAATTTATTTGAAATTACCTGCCGTACCTTATTCCGACACATGAATAAATTGACTGGTTGATTGATTGATTGAAACAGTTCTCGGGGTTGAGGTAACATACCTACAAAACATTTAAAATATTCGCATTTCTTTCTTCTACTGAGGTAGCAATCTGGCAAACATCTGGTGATTTGTAGTAATGGGGTATTTCGGAAAGAGCTTGAAAAATCAATTGTAAGTTTATAGACAAAGACGGTGAAAATTATTATCAACCAATATCAGTTATAATTGCACGTTCCAAGATTCGAGAAAAACTGAACAATACTCTTTTGCTACATTTTTTTATATAAATATGATATTTTTCTCTTTAAGTTGAATTAAATCGGATTAGATTAAAAAATGGTTGACATATTTTTTTTGTTATAATATAAAGGGTTTTTGATATCGTATCACTCGGTACTTTTACTAAAAAATAGAAAATATTACAAATTAGTGTCATTGTTTTTGCCCTCCTCCAAAATTTAATTAATTGGACGGAAAGAGCGTTTGGAATTCGAAAACATGTCTAGTGACGATATAAATATCAATTTCGGTGTTCTCCAGGGAAGTGTTCTTGGCCCTACGCTCTACCTCATGTACATAAAAGACCTACATGATGGATATAACTACATGTAATAATCTCACATATACTCGTTTTTCAGGTGATACATGGGAAAAAATAGGTTTCGCTGAGATTGCTCGAGTGATTGATTGAGTGTGACCCTTCTTACTCTGAATGCTGCATTGACGAAAATAATAGTTTTGCCCTTAGAAACAATTCACCACTATCTGGTTATTATCATCTAAGAGTTTTGGTATTAAGTATTCTTAACTGTGCTGTCTATCACAGTACAATATAAACAAAACGAAACATCTCGGTGTATAAATCGGCAACCTCTATAGATGTAACTGTTTTTTTCGGTGTTCCCCAGGGAAGGGTTCTTGGTCCTGCGTTCTTCCTCACCTACACAAATGATCTATGTAATAGATATTAACTACATTTAAGTTTTCACAAATAAAACAAAATTTTACTCCAAGAACGTTTTTCAAAGTAATATATTTTAAGCCGTATCCAGTCCCTAGATTTGATCTTTATTATTTTAGTCACGTTCTGTCAATATGGATGAAATTATACATATTGCAATCGAAAAATTCTAAACAAAAAAGTAATTGAAATGTTATTCAACTAAATCAAAGAAGAAATTACACTGTGGCCAATTAAAAAAAAAACTTTTGCAACAATACACTAAACAATCTATTCGTCTGTACAACATAATGTGGCAAATTTACCCATATTCCGCATGATCGTCAAGGCATTATATTAGCCCACTGCTAGGCACGATCTCCTCTAGAAGTACATTCTTATATTAAATTAAAAAGGATTGTCGTACTATTTATTTGTAATATTTAGGTCATACTTCTACTAAGTTACATACCCAAACTTTTGGTTATACGGTAAGCCTCAATTTATATTGCGGCGGAATGGATGAAAGCGAATTTTTGTAATTATAACAAAATAATATGTACAAACATAGCATTATGAACTTTATGGTCAATAGTGGAACGTACACTGTAGATAATGAGCCAAAATCTTCCGAGGAATCCGCGGGCAATTTCGAGCATGCGTTGACAATTGACCATACCGTTCATCACCGGTTTTCAAAAGGCTAGTGCCTTGGTTGAGCCCATTATTTAACAGGTAAGTTGCCTTACCTTAGCAGCAGGAGAGTTCTGAGTGTGAATGAGTTCGTCCATAGAACCTATTTGTGCCTCCAAACTGTAATGTGAGCATTACAGCGTTGCAGTTGTGAAGGATAAGGGTGCTGGTAAAATTCTGTAATTGCCTGTGCACATGGGCCTTGTCAACTTATGTCTCAAGATGACAGGCGCAGTGGTAGTGTCCTTCGTTATTTGCGATTTAAAGCTTTGAGTTGCTACTGCTATGGACAGGCGTGTCGCTTAACTCCAGGGGCGCGACTTGTTCGTCCCGTCGTCACTTAGCACCTATCATAAGAAATAGCTGTTTTGTGATGTGGAAAAGAGAATAGAGTTGCCGACTCTAGACATATTGTAAACAAAGCGCAAGCTAAAATGAAAATATATTTCTTTAAATTAGTTAGTAATAAATCAATGGCAAACAAATTTTGCTGCTGCGTTTTTAAGGAAAATGAATCAAGATTAGGTCGTAAAAGATTTATTCAACCATTACAAGGTGTTTTGTGTTGTTTAAAGGGAATTCTACGTTTATGGGAAACGAAGGGAATGTTGCTTATAAGGAATTAATCACCATAATTGACCTTTTCGATCGACGTTCGATTCAAAGAACAGGCAAGCAATTTTTTAAAAGTCTTTGAATGCAATGTGCTTTGAACAATAAAATGATGAAGCAAAATATTTTTTTAAATGTAAAGTTTGAGGCAAACGAGATGCCGAGCAACTTGATGGGAGCCGTAGAGTTCCTAGTGAAAAAGTTCGCCCAGGTTCTACGTTCCGGTTTTGAAGGGTGAAATTACAGGCACATGGGACTTGTAAATTTGTGTCTCAGGGTGACGGACGCAGTGGCAGTTCCCCTCAAATCTTTGCGGTTTAAAGCTCTGAGTGGCACTTCAACTGTTATGGACAGTCCCACGACTCGTTCGGTCCGTCACTTGATATTATAAAAAAAAAGATGGAACGAACGATGAAAGAAGGAACAATGAGGATGCCGCTCATAGACATCTGTAATCCGATCGCATCCTATGCTGACCTCTTCATCTTCACCACACCCTTTTATCACCCTCCCTTTTATAACTGCCTCCGTAGCCGAACGGATACCATGCCGGACTGCCACGCAGAGGTCCCAGGTTCGATTCCCGGGCCGGGAGAAATAGTTGTATGGCCTACAATTATTTCTCTCGTGAGTTTGGGTGTAATTTGTGGTTGTCTATGTGTGTGTCCATGGCACCCGCGACACAGGGTTTCCCTAGTGCGGGGCTATGTTGAGTGTGTGCGTTATTATTATTATTATTACCCTGTTTACTGGCTCCTGGCCACTTACTTATCAAATTTTGAATAGTTCTCGAATTCTCTTTACCTTCAATATTCTTACATAGGTCCGTTACGTCATCACTCCCATCAAAATTCTCAAAACGAGAGGACGTGAAAAAGTTGCAGGTTCACGGCAAAAAAGAAGGAAACTTCAGGTACAAAGATATTTATTGTATGTTAATGGTAAAGAAAACTAAAGGCTGTAACAAGACAAGAAAAGGTATATAAAAACAGGTGTAAAACACTCCCTTACTACGGATTAACGTAAACAGTCCAGGCACTTACCCCAAAAGGGCCGAGTTATGCGGTATTACGGATTGGTATTAAAATTGGCCCATGATTAGCAGTAGATGTTACAAATCGGTATTAAAACTGGTAAAGGCATCACAATTAGACGCAATTGAAAAAAATCAGAACGGCGAGGCACAGAAATTAAAGAACGATTCAAAATTTAAAACGATTGGCCAGTACTCTTAAATCACCTTCATGTAAAACTCAAACTTCACGTGATTTGCTCTTAACCCACGTAGGCCCTTTTTGGTTTTTCCATTTCTACTTTCATAACCAATAAATTACTTATGTAGACCAAGCTTTGTTTCCTTTCGCAAGGCTTGGCCACATGCCTATGCGTTGTCAGCATTTGAGAGCTTGGCTGACACTTTTTGAAAAACCTCGTGTTATTGCGCAAAGGAAATATCTTCTACAGGACCATTCCATGTCTTGCAGGGTCGAGGAAGGAAGGAACGTGATACCTGCGTGGTCTTACAATGCCAGGCATGAATGATGTGGGGATGGGCTCCACTCCTTTGTCACACATATCCTACCTACTGTAATTAAAAAATCTTTTCCTATATCGTGTCCTATAGCCGTGAGGCAACTCGTGTGTTTTAGAAAGACTGGGTCTATTTGTGCCAGATCGTTACACTAGCACGGTGGGGCGCTTAGGATGATGCACACGCAACCTTTTTGCAATGCCAAACAAAACGCGCACTCTACAGGGTTTCAACGCACCGACCACTAGAGCGGTTATCTTATTGAGTTCCTCGCTCTTGACCAGGTTGCTGATGTGTTCGCGGATAGTTGGTCGCAAATGGGCGCAACTCATAGCCGCTATTGTAAATTTCTTGGATTTATGTTATTGTAGAGCCATTTAGAATTCAAATTGTAATACAATATCTTGCTGGGCGTGTCGTTTAATCTGTAAGTCCGCAAGAATTTCCATATAAATAAATAAAGTATATTTATAGTAATACTCTCCTCAAAAAGAAACCCATGCGCCGTTGCGGGATGTACTATGGGTTAATGTCTGCTGGAGTTTATTTCCTTCACGGATTTTGATGAAATAAAAATATTGATATACGAAATCGTTCATATGTACATATGAATATCACGCCTTTATGAAATGATATTCTTCGCATTTAATACAAAATACAAGGAGTTCTTCCTATAAAACACAAACTTACCTCGAAATTTTACAAGAAAACCGCTGTATTCAGTAGGTTATACGTATACTATATAGGTATACCAATAAATTCCGTTTACATCGACTGAAATAAATATAACACGTATAAGTATACGATATACTTTTTTCAAAAGGCTTTAATATCGTTTGTAAAAAAAAATATTTTGAAAAAACGCCAGTGTTCCTACCGCTCGACCAAAGGAAAATGAATTATTAGTAGAAAAATTTGAATTTGAGCTAGTGTCGACTGTTAAGGGCAAATAAAGCCTTTTTTTAAAATATTTAATATTAAATAAAAAACAAACAATGACAGGTAACATTTGTGAAAACGTCTAGTTTCCAAAATATGTATGAATTTAATAAGCCCTTTACCTCTCGCACGTATATGAATAACGCAAATTGTGTCATGCGTTCACATTTGTCCCTCAACATGTCTAAAAATAATAAAATACGTAGCCTACTGCGGGTGTAGCTTTCAGCTTATCGTTTATCTATGTTTGCCCAGTGAAGTGCCTTCGAGGACTCTCTGAAATATGTGCGTAATATAGTTAACGGTAGTATTGGGGTATCTGTGCGTATTGCTCTTAGGTAAACTTGGTTATCTTGACTGTATCGAGGTAAACTTGGTTATATTGAATGTGACGTACCGTTTCTGATCGATAGATACAGCCCACCAGCCAATAAAATAATAACCAGTGTTGCCACGAATAGTACATTCGGCTTCTGGTCAAATATCGAAAAGCCGAATACACGGCCATACAACCCGGCCTGATTAACGCACATACGGAAATTGGCACGATAAATACACTTCTATAAAATGATTTTTACTTAATTAGCTTCAAATGAAACTGCATGCCTATTTTAATACCTATTGATTGATGAAGACGTATCAAGATTGTTTACATTTAGTGAAGTACCTAAACAAATCGGCTCTAAGTAATTTGTAAGTTTATTAATTTAAGTTTATGACGTAATTATTTCACTTCATTTCAAAAACTTAATATTATTTTGCAAGTAAAGACAAAAGACATGTAGGTAGTTTTCATTTAAAATGGTACCTTTTTTGATCTCTTAGAAAAATAACTTAGTAATGATGCTGGCAATGCTACATATCTTTTGTTTGATATTTTAGGTAAAGAAGCAAAAAATTGCGCTTCCGCGAAGTTAGACAATGTAGGGTTCGTAATTTACTGTTTTTTCTTATTTCTTTCTCCCGTTATTAGGTATTCGTTATTCGACGGGGTAGTGATTCAAAGAACAGGCCGAATAAGCCGAATAGTTACGACTATTCGGTAGGCAGTTCTCAATATCGAATAGTAACCGAATATTAATAATACATAGGTATGTACCTGAAACATGTGTTAACTTCTGTACATGCTATCAAGACTTGAGGGTAGAATATCAAATCAAGCCATAGCGAAGTCTCTTGCCCCGGGGACTTAACACGTCTTTGAATAGTTTTGTTAATTTTCTTCGACATACGAAAATTGTCACATTATTTTCCTTGACATCTTGTGTAGGTCAATCTAGGTGGCGTAAGCCAGCAAATTTAACGATGCGGAATCGCATTAACCCGGTCAGAAAACCTTTATGGCCGTGTAATAAGAGCGGAAAAGACGACTGCATTTCGTATCACCCGGTACTATCTGGGCATATCATCAGCAGTCTATCGCAGTCCTCAGCTTGTGGTATCCATCTGCTGCCGGCAGCCTATCGCTGATCGTCACTTTATCTGGCCAGAGGGCGTCTTACACTACGTTTGCCGAACCGTGATCTCCACTCGAGACTTATTCCCCTTATTCCCCCAACGCTGTAACTTGGACCTTTTCAAGGCGAGAGTGAATAGGCATTATTTAGGGGTGCATGCCACATCGTTGACCTCATCATCACTTTCCATCAGGTTTTATGATGGAAAAAAAGAACTCGTTTCCCCCTACGGTTCTACAGTGTAGACGGCTTTGGTTCTTTGCCGGATAACCTTATTTCGAATCTTATCCTTCAGAGAAACGTCGAGCATAGCCCGTTTCCGTCGTAGTCGAAGTTGAATACTTAAGTTGTTTTTGCCCGAAGTAAGTGTATTCGGAAACAACTTCAAGAAAATTCGGGCACATGTCGGCAACGAATCTGCTCCGACGGCTGATCGGCGACGTTCGACATCAGGATGGTAGCATCGAAGTCCGGAAGATAGCGTCAAAGTCGGAATGGCCAAGGTCGAACAACTTCAAAAGTGTGAAGGCCGCATTTGATACCCCTCGATCCTAGACAATGGTTGGACGCGAACCGCGTCGACATTCGACACTTGATGCGACAAATGTGGTATAACTTGATCGCTTCGAACCGATTCCGCGATTCTATAATTTCACGAAACTATGGATTACAATTCCATTCTGGCAAAGTCAAAATGAAATAATCTTTATTTCGTGGGCATTGACTTACAAATAAATGGACGACGGGTCTAATACACAAACCACGAAAAAAATGTCCCAAGTCAACCTATTCGAAATTTAAATTGTAATGTCATCGCAGTATCGCGCTGTCAGTAGAACAAATGAAGACTAAAGCGGAGTTTGGCGCTCTGTATACGATTTTAGCGCCTTACAAGTGCGGACACTTTTTAGCGCGGACCCGACGTCCATATAATTGTAAGTCAATGTTCGTGGGTAAGCAAATTACGCTTCTTGAAATCGTCACATTGATTAAAATCTACTACAAAAGCAGATTCTCTGAGAAGAATCTCTTTGTAAATAAAGATTTCTATACATGTATCATTTACAATATTTATTTAAAATATGATAGATCAAGACAACCTGCAAGAGCTAAACTCAATACAATAATGCAGAAGTTGTATAATTTAGTGCAACATTTTTGTTTCACTATAGTTTTAAACCTCGTAAATGGCAAAGTTTGAATATTAACCGGAATCTCATTATAGAAACGTATACGTTGCCCCTTAAATGAATTTATGACTTTGTGAAGACAACTGTAAAGAATAACTGATTAATTTTTATTCCTCGTTATTTTTATCACTGTTTTTGATAAATTTTAATCTTCTTAACATAACGAGTTCTTAACATAAATTATGTTTTCATAATTGTACCTACTGTATTGTCTGTAAGTCGTCTGTGACGAATGTACGTGTTACGGGCAACATTTGCAAGGTCGGTACTAAGCGGGCGGTATCGATTTTGCACAATGACTAAATGAGTGGGACATTGTGCTGATTTATAATGGACAGTGTCCGAACTTCTAATTAACAGTGGGCAATGTTACATTGTGTAATATTTTTACCGCACTTTGCTCGAAGTGAATCGAAACTTTACGCATTACATACTTGAAATTTACCAAGAGGTTTTCCGTGAAGGCAAATAACCCTCGGAAAATGTGTGAAGTTGTCAATTCGCGCTGGCTCAGCATGACCTAAACCCTCGTCTGAGAGGAGACTGGGTATAAATGGGTTGATGATGACGATGACGATCATACTGAATAAGGCAGACTACAAGTCTTGATCTACTACGATAACTTGATCTTTGCAAAATTTCTCAAAAGGCAATGTGCGAGGACGACATTGCCTGGTGCGCTACTCAAAGGAATACTTCAAAGCAACAAATAAAATACACCAAATAATATTAAAAACAGACAAAAGAAATTAACCCTCCTAATAAAATAAAATGGCCTAAGGCGAATATAATGTTCAAAATATGAAATTACAATTGATGTTCCGATGGTAGACGATCGAATGAAGCTTGTACGTGTGATATTAGGGGTGTGGAGGGGCCTCGGAGCCAGCCCTTCGCCTTAGGCGGGGTTCGCGCTAGATTACACATGATTGAACTTGGAACTAATTTCGGCGAGTTAGGAATGATCTCATTTTATCCGAGACCACTAGTTTTGCTGAGAAATACGTACCCATAAGTGACATGCAGTTGCATATTGGTTGATTTAAAGGATGAAGTAAAACAATGGAATACATATACCGTGGGATTTTTAACAGCATACGTATAATGTTAGGGCCACTGGTTTCTTTAGCTTTCGTATTGGTACCAAAATTAAACGTTCATACTTTTATATCACCCTTACACGAAAGACTCTTCAATATTTAACAAGGTTTGCACAAATCAGCGTGGTGAGATGGAATAAACTGATACAAGCATGTTGTATTTTCACAGCATACGCATTTAAAATTTATGAGGCTTGATCAAAATGTTAAGGAGAAATATCAATATTTGATATGGAAGAAAACAGGAAGGACAGAAAATATTTGATTCTCAAAGAGAATTCAAGAGACTGAAAAAATCTTCTAAGTGCACATGTTGAGGACTTTGCTTATATTGTCGCACGTATCCTGCAACAAATTCTTCTTGCTTCTAAAAGCTAAAATATTTTTTCAAAGTCAAAATCTTAATATCATATGTATGGGCTTTGACGTCTTGATTGTAGGTAGTTAAGTTAGTTGTAGTTAGTTGTAGTTTGTAGTTAGTTAAGTTATAGAGTTGACGTACAATCGTAAAGTTTTATTTTTGTTTAAATACAAGTTATTATATGGATGCTTATGTGACCGATTGCGACAGAGTTATTAAATCAACTAAATTATAATAAAAAGTGAATCAGTCGATTCACGTAAAGTAGGGCGCAAACTCAGCGTCTAAATCTTGTACGTGACCCGTACATGCTCCCGAGGGAAAGGTGAAAAGTAAGTAGTGAAAGTGTTTAGGTATAAGTAAAGATAAAGTAAGTGTATAAGTAAGTAAAAAAGGTAAAAGTTTCAGTCATATGAGCATCCAGCACATAGCAAAAAATATAATCATATTAAAAGTTATTAGTCAAAACGAAATGCCGTTCGTTTCGTCTTCACTTCGCTATAAACTGGTTCATCTGGTGTCGGATTGCGTATTTCTTGCAACTCGATATCTGGTTCCGTGGTCTTGATAGGTCTAGTGTAGTTTCTGGACGAAGAGGTACTGTCTTTTCTTTTCATACATCTTTTTCTTATATAAACTGAGAGGGCTACTGCAGATATTCCTCCCAACAACAAAGTAGTGACTGAGTACAAGTAAACGTCATGAACAGATAAATGTGACGTCATAGGTAACTTCTCGTGTTCTTTCTGGTACGTTAGTTGCTGTTCTATTTTATTGAAGTCCAAGGTAGGTGCAGGTTTGAGTGTGGTCACATTTAACTCAGCATTGTTCCAGTTGAAGTTGAACAAGTTGTTGGTTGAGGAGTTTATAGTAGGTACATCTATATCCACTCCCATCTGTATTTGATTACCAAAGTGGTTAAATGCATAAATAGTTGCATCTGTTTTTTGTAGAATGCACTTTGGTTTCAGTGATATAAGTCCGGTCCCTAACAAGGCCACGGACGTAACTTGATCCTCGCATATGACTCGTATCAGTTGTTTGTTGCATAACGTAAAAAACCATATGTTCGGTCTATGCAGTTTTGTCCACGTCTCTTTGCATTCTACGTCATCGATGACACATGAGTGTGACGTTTGTTGATTGAATACGTTTGCTTCGCATGGCGCATTTTTGTCGTGTATGTTATAGATAGGTTGGTTTGCCACGCAAATATATTGTTCTTTGCTGTATGCAATGCATTGCTGCATTTTATTTTCGTCCATAGTTATGTATGAGTTTTTCACAAAGTTGATAGCAATGTACTGCGAAGATGGGCGTATTAGTTTTAAGAATGTATGCATTTAAAAATGTATGGGCTTTGACGTCTTGATTGTAGGTAGTTAAGTTAGTTGTAGTTAGTTGTAGTTTCAGAATACATCTGTTCACAAAAGTCCTGATTAGTTATATCGGTTGAGTTAGGAGTTATCTCTTCCGATTCCCAGAAACGAGACATGTTTTTCAGGTCGTTATATATTACAAGGCAGTTGAACGTCTTCACGCTTCCACTGACTATCCATCCTATCTTAGTTTGTTGTGCTACAGGTAAGTTATCGCTTCTCATCACGCCGTTGAGTATGATGTCGGAGTAAAGGTCGGCACCCGGCAGTAGGTCAACCGGGCCCGAGACGTTGAAGTTAGGGTCAGCTAATTTTAAGTTTTGTAAGTATTGCCAGTTGTCTATGGAAAACGAAGTGCTCGGTAAGTTATTTATAAGCTTTTTCATTACCAAAGCTTCGATGTTGAGCGTGTAGTCGGAATGAATTGACTTGCATTCTAAGTTTACAGCTCCCTTACAGTTTCCGGATTGCGTCCCGATTCCGGATACTACTGCGCTTAGTTTTGTTCTCTTTAGTCTGAGCCGTTGTGCAGCATCTTCAGTAATTAGGCTTACTTGAGAGCCTTGGTCAAGTAGTCCTCGCAGCGTTATGTAACTTCCATCTATAGTTTTTGTTCGCAGCTGTACAGTGGTTAGTAAAACTTCTTTATCTTCGTTCGTTACGTTATTAACGGCATTTATTCTCGAAGTTGATGGTTGGTTAAAATGTTGGTGATTGTTTTGATTTTCAATCTCCGCCTCGTGCATAAGTGTGTGATGACCCTTATTACAAAGTTTACATTTTTTCTGAGACGTGCATATTTTATTTCCGTGACTAAATAAACAGTTTTTACACAATTGTAAATTTCTAATTGTGTTACGACGACCAATTGGGGTCATATTCAAAAATTTCTGACACTGCATTAGCACATGTTGATCAGTTTTGCAGAGTGGGCACGTTCGTGCTATAGTAAAATAAGAATTTGTCTCTATTTTAGCATTGTTATATTTTGTTGACCCTTTCGGAGTATAATAATTATTTTTGTAATTATTATGCTGCTGTTTGACGTTGTTACTTGGAAGCTTGTAGTTAGTTTGTTGTTTGTTCATAGATGATGACTTCTGATTTTTGTCGCCTTGCATTGCTTCAAGAGACATGAATTTCGTTTCCAAAAATTGGGTGAATTCTTCTAAGTCCGGCAATCCTCTAGGATTGTAACGTTCTTTCCTGTATTCCCTGCAGCTGGTGGGATCAAGTTTTTGACCCATGAAATATACAACTATGGGTCCCCATGACTCTACGTCGACTCCAATGTTACGTAATCCGTTTAGGCACTCCTTGATGACGTCATGGAGTTTTCTAATGCCCACGGCGTTCTCCTCATGCAAAGTGGGGTGGTTGAATAGAGTGTTCATATAAGAATTCAATAGTAGACTCCGGTTGTCGTATCTAGTCGTAAGTAGTTTCCAACAGGAAGTATAGTTTTCGGCGCTCACTCCGAGATGTGATACTATTCTCTCAGCTTCACCCTTGAGCTTAGACTTCAGGTGCTGCATTTTTTGTGCTTTAGAAAGGAGAGGGTTGTTGTGTACGCTCTCAATAAAAAGATCTTTGAAAGTTAACCACTGATTGTAGTTCCCATAGAAGTCGGGAATGACAATCTTAGGCGTAGATTGTTGGTAATGTGAGTTGTTCCATATTTTGTGGTTTAATTCTTTACGTAAAACATCGTAGACGTTCTCTAAGGCTTCATATTTCAGTTTGTAAGTTGAATTATCATCTTGTAGTATGTAATCTAGTTCCCAGTGTATTTTTTCTATATTTTCCCACTTGTTTTTTAAAATTTTTAAGGCATCTTCAAGCTCCCATTTCTCCGTAATTTTTTCTATATAAGTTTTCTCCACAATGCGTTCGAAAGCTCTAAAATTACAATATTGTTGCCGTAACATTTCTTGCTGCCTTTCTTTAGTTTCAGTTGTTTCGCAAGGTGGTACGTCGAATTTAACTTCTTCAAAATTAAATTTCGAAGTAGTTGATGTTGTATGCTCAGAGGTAGTTGTTTTTTCCGACTTACTTGTAGTTTTCGAAGTCAACACCGCCTTTCGTTGGAGCATGTCTTGCAACACTTCTTCATACAATGCTTTCATCTTCGCGTATACGTCATCCCGGAAGTATTGGATGTCCGTTAGTCCTGTTTTCACTAATTTCATGTGGTAGCCCACAAACTTCTCCCAGCTAGAGTTAAGGAGATGTAGACGTTCCTCCAGGTACTCCAGCGTTTTCCTCGAGGGACTGTCTTTCCTGTAGTTTCCACATACTTGCTTCAGTGCTAGGAAAATTGATTCCTGGTTGGCAATAAGTTCTGAGACGTCAGTTGCCATAGTTATAGTTAATAGTTAGTTAAGTTGTTGTTTAATGTAGTATATAAGTAGAAAGTTTAAGTTAAATGTACAGTTGAAAGTTGAATGAAATCCTTTGGCACGTGTCTCCGTAGGTTCACTAGTTCTTGAAGATCGTGAAGTTTCACAAATCTCGTTTTTTCACGGCTCCCGATCCTCTATGACGTTATATGCGCCTTCTCAATGCAGTCGGTGAGACCAGCTTGTGGGAGGCCAACCGCACCGATTCGCTAACGTCACAAAGAAACCCGAAACGATGAAAATCCTTAAAGGCTCGAAGGACCAAAATGTATGGGCTTTGACGTCTTGATTGTAGGTAGTTAAGTTAGTTGTAGTTAGTTGTAGTTTGTAGTTAGTTAAGTTATAGAGTTGACGTACAATCGTAAAGTTTTATTTTTGTTTAAATACAAGTTATTATATGGATGCTTATGTGACCGATTGCGACAGAGTTATTAAATCAACTAAATTATAATAAAAAGTGAATCAGTCGATTCACGTAAAGTAGGGCGCAAACTCAGCGTCTAAATCTTGTACGTGACCCGTACATCATAGGTGAGCAAATTACACTTGAAATCGTCATACTGATTAAACTCTACTGTTCATTCGTAAGGCAGATTCCTCTGAGGAGAATGAGCAAGAAATTCTAGGACTTACTCTTTGGAAATATATATTTGAATCAATTTATCATTAAAACATTTAATTTAAACATCGTAGATCGAGACTTCCTGCAAGTGCTAAACGGGTCACTACCGTGGATTTTTGTCATCTAAGTACTGTATATAGTATAAAGTTTTTATTTCACAATAGTTTTACCTCCTCGTACATGGCAAATTTTGAATATAAATCGAAATCTTATTATACAAGCTTGTATATTACCCCTTAAATGAATTTGAAACTTCATGAAGACGACATGTCAAAAACAGCTAGTTTATTTTTATTCCTCGTATTAATGTCATATCTGTCATAAGTTTGTTAATTTTTTTATATTTAACCCCGCTACTGGGCATCTTTCCTTTTCAAATCCGTTGAAATCGCAACGCCCCACCGCCGCCGTCGCCGTCCATCCTTGGGCACCTAAGTAGTGACGACGTTTGCCAACATCTCGGGTTGCATCCGGCTAACGTGGCCTCTCAATACCATTTGAGACTGGCTGTTTTATTATCCACATCAGCAATGCCAGTCATCAAACGACTCCAATATTAAAAAATAAAAATTTTAAAAATCATCACCGATTCCAATAAAACATGGCAAATAGATGTAATTCTACGAATTTTTGAGGTCGGTCGTTTAGTACTCAGCACAGAGATTACGTTCGAATATCAAAGAAGAGGAAAAAGATCCGTCAATGTCCCACAACAAATTTTTTTATGAATATTGAGTTATTTATATATAAATAAACAAAATATTTATACTAACTAAAGACAACTTTTCCATCGTGATAAGATAACACGAAAATGATAAACAAAAGGACTGGTAATGTGCGTCCAAAAATGTAACATACAAATTTATCTACTCACAAACTTAACTCAAAGCTCTACAACAGTTACTATATTCTGCCCACGTATATTTTCAGAAATAAACTACTGTAACAACTATAACCTCAACCCGCCAATAGTTCCATCGCGCCACCGCTAGATGGCGTTAGTTGTACTCTAACACGCGCTATCGTTTTGTTAACTCCAATAGTATAAGTAATCTCATATGTTTTAAATTGTTGATGTTTACTACCACTACAGCTTTGATACGGCACTGAACGGCACTCAAGTTGTTGAGACGATTCGGTTCTATTACTATTATTCTAAGTTTTCGCACTGAACTGTGTGCTTTCACGCTAGTGAGACATACAGCTGGGTCCCTAGCCGCATACCTTTTTGTTTCGTCGTGTATCTCATATACGCCTTGTGCACTTTCCGTCTGCGTCTCAATTTCTACGCACCCCCTCCGCTCACCAGCGCTACAATCTGGCGACCAACGAGGGCCACATAGAACCTCAAAAGTTTGTAACGCGGTCTGGACGAAGTACGTACAAGTTGAAGACGACCACAAAGACGAGACGAAAGAAGATGAATGTCAGCGAAGACCAGTTCGATCGTCTTCTGGCGACAATTGGGAGCCAGCGCCGCAACACCCTCGCCTCGTGCAATGCCTCGTACGACGGTGAGAAAAGGGCGGACGCCGTTGAAGCCTTCCTAGGCGTATATCAAAAAAATATATTTACTAATCTTTTTACCAAAAAAACCTAGAACATTTTTATTTTATCTTCGAACTTGACTATGCTGATTGTGTCTTTTTTCTTTCGTGGGCAGATTAACTGACTTAAAAGGTTTTAGTGTGTTGCATTTAATAATAGTAATAGAAGTAACGACACGATACAAAGAAAAAGACAGAATATAGCAAATTTAACAATAACAATACAATTTCGTAAAAATTTTAAATCACCAAAATAAACATAGCATGCTGGCGTGCAAGTGGAGGTGGCCTATATCCAGCAGTGGGTGTTAACGGGCTGAGTTAATGATGATTATGAAAACAAACCACGATGACTATATCATATAATATAGATAGACGTGATATATATCATACTTCAACTTTCTCGCGATAAAAATGAAAAATATATACATAAAATGGTTGTTAAACATTACAATATGTAATAGCTTAGTTGGCTTAGCGTCTGGCACGGTTTGCTAGGAGACGTCGGTTCGAAAGAAGTCACTGGCAACTCAATAGATAAATGGGCGTTGTATCACTTTTAAAAATATCAACTCTCGTTTGCGCTGAAATCACAAATTAGAAAACTAAAATAGTACAGCGCCAACAATTGACTATTGTGGACGTTTCCGTATATTGCAAAAGTATTCTATATTTATCGTATTAAAGATAATATATCTAACAATGGGGGCTGTTCTATTCGGTGGTGTGGAAAAAACAGCAAAATATGTAATTATAAAACAAACGAATCACATTTCATCGGTAATTAAATACTACGTATGTAATTTTGCAATTTTCGTCCATCCATAAGATCAATCCCGTCATTTGTTTCAAATTCGGGCTGGCCAATCACAGTAATGATTTGGCAGAAATAGTTTTCAAACAAATTAAATGACATTTCGTCTCTATTTCTGGTTATGACTGTAATTTTTGTTACCATTTGCATTATTTATGGGCAAATACTGTTGTCTGTTACCGTAGTAGCTATTAAATATTTCATGTATTTAAGTTTTAATTGAATATTAGGATATTTAACTACATCGAGTATATGTACTCGATGTAGTGCAACAGGCAACAGGCAACATTATTTGCCCATTAATAAATGATAACAAAAATTACAGTCATATAGATATCTTTAAGTTATCCTCAGTGGCGTGGCATTGGATGTGCCAAGGGAGCCATGGTCCTAGGCGGTACAGGCGGCGGCGCTCGCCGCCGAGGCCTAATTAGTCAAAATAATTATTACTTACTAAAATGTAGAAAATAAATGTCACTATTTGAGAAAACGATATCCTGTACAACCCAAAGATGGCGACGGTAAGCGAACTTAAAAATACAATCGAGCCGAGCCTGCCCCAGCGAACTATTTTTGTAACCGTAATAACTTTTTTATTAAAAAAAGACCGATCTCAAAAGTTCGTAAAATTACATCTATTTGCCAAGTTTTATTGTAATCGTTTACCGGAAAGTGTGTGAAACCGGATTCATCCCTTAGTTTGCCACCCTTTGAGGTGGTGCTGTAGCAATGGAGTACCTTGGGAGAGAGTTCTTTCAGGACAGTACTGCCACCTATTTCTGCCGTCAAGCAGTATTGTCAGCATTACTGTGTGCCTGTTTTGAAGGGTAAGGGTGCTGGTGAAATTACAGGCGCATGGGACTTGTCAATTTATGTCTCAGAGTGGCGGGCGCAGTGGTAGTACCTCTCATATATTTGCAATTTAAAGCTCTGAGTAGCACTATAACTGTTATGGACAGGCGTGTAGCTTACCATCAGGTGCACGACTGGTTCGACAAGTCATTTGATGTTATAAAAAAAAGGTGGAATATTTCAAATTTAAATGGGACCATTAGTGAGGTACCCTCTTTCCAACAAAAAAAGAATGATCAAAACCAGTTCACAAATGAGTTATCGCGTTACATGTATAAAAAAAACCTACAGTCGAATTGCGTACTTCTCCTTTTTAGGGGCTGTAAATTTGTCCACGGACCGTAGACATCGACGCTACGCCACCGGTTATCATTACATGCTTATAAGATGAAACTAAAACATCGACAATTTCTATTGAATCTACTACTAACCGTACTTGTTTACTAAATTCTTATGTTTGTGTAATTCCAGCCCTATTTGTTTTAATCGATGGTTTGTAACGCCTATTTCTAAATTAAAAAAATAATTCTGGAAATGTTAATAAACAGTAAAAACATTCCTAAAATCATTCACGACGGCGGCATATCGTTTAAAAGCGCTTTATTTTGTATATCCTATTTTTAAGGAAATGTTCTTCTTCATATGCCACCTTCTAATGAAGGTCGGCGATCATAATGGCAAACCTTGGACACTGCAGCTCTGAATAGTGATCTAGTGCTGCTACTGAACCATTAGCGCAAAATTCTGAGTCAGGATATCCAGGATTCTCCTTCTTCCTACACTTCTCTTTCCTTGTATTTTGCCTTGGATTATTAATTGTAATAGAACGTATTTTGGATTTCTTAGTACAGGCCCACGACCTTCTTTTGATGGTATTTAACACTTTTCGTTTTCTACCAATATGTTGCAGTATCCGTTCGTGTGTGACTTTGTCCCTCTACGATACTCTCAACATTCTTACTAAGGAAGGCTACCACTTTTTATAAAAAGAAATGTTAATCATAGGAAATGAAACTATTTTTCCGGATTTAAATCGCGTATATTTGTTTTTTCAAACAAACCGTCAACCGTGACCATGGGACCTGTAAAGGGCCCGAAACGTCGGTTTGTTTGAAAAAACAAATATACGCGATTTAAATCCGGAAAAATAGTTTCATTTCCTATGTGTAACAATCGCGAAAACCTAAGAACTCGATAAGAAATGTTAATGTATTAAAAATACATGTATAAAAATTATAATGTCAGGAGGTTTTATCGGTATTCACCGACGTTATGTTAGCATAAGATTTCATGCTCATTATTCAGTATTGTTGTAAGGTCTACACATTGAACTAATAAAGTCTAAAGACAAACAGTCAAACGAAATTTGGGGAATATGCTTTGAAAGTTAGTCGTGTATGTCTGCCTTGGAATTTAGGTAAACATATATATTGTACCAGTTCCTATGTATGTTCATAAGAAAAGAAAACAATGGGACATGAAAAGGAATGGGAAAATAATTTTATTTTAGATAAGATTCTTTTATTTTTCTTAACATACACAGATATTTTGAAAATATAGCTCGAGCCGGCAATTGATTTGAATTGATGATAAGAATGAAATTTCTGCAATAAACATTGGGTTTTACAATTGGCAGTGGAACAGAAAGTGGCTATCTTGAGCATTGAAGATGGTTCCCATTCATGTCCCACTGATTTTTTTTCACCATAATTATTATAACATTGGGCGACTACTTGTAGGTATAGACAACACAATAGGCAATGTTCATTTATTTCCTACCAAACATTAGCACGATTATTTTGCACTGTGTGGCTTTGCTCTAACACAATTCATTTTCACGCTGTCTAGCTTCGATTGGAGGCATCTGCTTCTCATCACTGAACCCGACGCGCAGATGGCTGTCGGCGGGAAGAGTACTTGCCATCTTATGATGAGGACGTTTGCTAACTGCCTCAAGGATGAAGACATTATGTATAGTCCATGGGATACTACCTCAGATGGCGGAAAAAACTACACGGAGAACTTGAAATTTTACCTTGGCTACAAATACACAAGTAAGTGCACATTTATTACAATAATTACGAATTCTCTGCATTTCGGTATATTTTAGACGTTACGCCTGCCATCTATGCGATGTTACGAGTACTATTATATTTACAAACGTTCGTACTGAGTAAGCGCCCTCAACAGGTAACACTACTCGTTGGTAGATGGCGTCAAGATCAAATTAAAATTAGTTCCACCATTCGACAGTAGATGCCAGTTATGATGTTAAGTGCAACCATTTTTAACAGATATGAATGGGGACGGACTGCGCTTTTGTACGAATCAAGAGCGTATGAAGACACTGTAGGACAGAGCGGTGGATTCTTGCTAGCGAGCACTTTGCATGAATTCCTAATAATTGAGGATTTTGAAGTTCATGCACGGGAGCTCCAACTGCATAACAGTCTTCGAGATCAGTTGGTTCAACACGTTGGATTTAATTACGCCAGTGAGTTCAGTTTTGGGAGCATGTTAGAGTCGAATCAAATTCAGATTCGGGGCATTGAGGAATTGTAATCGTTTTCGTTTTGCGCTAATTTATTAACAACGTATGGAATGCACAATTGAATTTTATTACACAGGCGTTACATGTTTAGCACAAACACGTTTTAAAATATGCACTTGTGTTTAAAGCACTACTTATACATAACAATTATATTCAGTGGTTTTGGTAAAGCTGTTAATACAGTTATATCCTTCGGAAATTCGGTAGGTGTCTTTGGTACGATAAAGAAAGATATTCTTTCGATAAACTTTAAAATTCTTGGATTAGCACCGGGTGTTGCTGCAGATCCAAGACAAGACTCCTTTCGGGAAGTTAACTAAATATTATCTACAAACAAGATGAAATTATGTTTGAGCATATTCAGGTCTGTAAATTACAAGTTTCCTGAACTAATTCAGGGTCAGAACCTGAAATTAATATTTTAATTTGAATACGGTACGTTTTTTTTCTTTACAATTCACTCAGTTTTAGAAAGAATTCGTATAGTCAACACCTCAAATTAACTAAGAAGAAAGCTATGCATTTGTTTTCTTTTGAACGAGTGTGTATTTCATTATTTTTTGTGCTCACTCAGTTTTAGAAAGGACCCGTATCTCAGTCACTACCTGAAAGTAACCATGAACAAAGCTATGCGTTAGCTTTCTTTTAAATGAGTGAGCATTTTTTCTTTTTTTTGCTTACTCAGGTTTAGAAAGAACCTTCGTCAGAGTCAGCACCTGAAATTAACCAAGAACAAAGCTATGCGTTAGCTTTCTTTTGAACGAGTGTGTATTTTTTTCTTTTTTGTCCTTACTCAGTTTTAGAAAGAATCCGTATCACAGTCAGTACCTGAAAGTAACCACGAACAAAGCTATGCGTTAGCTTTCTTTTGAATGAGTGTGTATTTTTTTCTTTTTTTTCCTTACTCAGTTTTAGAAAGAGCCCGTATCAGAGTCAGCACCTGAAAGTAACCAAGAACAAAGCTATGTGTTAGCTTTCTTTTGAACGAGTGCGTATTTTTTTTGTCCTTACTTAGTTTTAGAGAGGACTGATTGTATTTGGGACGGAACGCATACGTTCTGGACATTCTCACTATGAATTATTTTGAAGGTCCGGCTGGAGGGTTGTAGTATTTAATTACTATTACAAATTGTGTTATTTAAATTAGTGTTATCTAACACGAGTTGTTCTAAGTTTGTTGTTGTTTTGGCCACAGCCGATTTTTCTATGAGTTTCATCTATTTTATTTATCTCAGGCGTTAAGAATTATTAATGCGCAATATCCGTTCGTCAATGAAAAAAAAATTGCCTAATCTGTGGCATCAAAACAGGATAAAAGACGTAAATCTTCAAGAATCACTCCGTTTCACAATTTCGTTTGAATAAATAACTCTGAAATTAATACAGATCCGTGATGCTCGCGGGGTATCGTGCGGACGTGTAGAATGGTGTAAATGTTATCTTGTGACAATTTTATCATCATACACACTCGACTGTGACGTCTCTCTTTTTCAGACAATTAATCACACATATTAAGTTATGACTAGACCTGTGCTTCGGTCCTAAATTTGTCGCCATCAAACGGTATATCGACCGGTAGCAGCGGCGTAACCAGCTTGAAATCGGCGTAGCTTATATTTTTCTATTCTTTAAAAATACTACGACATTGTTTTATAATACTAAGTGACGGAACGAACAAGTTTAGTGCCTGGTGGTAAGCGACACGCCTGTCATGCGTGCGGCTGCCGCGCGGTAACCGCCCGGCTTACACGCTTTCACGTACATTAATGGGGAGTCTGAATTCTATTTACTAGGCAACAACAATTTAAATTCCTCAGAATAATATAACCGCCGCGTAGACCAAAGACAAGCCCAATGGCGTGAAGTTTATATTTGTGTGCTCATTTACGTTAAAACGTAAAAGCTAGATAAATAGAGAGTATTTTGCTATAACAGTTCGGTCTCTAAACACGTGCAAGCGGTCGCCTGCAAGAGCTTTAAATCACAAAGATCTGAGGGCACCGCCACTGTGCCCGTCACCCGTAAACATAAGTTGGCAAGTTACATGTGCTAGTAGTTTCTCCAATTCTAAATCACCCTTTGTACGAGTATTAATTTTCAACGGTTTTTACGATTTGGGTAGGTATCATTACTAAAAATAATCAACTTACAGAATGCTCAAAAAAAATAAACAGTACACTTACTAATAAAAATACACTTAATTTAATCTAGTATTAATGAATACTGTCACCTTACCTATGTCTGCCGGGAAGCAATAATGTGAGCATTACTATATATTTTAAGATTTAGAAGGGTAAGGGTGTTGGTGAAATCACAGGCATATCGGAATTGTCAATTTATGTCTCAGGGTGACGGGCTGATGAGATTTTTTTGCAATTTAAAGCTCTACGCGGCACTGCAACTGTTATGGAAAGGCGTGCCGTTTACCACCAGGCGCACGCCTTGTTCATCCTGTACCATAAGAATACATTTTAATTGTACGGAAATTTTATTGAAATAAGCAATTAATTGATATAGAAGTTAAAGTTTAAATTAAAATAGAACACATTTTCGCCACGCCGATTTTACGCAGGTCAACTTTATCGGCGGCGGCGGCGCGACACACAAGCCTAGTCATGATCCAGAAAGTAGTGAGTACAGGAGAGCTTTGAGACAGAAAATACGCTTTTTCAATTTTTTTCATCAAGACTGCGTAAACAAAGACCGTAAGATATGAAATTTCTGGTTGAATCACGTGTCACTTCAGTTAACTAGGTCAAATGGTGCAAACAAGCTTTTTTAAGCCGATATAGCTTAGAGTTTAGAGTTTCCTCGGCACGTACAATTACTGCGGGACCCCATTATGTATGCGGTTCCCGCTATAAACGTGTTGCACCATTTCCTTAATCAGACTTCCCAGCTACTTAATTTGCTTTGCAAAGGGTTTGTAAGGTAAAAAGGATAAAAACAAAGTATTTCTGCAACGTCTCATATCTGCTTTGAACACCCGATTTTTTTTGAAGAAATAAATACTGGAGCCGCCAAACCCAAAGTAGATGACGATCGACGACTCGTAAAATCAAAGACGATTTTAGTTAACTGTGTTATATTTTAAAATAGGTGACTGGTTAGTTACAGGAGTAGTGCTGTTAAATCGATACAGTGATAGTTTATGAAGGGGTACAGTTTTAAAAGTGAACGGTGCTTTTGACCTTTTTAGTTACGTACAAAATTCGTTACAAATGTGGTAGGGATGAAAAAGACATATGTGGTATTACTCGATTGGTTCAAAATAGGCCTACGTAATGTGCCCTTGACGAGCAGCGTTTTGTTACTGCTTTGGAAATTATGTTAAAATTACAAAAATTGTTGTGTTCGCAACAAATACTGATTATTATAATTATTAATACATTTATAATAATCAGTATTTATTAATACTGATTATTTTTTTAATAATGGATTCTAATTTTTATTGACATATACCTATGTGTATAATAGCAGGGCGATACCTATCGCACGGCTATTAATAGTGTTCTAACTCAAAATACGTGAAATTCAAGATGAAATCATTGCTAAATATTAAATTTAATAAAAAATATCTCTAAGTACATACGGGAGTGCTGAGGGCGTCCGTACGGCGATGTTGCTATTTTGTGGCGAGTGTTTTTAGTGATGTTACTGTACCAGTAACGAAGAAAGAATTCGAAGAAAAAAAGATTCTATTGATATCGGCGGCATTACCCCGAAGGAAAATGCCGTATGTCATTAGACTGTAAAAGTAGCTGAAGTAAACCAATCTAGCAAATTCGACGTCGTCGACGAAGTGAGAGTTTCCGTAGTTTTTAAAATTTAATGTGAACCCTATTGCAATTTAGCATCTAACATTATACCTAGCAATACAACTGTATCTACAAGGGTCAATTTTTCGTTTCTAACTACAATGTTTGTAATCGTCTCTCTAACATTGGAAAATAATAATAATGTGAATTTCACACAAGAAGAAAGAAGCAGGCTATTAACTGTAAAGTATAAATAGATATAGAATTGTTCACATTGTCGTAGGAGCATTGGTGCCTTTAAGCTTTAACTAATAAGGAAGTATCATCAGCAAACAATACTATCTCATGTTTTATACCCTCCATGAGGCTAGGAAGTCATTAATATAAGCTAAAAACAAAAATGGACCTACAATGAACCTTGAAGGACACCCATGCTAATTGCAGACCCCTTTGTTCTCGTACTGTTGACATCGACCCTCTGTAAAGCTTGATTTGATGTAGATGCAATTTGCTCCGCTCTGAATTCAATATAGCGCCCTTGTAAATGTGCCAATTTGTTGCATAGTGATACAATTTCCTTTGTAGCCCTTTAAAATAACTCCTGTATCTATATAGTCAAATGAAAAGAGATTTTATTTTAAGCTGAAACAAACAAACATCAAAGCATTGTTTCCCCGAGGGACATCGTAGCATTCCACGCTTATTTCTTATACTTCCAACTCCAACTACCTACTTTATTAAAGTCTGAGAGAATTCTGAGAAAACAATAAAAGCAATGTTCATGATACGACGTTTTATGAGAGAGTAGTGGCTAACAATTAGAGGTGGGCGTTTAAACGAAAAGCACTTAAAAAGGCTGCTTTTTAAAATAAGCGCATAAGCACGCTTTTCATTTTAAGCGTAAGCGTTGGTCTATGCACTTAAACGTTTTTCTAAAAGACTTTTCAAGCGTCAAACTAAAAAGCGTGTGAAAAGCGCTTTTACAAGCACGCTTTTTAAACGTACGTTTTAACGTTAAAAAATAAGCAGTTATTTCCATTTCAACGGTTAACAACTACAAAGTTAAACAACTTATGTTTTTGAACGCTTTTAAACGCCAATGAAGAAAATGTTAATATAAAAATGTTATGTCATAAATAAAAATATAACTTGTTTTTTACAAAAAAACTTACTTATCTTAAAACCTTTAGTGGTCTACTTTTGCTTTCGCAACGTTGCAAGCTTTTTTAACGTAAAAGTCTATGATGATTTTGTTAGCTTCAAACTAACAAGCGTTTAAGTGAAAAAGCGTTTAAAAAAGCACGCTTTTTCTAAAAAAGCATAACGTTTAAACGTTTAAAAAAATAAGCAGTTTTTCCCATCTCTACTAACAATAGTCAGTTATGCCCTGAATGTCTTATCTGCACAACACGCTACACGCCCGGTAGTCTTTCTCAAAAGTCTGGTCAGTTGTTTACTTTTTATTTTCAATTTGTTTATGTTTCAATCTTTGACGTCAATATTGCTTTCTTCGTAAAATTTCCTCGAAAATTTTATTTATTTAACTATGATATAGTGAATTTTTCAGCTGTTTTTGCTTTATTCTAAAAAAAATGCATTTTTATTCAATAAATGTTGAGAAAGTCTGTATACCATAGGTTCCCAAACATTTTAACTCACCGCCCTTTAAGATAAATAACTTTCAACGCCCATCCGCAAAAAATAACTGAAAACACATATTTTTTATATTAACTTAACACAAAAAATCACTGTAATGTAGTGTAGTTTAAAAGTATAGATGAATAGATAAAATAGTAGCAGTAGAGCTGCTTGTGAAAAGTTCGTCCAGCGCAGTACTGCCACCTCACCTATTTCTGCCGCCAAGCAGTAATGTCCCCATTACTGTGTTCCGGTTTTGAAGGATAAGGGTGCTGTTGAAATTACAGGCACATGGGACTTGTCAACTTATGTCACAGGGTGACGGGCGCAGTGGCAGTGCCCCTCAAATCTTTGCGATTTAAAGCTCTGAGTGGCACTGCAACTGTTATGGACAGGCGTGTAGCTTACCATCAGGCGTACGACTTGTTCGTCCCGTCACTTGATATTATAAAAAAAATTAGGTTTTTTTTTTCAGTAGCACCCCCTGGACAGCATCAATGCTCCACAATCGTTGCGATTTATATTCAGATAGGTACATCAAATTATTCTTATTCCCTCTTAAACCGTATCCGCAGCGTTACCTTGAGCCGGTCGATAATCTAAACAATGACCGACACATGATCGTAGTATAAAAATGTTAAACGTGGAAAATATTTTGTCACTGCCATAAAAACAAATACGTCACAATTTGTTTTCGTTTTTGTAGCGGAATAGTACATACGTAGTACGAAATAGTAAGACAAAAACGTAAACAATTAAATTACAAAACAGGATGCAAATGATAAGGAAGTAAAAAGTTCGTGGAAATTTACGTAGAAGATCAGAAAGCAAATGTACACTACCCAACAAACACAATAGAGTGTAAAAAAAGACATACGTATACGAAATCCTAATTTGTGTAGTACAGATATACTGTACTATATTTTTTTATGTTTTGTTTATTTCTTGCAACAGGCATAAAAATGAATTTTCAAATTGCTTACTTGAGAAACGATTGGTTCTCCATACAAACTTTCGTACCCTATTTCCCCCTTTAAGATAATTTTTTGTGACAAAAAGCAGGTCCCATCTATCTTTATACTAAAATACATCAAAATTGGTTCAGTTGTTATATGTTCGTTACTTTTTCATTTATAATTATTAGTTTCAATCATTTATGGTTTTTAAGATAGGCATATAAAAGGCGTATTTACAATGTGTAAGGTCATTGCGAGAGAGCCGAACCTGTACCAAGGACCTCTTCACACTCAGACTTGATCTATAAATAGATGAAATTGTAATAGGTTAATTAATAGTAGTATATGTAATGATAAAAATAAACGAAACTATGTTTTTTTTATTTAAATCGCGTATATTTGTTGTGTGTGTGTGTGTGTATGTGTGTGTGTGTGTGTGTGTGTGTGTGTGTGTGTGTGTGTGTGAGTGTGTGCGTGCGTGTGTGTGTGGATGTGTGTGTGTGTGTGTGTGGTTGTGTGGGTGTATGTGTATGTGCATGGGCGCGGATAAGCGAAGCATACCTAATGTCTATTTTATCATAAATATAGTTACAAATCTTGAATTCAATGCGTGTCAACGCGAGTTTACGCGATTTATTTTATTAAGTGACGCAATTTCCTCAAGGTTGGATTGAGGTTGAGAAACAAACATAACAAGCCCCAGAAAGGTTGTTTAAAACTTTTAAACCCTTCCTTTGTGACACTTTTTTGCCCTAAAAGTCGTGCGCCACTGGCGTTATTACTTTTAATCTCCTGAGTGTCTAGATCTTAATTTTGGGAATTGACCTGAGTTCTTGACTTCAGTACGCCATTTTATTTACACAACAGATGTTGTCTCTTGGAATCCCTTGAATTTAGAATTTTGATTACATTTGTGAAACAATGATTCGAACTAGTATTATGAGAAATTGACTCTGTTACGTATTTATGCCTAAACCGCTAGATCAAATTTGATAAATTTTGGTACAGACATAGATGGGACTTACGAGAAGGACATAGGTTAATTATTGTCACAAAAATAATTAAAGGGCATATTCAACAGTGTGAAGTGTACTTAATTGATTTTCCATTTGTCAGAAAAAAAATAAGTTGCTAACGAATTGTTTAAAAGTAATCGCTTATTATTATAATTTATTAGACAGGTAACAAAATTTACCAACTTGAATAATCTTGGTTACATATTCTGTTGGCTCGATAAATACCGGAGCTAAAGAGGAAAGTCACTACACTACACTAAATTAAAAAATAAAAGAGTCCAGGAAGTATTTAATTTTTTGTCAGTGGTTGTATGTCAAGAATTAAGGAACTTCGGAGAACATATGTCACTAGTCAAATAGTTGGACGGAGTATAAAGTAAAAATTTTAAATTGTTTGAAGTACGGTCTGCAGTTTTCAATGCTCTCTATATTAGCAAGAATAAGGATCAGTGGCGAGGCGTCCATATAACTCGATTTTTACCGGCTTGCCTAAAATTTTCCACGTATTATCAAATACTACATTTTGTGGTAAATTTATTAAAATTAAACACTAGTACTTTGTGTGCTAATAAGTTGTGTTTAAGAGTCGCCAAGGCGCCACTTTTTCTTAAGGGAAGTGTCTTTGGTTTTGCTCCGGCTTTACTAACGACAACTTTCACTTGTACTTTTTTTAAAATACTTCCCGTACGTTCACACTATTTCTCCAAAGTGTAATTCCGTAACTAAAGTGGGGATAAATGTTTAATAAGCGGTCATTGCAGTGGTCAGGTCAATCGTTTTCTTTACTCATTCAGTGCGTACGTGAAGCTAGAGATAAACGTTTCAAAGTTTATTGTGACTTTGCACATAATTGTGTGTATATCTATTTGTACGTAGTACCTTGTCGGGCCAATCAACTTGTTAACCAACACCTGGTTGTGCCAAGACTTATAATCAAAATTTTAAAATTGGCTAACGTTTTTATTAAAAATATCTCAAATTTATCTATTCTTTGTGTTCATAATTAATAACAAACTAGTGGAGTATGTATTAGTACACAAAAAATAAAAGAATACATTCTGTACGTGGCACTGCACGTGTCTCATGTGCCAAATCTTGTCCGTGCGCACAGGGGGCACGTTGGCACTATGTCAACATTGTGGTAGCCGATCGCTACAGGTGGTCGGTTTCTCAACTCGTCATCATGGCAGTAAAACACATTCATTGCAATCAATAAAAAAAAGTCTATGGTGTCACTATGTTGAGGCGAGGTATTTCTTTTCTTTTTATAATGCCAAGTGACGGACAAACAAGTCGTGCGCCTGGTGGTAAGCGACACGCCTATCCATAACAGTTGCAGCGCCATTCCTTTGAATCGCAAAGATCTTATGGGCACTGCCACTGCGCCCGCCACTCTGAGACATAAGTTGACAAGTCCCATGTGCCTGTAATTTCACCAGCACCCTTACCCACTGCTTGGCGACAGAAATAGGTAAAGTGACATTACCTCTCTGGACGAATTCTTTCCCAAGAAGCTCTACTGCTACTATTTCAACTGAGCCTACATTTTAGGAGGTGAGGTGTGGCAGACCGCTCCTCGCGTCTCACACACAACCCGCGCGCAGAAAATTAATATGAATAAAATAACAAGAACAAGAACAGGTGGAGAAAATTTGACACAGACCCGACAACATTTAGCAGGTTCTCTGTAGTACTCAAAGAGAAATATCTCCATATAAAAATTATGTAAAAACTTAGATATTCTTAAATAATACTTAGATTTAAACTTTCACGATTTTCACACGTTATTTGATTTTTTAATTCGGGACTTAATCACGTATAAAACATATTTTATTTACCTCGGCGTTTCGAACATATTGCAATGTCAACAAATAAATAATGAAGTTCAAGTGCGGGAAGTTAGAAAAAATCGCACGGCTAGAAGGTGCTGACATCCGCCTCTGCAGTCCCTTCGAGACCATGGACGTTGGAATATGTCCGAAACGTCGAGGTAATTAAAATATGAATTTTATACATGATTCAAAAATCAAATAATTCTTAAATAATTCGTTATAGCTTTTTTAGCCCGTTTTCAGGATTTTATATGTTCGGATGAAGTACATCCTGTCCTGTAACACATTAGCACTTTCTTCAGACAATTTCCTTAGGTGTATCGTATAAATACACACTCACTCACACACACACACACACACACACACACACACACACACACACAC
>NW_020656077.1:6758883-6771996 GCF_003589595.1 Hyposmocoma kahamanoa
ACACACACACACACACACACACACACACACACACACACACACACACATACACACACACACACACACACACATACGATACACGCGTTCTAGTAAAAAAACTTTCCCGTTTTTGACGTGTAACTTATTTAAAAACGTCATATTAAATCCAACTGCCACTTAAGCTTACTGATTTTGCAAGTTATGTCGGTCACCTTAGTTCTCTGATGTATGACCTCATTCGGGATTCGGTCCATCAGACAAAAACCACAAGAATAGCTCGCTCCATCGCACGCTGAGAGACTTTAAATATAAGGATGAGGCTAGTTGTGAATGTCCACGACTCGGCTGTGTTACGTCCTACACAACTAGTAGAATGCACTGGTTAAATGCCTTAGTTTTTTTAAAATATATAATAGAACACGCTTGGCCACAATCTCACCGGATGTTAAGTGACGATAGGACGCGTTTGCCTACAAAATACCTATTCACTCTAGCCTTGAATAGCCCCAATTTGTTATTTTTGGAAAACACAGATAGTAGAGTATTCCGTTCCTTTGCCGTACGCATCAGAAAGGAGGAAGTAAAGCGCTTAGTGCGAATTAGTGGTATATCAACGACATAAGGATGGAGTGTTCCGGACCTTCTAGTCGACCGAAGGAGGAACGGTGAGGGTGGAATTAAGCTCCTGACCGATAAGCAGGGTACTTTTCTGCGTGGCATTAGTTTTTAGGCTTTGTGATATTGACGACCTCAAGATGTGGCTCAGTTTCTTAAATTCCACAAAGCCTAAACGAATTCTCCTGTTGGCTTTCTTCTCGACGTTGTGCTTGCCAAACCGGAAAACTGCAGCGCTTCTAGAAGCGTCTAATTTGAAGTCGTCCTGAGACGTATTAAGAATAGAACCATTAAAGATAACATCATAACGCTTCAGTCAAGATAAGATCAGTGATTCACAAAGGCTGACACGCAAATCCAAGCTCAGGTAATCACGTATATTATATAACAATTTAGGCCATAAAAACAGTTTCTTGTCACGTATAGGACGGCCTCCACAAAGCGAAATTCACTGTCCATCAATATTCCGAGGTTTCTGACCCTATCGACCTGTTCTATTGGTTTCCCATAATAGCAATACTTATTACCAACGGAATTCACTCCGAGGCTCTACATGGGCTCTACCTAGAATACCCAGACCAGAATCAATTTAGTATTTATTTATTATTATTAGAGTCAAGTCCATTTCCCAAATTGGTCGCACAGGCAATCGAACCCGGGACCTTCCACACACCATCCGTGGGGCAAGCCATTATAATATACTTAAGACGAAATGTTTTCGTGGTTACGTAGGCTTTGAAGCGTGTTAGACGCGGAGAAATTTATTGTAGGATATTAAAACATTTGCCTTTTAGAAATAAATTACACTTTGTTATATTTTAGAATTTATTATAATATTTTAGAAAATTATATTTTATTTCTAAAAGGCAAAGTGATTTCGGAAAATTCTCATTAGAAATCTGCGCGCCAAAGTGTGTTTTTCACGATAGAGTGGAAAAGGTTTTTGAAATTCGAACTGACAATGAATTGTGGTACACTTTTTCCTTTCGATGAAAAAAAACGTAACGACACTTTCAACTACGCGTATTGTCGTACGTTATTTATGTAAATAAATCCGTTGGTATATTTTATTGTTATTATTGTTGACATTAAATTGACAACGATAACTAATTTTGTTTATTAAAACTGATTTGTTATAGTTCAACTGTTTTTGTTTCATCTACCATTTTCTTCGCTGTAGAGAAGTGAAAAATTGTGTGTTACGGTCGGCAGCAAAGTTGTTTTGCGTCTCGTACCTTGAAACCCTCGCTACGCTCAGTATTCTATTTTTAATCTTAGAATCACTCGTTTGCTCAAGTTTCAATACAAACACTCGCAAACAACAACATTGCAGGCTTGCATAATACTGAAAAATATGGTCCTAGACCTCTGACATATTTATTACGGAACATGTGAGAGAAAATTTTATTAAAATATCTCTAGTCACTATGAAATGAAATTGATTTTTCCATAGATGAATGTAGCAGTAAAAAATGAAAATTTTGAGGAAATTTGTGATTTTTTTATCGAGAGAGGTTTAGTCAATCGCGTTTCGAGCGCCATAGTTTACTGCTGGTATCTTCTGTTTTCATTATCAATTAAAAAAAATTGAGTTCGTATTTTTTATGCCGAAAAATCGTTTTTCCATGGGCTCTAAATATGTCAATTTTAGGCTCCACTGCACCGTAATATAAAATAGTACTATCTAATATTTATGAACGTAGGTATTTACATTTTTGATGTAGTTACATTGGTAATGTTTTTTGTAGAAGGCAATTAATTTATCTAATTTAGATAGAGCTGAATGATTAATGACAAACAATCCCTTGAAATGTAAATATAATAATGGAACTTTAACTACAGTTTAAGTAGGATCTGCAAACACAAGAGCTGCTGCGATGGCGGAGGGGCTGTCTGAGATGTTGATTTATGTTTACTATCAATAAAATTAGTAACGTCATGGAAAGTTTGTGTTTAGTACCTAATTGAAGAAAAACTCATTAACACGTTTGTTGCCAGCAATTAGAATTAAAAAAAAAATGTTTAGAAAGTGACATTGGCTTATATGATTGTATTTGGTCTTTGGATATTAAGTAACGGGACGAAAAAGTCATGCGCATGATGGTAAGCGACACGCCTGTCCATAACAGTAGCAGTGCCACTCAGAAATTTCAAAGATCTGAGAGGTACTCCCATTGCGCCGGTCACCCTCAGACATAAGTTGAAAATTCCCATGTGCCTGCAATTTTACGAGTATAATGTGTTGAACTGTTGTTTGCTATATTTGAAATATAACAAAGCGCGGTCTAAATAGAATAATTTGCCGGTCACAATTTCAATTGTGTTAGATACAGATATATGTAGAGACAACATGAGTCAAGATTTCACCCAAATCTAATTTAAATATAATCTATAGCATTTAAGATTATTTGAAAAGAGAGAATCCCTAGAGATTATCGCTCGTTCTTGTCAGTGAGATCAACGTAGTGAACGAGTAAGAGCTTAAAGAATGACGTTTTCAAGTGTAAACATTTTACCTTCGGAATAAATTATTATTATTACTTGACTTTGATTGATTTTAGATTAAAATTTCACATTATGCATTTTCTTGCTTACTTTATGGCTATTAAATTGAATTTCGAAATGAAGTTAGTTTGTTTGATTCGAAAGACGAACTCTTTTTTTCTTCTAAGTCTAGAAAAGTAGATATGACATAAAAAATCCTAAAAACCTAGTGACAAGAGAAGTTTATTGGGCCCGCGACGTTCATTGTTAAATACGTAACGTTTTCCACCTACGGCGTGAATTTTATTTTCAAAATTAGGTGTGTCGTGTTGTGCACTTTGACTCCCCACGGCCCCAATAGGCATATAAGGTGCCGGTCAATTTGACCCACCACGGCGATGAACATGTTAAAACTAATATTATTAGAAATACGTCCTTTTAGCTTGAAATTGTCAACGATAACCTCGTTTACATTTTGGGAATTAAAATTGTACAACTTAAGTTTTTGTTTGGTTAACTTTTACAACTTTTGTTTTAACAAAAGGTTTAGGTGAAATATTCTTGTTTAGTTATTGTTCTAAAAAAAATACAAGTTACGAAATTTAACCAACTGCTGGTAAAGAAGTTCTAGTGGTTTATTAGCGCTTTGAGAAAAAACTTTCTAAAGGGCTTTAATAAATAAATAAGAACCCTTATATTCTATTTCTTAAACGTCGCTTTTTTGATAGGGACTAAATAAGCGCATTTTATTGAAATTTGCCATTTGATAAGGAAAACATCGTGAGTAAACCTGCACGTCGAAGAAGGTTCACTACCCTTGGATAACGTGTGAAGTCTTCAACTTGTATTGGGTCAGCGTGGCGGACTTTGGACTAAACCCTCGCATGTGAGGTGACCCGTGCCCAACAATGAGATATTGTATAAATTGGTTGTTTTTGTTATTTCTGTCACAAAACAGAAACAGCGGGAACAGTAACAGTTTAACGTAGATTAAGTCGAAGGTTAATGAATAAAAAATCTTTCACAACTACAATTTACGAAATTTACAAGAGCGCAAAATCCATCTCAAAAATGGTAGTCAAATAATTAGACTTGACCTTAAATAAAAAAGTAAAACTACTGATTAGACTTTTGAAAAACACTGCACTATTTTGAGGTTTTACTCGCGTTCCGTTAAATAGCGTTCCGGCCGGTGTGCGTAGTTTAACACGTTCGTCCCCTCGGCTAGAATTTTTAAAAATATTATAATACAAAAAATGTTAAAATAGTGACATTGGCTTATATAACTGTTTTTAGACTCATTTGTATATTTATATAAGTTGTTTCGCGATATTTAATTATTCGGCTCTATCTTGGTATTATTTTTAGTGTCGGCCATTTGAACCCGTTACAAAAAATAAAATAAAATAAAAATCTTTTATATTCAGACACCATAGGTCCATAGTTTGTTAGTAAGCAACCTTATACTATATTAGTAATAAATGACTGTACGGTGAATTTATTTATACGTTAAAATTTTTAAAATCGAAATGTCAAAATATTCAAAATACATAATATAAAATTCACTAAAATAATAATGATAATTTAGTCGAAAGTAAAAATATAAAATACTAAAATTTACAATTAATAAAATAACAATTAAAATTCAAATTAGCTAATATAATAATAATTAACATGAACAAAACTAAAATTAAAATGCCGAGCAGAGTACGTACACAAATGTTCGATCGATGTTTACCCAAAACTGATGTAAATCTTGCATTTGAGATTGACCTTTTTTTGCTTAGTTCGTAAGTTTAAATTAAATTTGAAGTAATTTAAAGTCAGTTTTTTCATTCGATTTATTTTTTTTCCTCTTAGTCTGGAATATAGGTCTGCCATCAAAAATCCTAAAAACCAAGTGGCAACAAAATTTCGCCACGACTGCGCCGGTTATGTTGTAAATACGTTTACCACCTGTGACATGAATGAGCATCGCAAAGTTGAAGTGTGTCGTACCGGTCACTTGTACATGAGATGCCGGTCATTTTGACCCACCGTGGCGATGAATATGTTAAAATAAGCGACAAATACGTATAAAAGCTTTCAGCTTCAGAATAATAAAGTGTTTATTCTCGATGCAATTACCTCATTACCTCACGCTGATAACTGAAAATAAATAGATCAAATTGGGGTTTATATATATCCTCCATAAATATTCTCTTTTATGGCTCTGTACTGTACCACTCATGTGTCCGTAGCACCACTTCTAGTGAACCCGCCTGTCACGACTCAGAAAAATGGTTTCTCCCTTGTCAAGTGTTTATCACAACCCAGCAGGTACCATTTTTTTTGCTTTCCCAGCTAAATTGTTGTGGGAAAAATATCTTAAGTCTCACAGGTAGTTTATAAAAGCACCACTATAATGCGGGCGCAAAGTAAATTCTCATATAACGCAATCTTAAAATTCTTTTAAGTTCTGCCTATAATTCGGGTTTGTTTCCTTGTAATGTGTCAGTAACGGTAAATTAGCGGTAATAAGTCGATATAGACAGACCTCGCCCAATTTGCATTATGACCTCTGGACGAGGAAATCTCGAGTTCGATTCCCGAAAGAACTGAAGTACATTTTTTTTGGGTGTATATTACGTTACTCCGACATTTGTAAATTGATTTCGATGATTTTTTTTTAAAAACGGGTCCCATTCAAATTTGGAGAAAATATTTTATCTCTAACAATGGCAACAATCCGGTTTATTACACCCACTTTACCTTAACAGATTTTAATAGAAATTGGCAAATAGACGTGATTCCACAAACTTTTAAGGTGGACCCTTTTATATAATAATTATAATGATAAATAATAAATAAATAAATAACGCACACACTCAACATAGCCCCGCACTAGGGAAACCCTGAGTCGCGGGTGCCATGGACACACACATAGACAACCACAAATTACACCCAAACTTACGAGAGAAATAATTGTAGGCCATACAAATATTTCTCCCGGCCCGGAAATCGAACCTGGGACCTCTTCATGGCAGTCCGGCATGGTAACCGTTCGACCACGGAAGCAGTTAAATGATGTTGTGTTACTATAAAAATAGTGTTATTAATATTGACATAATTGATTGACGACTTTATCATCTGCCTTAGCCATGACAATGAGACCTGTAAAGGGCCCGAAGGGTTGGTTTTTTATTTGAAAAAACAAGTATTCGCGATTTAAAAACCACATCCATGTGGCCGAACGGCTACCATGCCTATCTGCCACGCAGAGGTCCGGCGTTCCATTCCCGGGTCGGGAGAAATATTTGTACGGCCTACATTTATTTCTCTCGCGACTTTGGGCGTAATTTGTGGTTGTCTATATGTGTGTCCATGGCACCTGCTATACAGGATTTCTCTAGTGCGGGGCTATTAATATGTGCGTCAAAATAAACCGTAAAAAAGGAACCTTAATTATTATAGAACTTTCATAAAGCTATATCTTAAAATGTAATAGTGTAGTTGCGATCACTAAATTAAGTACATGTATTATAAGCATCTTGTTTTTCATACTATCTTTATATTAAAGCTTAGAAACAGATTTGCTGTATTTATTTAATAATAAAACAATTACATTTTAGTTACATAAATTGTATTTATGTATCTTTGAACGGCTGTCGTGTCCAGCTGTTCTCAAAAGACCGTGACGACAATTGTGGATTACACGACAGAATCGTTTGAAGCTACGATTATATGTCGTCATATTTTTATCGTGATGTTTTATTCACCGTCAGACGACTGTTGTTATAGCTCTTCTCATTATCATGACAATCTGTGGTCGTAATGTCAAAAAAGTCGTAAACGACGGTTAATCGTGTCAACAACTTCATTTAAATATACAAGGCACGACACTTGAAACTGCGCGACTATGCGTCGTCACGACATACCGGGAACGCACCTTTATACGTCAAAAAAGGTAAAATTTAAAGTGCTAGAACGCAAATAAATCAACCACTAAGCAATTATATATGGGAGAGTATTTTATTTTTGGAGTTGTAACTTTTCATAATAAATTCTATCCTGTTTTATGGTTACATGAAACTCACTTCAAAGGCAGACAGTATTATTTCCTACGTCCTGTCTAAGTAAGCGTGGGATGTAAGCCGGAGTTACGAACATAGTAACGGAATATAAATTATTATTTATGATTAAGTAATACGCTATGGATTTAATGATTATATTCCAGTTATATTTAGACAGATTTGATATAATTTTGTGCTTTCAAAATAAATACTGAGAGTATTTTTAATATAAATACATACAAGGTTTTATTTCAATGGTTTGTTCTTAATTTAACGTAAGTACCTGTATGTATTTAGTTAGTGTACGTATATTGTGGACCGTGTTCTGCATATTTGTGTTAACTAGCGATTGCGAATGATACCGATATTCGACTCGTTACTAATTACTAATCCTGTCATTCGAATGACAAATTAGTAACATACTAATTTTCGTGTTCGAATGATCTGAATGATCATTCATTAGTAATCCATATTACTAATCCATAGATTCTGTAGAGCATATCTGCTCGTAGTAACCTATCCCTCTCTGACATATGTTAAATACTGTAAATGCGACGGAGACAGGGATAATTTATAACGAACTCCAAAAAAAGGTGGAGGTTTTCTATACGACTGTACTCTTTTTGTACGTTTGTATGTTACATTGTTACTCCGGCATTTCTGATCCCATTTTGATGATGAGCCCAGTATTGGTTCCATTTAAATTTGAAGAAAATATTCCACATGTATGGGCGTCAAACTAGGGGATAATAGTTATTTTTGATACAAGTGCGGAAAGTTAGTCGTTATTCACGAGTCTCGAGGCGTCTCTCGAGACAAGTGAAGATGACAAATCCGCACGTGTATCAAACAACGTTTTTTAATACATATGCGAAAAACTACATTGAAAGTAAAATAAAACAGTATTTAAAAAAAACTCTTTTAATTTCTTTATCTGATAAAAATTTAGAGTACAATGGCAACTGTTGCCAGTAATCAGTCACATTAAAATTGCTATTTTAGTGGCGCGGCGCACAGCGGTCTCGCGTAACACTCACCTCCGGTCATTACTAATACGCAATCAGCCATCTTTATGGAAAATGTGTTGGTATGATATGGTTGTTTTATAAAACACCTAAGCAATTTAAACAAATAAGATGTTTGTAAGTAAATATTGGAGTCATTTGCCTGTCATGTATAAAAAAAAAAAATAAAAAAAATAATAAGTTTTAATGACGAATGACTGACGTCACAAAGCACATAAATATATAATAAATATACAACCTCTTTAGTTCTATGCTTAAGACTTGAAACAACAGTAAATTAAAAAATCATGGAAAGTAAAAAGCACTAGTGCGAAAAATCCGCCGGTAACCGATTTCAATAAAACTTGGTAAATAGATGTAATTCAACAAACTTTTGAGGTCTTTTTTATTAAAAAGTTGTAATGATATGGACATGTTAAATGATCTGGTGGAGTTCCGAGTAGTTCCTACATTATAATTATTCAACTTGTGCACATGATCGAATGGCAGGGGCATTAGGCAATCATTCGACTCGAGTCGAATGATTGTGCTTGGATCCGACTTAGGCGAATGATTTGCTTATTCGAATGATTAGTATTAGTAACATTGAAAGTCGCGCATCAGTAGTGTTATGCTACACAGTGCCAGCTTAACTATAAAAATAAATCCGAAACAATAGAATCAATTCCGATAAAGTGATTTACAACAATCGCACCTGTTTTTGTGACTTACGATATAATATTACGTAACACGAGTCGTAATAGTGATCACTAAGTGATCATTTGCATTATCGTATTCACGATGAACAGGAAAATATATAAAAATTTGTGAAGTTTTTTTTGTTTACTAACTTTATTAATTTCCTATGACGTCTTTTTCAAATGTGCACGAGCATATTTCTTATATACTATATACGGATTCGGTCCGTGCGAACTACGCAAAGCTCTCTGTTTTGAATAGAATTGTACGCACTTACGAGGACGAACTCAGGGACGTTGATATTTTGTTTCTGAACCGCAATCAATTGATTAATTGTTTGAAGAAACCAATTAAAAGGTAATAACAATTAAACGGAGCACACTCATACATGTATATATAACACACGCATGCACACACTCACACACACACACACAAACACACACACACACACACACACACACGTACACATACACACACACACACACACACACACACACACACACACTCACACAATCGAAACACACACACGGGATACTCTCCTTGCAATTAGGTTTGATATGGCATTTTTTTATAATACCAATTGACAACGGCATGACCAAGTCTGGTAGTAAGCGACACGCCTGTCCATAGCAGTTGCTAAGGTGACAAGTCTCACGTGCCTGTAATTTCACCAGCACCTTACCCTTCAAAACCGAAAGATAGTAATGCTCACATTACCGCTTAACGACAGAAATGGGTAAGGTGGCAGTACTTCACTGGACGAAAACTTCCACAAGGATCTCTACTGCGTCTAAACTTTATATATCATTAGTGTATATATCTGTAGCGACTTAGTACCACATATGTGGATAATTTTTCTAAGATTGTTTTTGTTAAGTTAATGATGTTTTCAAGACAACATAATTAAGGCGTAGTCACCTAGGAGCAAACATGCTATTTACATTTTAGTTGTAAAGGTCATAGTTGTATATTAACCTTACACCCACTCAAGTAATAAATTATCTGAGTAAAATTATGGCCCTGTGCTTAACTTTTTCTCCGCTACGAGTGTGATATAACATTTACATAAAAATAATGATGTGCCAAAATCTGGCGTTTTTCCAAAAAATCCGAAACTTTTTCTTTATCCCCAATCATTTCCTCGTAAACTTTTATTTATTGTGCTGTCTATTGTTGATCGTTATGTCATTCTGCGAATCATGTTGTATCGTTGTTTCTTTTGAGTAATTGATGACGATGACATTTCTTGACTCTTGTGATATGTTCGATTTAGGAGTCACTATTTTTCTTATTCAAATAGAACGCGGAGAATGAGTTCATCGCGTGAAGATGTTGACCTCCTTCATCGTCATCCCAGATTTTATCACCCTCTTTACTGGTTACTGGCCACTTTTAAAATTTTGAATCGTTCTCGAATTCCATTTTCCTTCCACTATTCTATAAAATCGACTAGTCCAATCATAGAAATAAATAGAGAAAAGTTAGACCTTGTTAATAAAGCTGTCTTGTTGGGAGTGACCTTGGTTATTAAACTTCAATGGTTTCTACATATAGTTTTCCTCGGCCAGCAGCTTAAGCTTTGCTGCATACACAGTCCGTGAGCTTATCGGTATTGCTACTGCTAGACTAGTTTTCTTTAGTTACTTCCATAGTATAATGTCTTACGGTATTAAGCGGCGTAATTATATGGGGTAAAACAGCAGATATACAAACCATATTCGTGTTGCAAAAACGTGATTAAGAAAGAAGATATCCATAATATTAACCTTAGAACTAAGTCCGAACTCATGGTACCACGATTAACTAAGGTAAGTAAATGATTAATTTATGGGGAAGTGTACACGTTTTTACAATAAGATTTCGGAATTAAGATTATCATTTCCTAAGTTTAAAACTTACATTAAAAGTATTTTAATTGAAAAGTCATATTACAAAAATGAAGAGTATGTGTCGATAAAGATGTATGGAAAGACAACATGAGTCTAGATTCCACACAATTATGATTCAAAGTGTATTTTCTACAGCATTTAAGTTTATTCGTAAAGAGCAATCTCTAGTGTTTCTTGTTCGTTCTTCTCAGGGATGTCAGCGTAGTGAACGAGCAGTAGCTTAGAAAATGACGTTTTCAAGTGTAAATATGTTACCTATGGAATAAATGATTATTTGATTTTGACTTTGACATTCTTACATTGGTTCGAATTAGTCGAACCTGTTACTTCTAAAAAATCCTGTTCGCCGAATAATCGTTCCGTCATCACTCCCATCAAAATTCTCAAAACGACAGGGCATGCTCATTGAAAACTCATGTAAAATTCAAACTTCCGTGATTTACTGTTTTTAAATCATTAGACATAGACCTCCTGGGCCTTTTGGTTTTCTACTTGCTGATAAATTTATGTGAACCAAGCCTTTTCTATTTATTTGCTAAGGTTAGACCACAATTGTATTAATCCAAGCACCTCTTGAAGCTGAGAAAGAGGCGCACCATCGGTTCACTCTGGTGACCTAGTTCAAATTATAGTTTTAATTTGGTTATGAATAGTTTTACTTCTCCTTACAGATTTCCATATTTTCCCTTACCAGCAAATAATAATAGGTCAAACTGGCATGAATTGAAAAGATGGTTCGTGCCCGGAATCCGACCCAGTCTCATATTTAGGCAAATATTCTCCAACTAGGCTTTCAGATCGGTTCACAACGCTTTTTACTCACAATATTTTGTCTCATTAATTCTACAAAATCGGACCTTTGTGTTAAATTGTTCTTGTTGAGAAACCTCAGACTTTTGTTTAGATCGTCTGATCGTCTCTTCTTGTAAATCCGATCTAATGTTGGCATATCTAGGGCAATATTTAAATAAACATTCATTTTTCCCTTTATTTGCTTACGTCTATAGCTAAGCCCTGTGTGTGTATTTGATCATTTTTACATACAAGGGCAAAATCCGCCGATTTGCGGAAATACTTTTCCGTTGGGGATCATCCCAAATCCTTTCGTTCAAGTTACGATTTATATTGTAAAATTGTTGCATCTAAAATTAACGATATCTATGATACTAAACAAAATATGAATAAAATTAAGCATGGATGCCCAACAAGCGTATTGTGTACAAAATTAAAGTGGCACAAAGGGCGATGGAGTGCTCAATGCTCAATTTATCTCAATGGATCGATTATCAAACGTCGAAATGAGATGAAAAACGAAGGTCTTTGATGGGGGCATTTGCATCACGAGGTTAAGGTGGAGATGGGCGGGATATTTGGTTAGAAGAGAAGACGGATGATCGGGGGATGATTGCCCTAATAACCTGTAGCATCTCGAGGATGAATCGAAAAAATGTGAAAATTAGAGGTCATTTCGTGATTTTTATCTATCGAGGAAACTTTATTGTTTTATGTTTCTGATTAATGTCTATGCTTGAATATATCGTGTAGTTACTCATACAATATTTTATTTTTAACTTTAAAGTGGATATACCCCTATAAAATCAAATCGAAGATTACGAATTTTTCCTCTGCTCCCTCTTAATTAGGATAAGCTCTACTAACAATAAATGGACCTTAAATGTTGTCTGAAGTAAATAAACCATTATTATTATTATTACAGCAGTGTGACCGCCAATGGTAGCTAAGACGAGCAAAAAGGCCAGTGGGCAAAGTACCGGCCCGATGGTCTGACGATATCATCCGAACCTTAAAAGTTGACGAAATAAAGAAGAGGCCTATGGGTATAGTGGGTTGAAGTTTACTAACTATGATGATGATACATAAAATAGGAAGTGTGCGATAACACACATGTATTCATTTTAACCCGCTTTTTGTCTCTTGTATTATCTGCCCGGATTTAATAATGCAATAGCACTATCAAAATCCATTCTTTTTCCTACGAGTATTGTTATTAGAAATTCTTAATAGCGAAGGACGTAACATTCAGAAGCCTAAGGAAGCCCAATAAAGTCGTACTAAATACAATACCCAAAACAAAACGTTTTCTAAATAACTCGTATGTAATGTGTGAAAAAATTTTTAATCGTATACCAGATCGCATTAAGCCTCTACCATTGACTAATTTTAAAAAGGAATTGCGCATGTGGCTCTTTGATCATTTGTTTTACTCTATTGACGAATTCATGAATCATAAAGAATAATTTAATTGATGCATACATTTTTCCCCATCATTAAAAAAAAATATATTATTATTATTAAATTATGACATATACGATTCTGACATATCAAATTAAGTTCTTAGGTTTTCGCGATTGTTACACATAGGAAATGAAA
>NW_020656077.1:6791996-6796054 GCF_003589595.1 Hyposmocoma kahamanoa
AAATCAATTATCTTAAATTTATCAATTTGTTGCCTAATTATTGTTTTAAAATCGAATCTCAATCCACCAACGTATTATTTTATTATTGTATTTGCATGCTTTTATTTTAGAAGGCCGAATAGGTTTAAGTTGTGATTTAATTTTTACCATCAACATGTGTAATGTACCCTACCCTATTTGAAGCGAATAAATGAATTATTATTATTATTATTATTACTCGACCTCTTCTTTTTCTTTTGTACAAGGGTGTATTATAAAATTATTAAATAAATAAATTAATTCACTAGGAACGTAAAGACGTCCCTGGAGAATATTTTCAGTCACTTAATGTAAACAAACGCTGAGTAAATAACTGCCCAATCGTCATTGCACACAGATCTAAATGGAATGGAATCTTATTTATTTCTCGTGTTTGATTTGTCTGGAACAGTAGGCGGAAAACTGTAATTGGCTGTAAGTTTTTTCTTTATGATATCAAGCGGCGGGACGAACAAGTCGGCGCTTGGTGGTTAGCGACATGTCTGTCCGTAAAAGATGCAATGTGAATCAGAGCTTTAAATTTGAGGGGCACTGCCACTGGGTCCGTTACCTCGAGAAATATGTTAACAAGTCTCATGTATGTGTAATTTCTACCCTTTTTTTTTTTTTTGACGGGGGGAAATCTTTATGGATACCCCTGAGCCCAGGGAGACTCAGGGGTTATGTGGGGACTCTCCCTCCACACTGGAAGGCCTACCCCACTAAAACCCCCCCGGGTTTCCCTCTCGCCGGTTGAGTCGGCGCCGTGGGATCAGTGAACATTCACCACGACGCCGCCCGGGTAATTTCTACCCTTCAAAACCGAAATGAAGTAATTACAGCTTGGCGGCGGAAATAGGTAAGGTATTAATTCCCTGGACGAACTCTTTCACAAGCCGCTATAAAACTAAAACTGCTGCTGAAAGCGTTTCGAGGCTATCGACTGTATAAATAAATAAATCAACACAATTACTATGGGATTATGACTTTAGAATGCTATTAACTACTCATGTAACAAGACTCTAAAATTCTAATTTCAATTAGTCGTGATTTTGAAGATAATCTAGTCAGCCTATAGCGCATGATACATGAGCTCTCTGAAGTATTGCTCTGCGGACAAGTCGATTAGGTAGGAGTAGTTTATAAACCAGGACATTTCAGTTGCCAAAACCGCCCGAGCGAACCGCCCATATGTAACAACCCTCACTTGTTTAGAGTAACAAGAGATTGTCAGTAATATTACGAACAAGCCATTTAAGGGAACAATGCGGACTGTGATGGTATTATCAATTTGGAAATGTTTGGCCGTTAATAAACAGTTTCTACTGTCCGGCTAAAAATGTGTAGTAACGATTTGGCTGTTTTTAACAGACTTCAAAAAAGGAGGAGGTTATACGTTTGTTAAATTTTTAGAGAAACGATTTACTATCTAATATAGCTTACTATCTAAAATGCATTAACCACAGGCTTACCGCTTATCTGAGTCGGTTCCTGAGGTAGGTGCGCGGTGCGGTAGAGAGACAGTTTAGGTAATTACGTCGCGCTGCACACGGGATAATTTTAACAAGATTTTCTTGCCGGTATGCAACAACAAGTTGGTTAAAAAAGTGCCTACCAAATTAGTCAAAAAAAATATATTTCATTGATAATTGAAATGATGAGACAAACCATTTGGCACTGTTTTCATCAGTAACATCTTGTTGAAATTATTTCGAGTGCAGCGCATCAAAACAAAGGCGCAATTCATAGGTACTCGCATGACGCATCCCAAGAATTTGCGAATTGTTCCGCATCGCTCGTTCCTGCGAAGTTAATCTTCTTCTTAGTGTTTTTTTCCTATTATTTCTTATCAATAACAGCAGTGCAACACTCTTTTTACGATCCATGTCGCTACCTAGTTTCAAAAATACATTCAGTGCGGTTGACGATCATCAAAGGAATAGTTACCCGAACCGTGGCAATGAGATGCCTTGTGCCACGAAATCGCATCGTAGCAATTCGTTTCGCATTTTTCTGCGTTGCAAATTCGCATCGCGCTCATTCGCAGTTTTGTGTTTCGACACTTAGGCTGCCTTTTCACCAGAGATAGGCGACGTAGCGAAGCAGTGCGCGAGGAAAAAATCCACCAATAGGAGTACTTCATATTCCGAGTCTCGGTTAGCGCAGCTCCGGTGGAAAAGGATTAGCGGAGCTAAGTATTTGTACATTCAAAATAGCGACAAATGTGTGCGAGAAATGCGGGCGAGGAATGTGTGCAACGGTGTAGGAAACTAGAGCTACTGAAAGTATGACACTAACTGACGCTGACATATCGCCACCGCCCTCCACCACACCGTACCCCGCCCGCGCATAGCTAAAAAGAATTCATAACGCATCATCGCACAGCTTTGGTGGAAAACATCACACCGTTTCACAGCACCTTTACAAATCCTAGCAACGCTTCGCTACCTCGCACATCTCAGGTGGAAAGGCATCCTTAAACGGTAGGCCAGTAATCTCCATCGTGGTTTCTTTGCATACAAATGTAACGTTAGTTTGACAACACAAACTGTCGCTGAATCCAAATATGATGTTAGTTTAGGTTTTTCCCTAGCAGCTCTTATTTATAAGATGTAAAAAGTTGTTTCTAAGAATACGATAAGGTTGTCCTTGCAATGATGATGTGTGTGTATGCGTGTGTGGGTGTGAGTGTGTGTTGTCTCGCGATTAAAAACCGGGAACTAAAAGATATAAAAGTTTTTATAATGAAATTTTAGAGTCATGAAAGTAATGAAAGTTTAGAACAGTCTATTTTCAAGTTAGGTTAGGGTATCCGTCTTTCTTGGTAGCGGTCCTCCACATTTTTGAATTTTTGGTGGAGGATTTCAACTTGTCCTTCACCAGTATCGTCTTGTTTTCAGGGAAACAGTGACTGCGTAACTTTTATGCTCACATTACAGCCAAGCTTTCTAAAGTTATTGACCATCTCGGTTGCTTGCTCAACAAAGTTTTCAGCATTGCGGCTTCCTATAAAGTTTCTCACAACCACGCCAAAAGACGAAATGAATTATGCTATGCTTGTTGGTCTGCCTCGTTGATGTACTCGACTAAAGCCGAATCGTCAGCATTCAGTTTTCCAGTACTTATCTGAGGCATTTTTTTTATGTGTACTCAAAACACGATCAATTTATATGAAGCTCACCGCTTAATAATTTCATGTGTAGTGATAACTAAACAATTTATCTCGTCCAGCTAAAGGCTGATTAATAACATTGTTTTTTCTCAACAACCATTTTTTTGGTTAGGCCATAGTTTTACTATCTAGTGGTATTTTGATGACTATATTTATTTATGTTTTAATGAATAGCTTTTGTTAGTCAGTAAATATAACACCAAATTAATGTATATTTGTGAGAAATGAGCGGTATTTAAAAAAAATCATTAAATTTTTACGACGTGCTTAGGTTACTTCATTCGTTACACAGCATTTGCTAGAGATGAGGTATACCGGTAAGAACTTTTCTATAATTTAATTTAAAAATGTACAGTAATCACCATTAGAGTAAGAATTTTAGTCATAGGCAATTAAATGACATACCAGTGTTAATATGTTTTTGAAACCTATAAATTGATATTGAATTTGAATTTAAGTTGTTTACGATTGACATGGTATAGTAATCCACCAATTCTCTAATATTAATGCAATCCACACTATTTTCAACCGACTCAAAAAAAGGAGAAGGTTTTCAATTCGACTGTATGTTTTTTTTTGAATGTATGCGTGAACCGATTTTGATGATTCTTTTTGTTGGAAAAAAGGTACGTCTGTAGTGGTCCCATTTAAATTTGGAGAAACTATTCCACCTATAAGGGTGGAAAACTAGGAGATTAATTCGGTTTCGCGCACTTTTCGGTAATCAATTTCCTTAAAACTTGGCAAATATATATAATTCCACGAATTTTTGAGGTCGTTTTGTCTATTACACTATGCTGATATTATTCTCTTTTTTTATAATAATAGGGGTTAAAGTATGAAATTGCCGATTTGTACTGAAAATCTA
>NW_020656077.1:6796064-6852719 GCF_003589595.1 Hyposmocoma kahamanoa
AAAAAAAAAATCACAGAAACCATTTGAAAAAAGTTTCATTCGAAAACCTCAAACCATGAAGATTCTATGAAAATTCAAAGAACCTATTGCAATAAAACGGCAATTTCATACTTTAACCCCTAATATATGTATTTCAAAATCTATGTTAATAAGCAGGAAACAAAAAACTTATTGATCTCTCACAATAGCACAAGAGGTTTCAATTATGCAAATAAAAAGATATAAATAAAATATTAACAAAGGTGCAAGTGGAAAAATACACGAGGGAATCTTTTTTACATTCCACTTTACAATTCAAACGGAAAATAAAGGGAAATGTGTTTCAGTAATTTTCGCTGGAATAATTTATACAGGGTGCAGTCGTTAAGTGTGCCCAGGCGACTTTGTCGTACATAATAAGATATATAAAAAAAAAACCTTTAAACTATTTCGAAAGTAAGTTATCCAATGAGTAAAACAAAATAAAACTTTAGTTTGTCTTTTTTGAAGATGGACTAAAATTACATTTGCAGGGTTACCAGTTTTCAGTAGTCATGTAAGTAGTTGTTGTCGATAGTTTTATCGATAGATTGTGGAAGAAGTATAAAAATGTCTCAATTGTAAATGTTATGACGTTCTAATGATTACTAATTATTACTAATGATTGCGTAATTGTGTATTTTTTGTTTTAACAGTTGGTCTATCAGTATACAGTATAATGACAGACGGATTTGATTATGTATGTTCAATTCAAATGAAAAATGAATGAAATGACCCTGTGCCCAGCAGTTGGGCGAACAATGGGCCGATGTTGATTTAGATGAAACAAGTTCGGCTATATATCGATGGGTCCTAAGTATAACCTAACAATTTGATCATTTTCACTTTTTTGTGGGAAATGCTTCATTTCATTATATAATCTATAATGCAGCGTTAAAACAAAATCAAACAACATATTCAAGGAAACCTTGAAATACAAGGAAATCTTGAAAATATACCAGACTAAAAGTTTGAAAGACTCTCCTGTAAAATTGTGATTTTACATAGGATCCATCGATATTTCATAAGCGTAACCAACAGTCAGTCGATAGTCGATATAATATTTATCAACTGCAATCACTAGCTGCGTACAAACGAGCATGACTTTTACGCAATGAACTGTAATCTAATTCATCTTCAAAAAAACAGACTACAGAATTATCCAAAATTTTAACATTAAACGCTCCCATATTGTTAATAATATGATGTCTAGAGAGGCGTTACCGCAAAATGTGCAGCTGTGTACTGAAGGGTTATTTTCATGCATTTGTCAATTTGGCTATCAATAAAATGTAAGAATAGAATAAATCGTTTCCCGTGTGCAGTCTTAATTAAATCTTAAATTTACTTTACAATACTTGTACATAATATACTAACATATTAAACAAAGAGTTACAAACAAACAAAGAGTGTCAGCTTACGTTTTAGTGAATGTTTAAGTATTTTTTTTATCGTCCAACGTATATCGTCAAAACTTTTCCTTTTACCTGCACTTGTTTACCCTGCCATAGGCCCGGCGCCCACTGTCAGGACGGCACTGCAGGGAATTGTTAGGTGGCAAATGGTAATGTACCTTAATGTTATGACATTGAAATTTCAATTATAATGGCCGTAGCTACAAAAACAAAGCTTAGGGAGCCGGCAGGCTCCGAAATGCCTCAGAAGCCTTCGGGATGTTTCAGCGGGCTTCCGAAGGTTATCCACCCAAAATCTTTTTATTGGAATATAGTTCTCTTCTTCTTTAGCAAAATTATCATTTCTAAATATACAACTGGTAATAAACCAGCTTGTAACGATTGATCTGAAGAGACGCTAGGCGCGAACACTACACCCGTCACATACCTATCGACAGCCTCCCACATACGTGTGCGCTGAGTATAGGAACGTTAAAGGATCGATTGCCATGCCGTCACGTCAATGGGCTCCGGGCCTTAACTCGTTTTATCACATATGTAACTTTATAATTATCATTATGGTAAATTCTTTTATTTAATTGTATTTATTTCTCATTTGGCATAAAATACTATCATTACAATGGTTCGATGATAAAGTAGATGATGAATACTGCGATGGCAAAGTACCTAGAGAAATTATAATTAATTATATATAAAATTATATAATTAAGCTGCTACCTGCTGTTAAATGCCATCATATCACATGATATCCAGCCAGCAATAGTTTATCTTTCAGACACGACACTCAAGTCCTTGAATATTCGTTCAAAAATTGAGCGTTCCTGAGCCCTATTGCGTTTTAAGGCATGCATTTAAATGATCATTGTAGATTTGCAAAAGCAACAGGTAAAAAATCTAAACAGTCTTCTTTTTTAACGATTGATCCTTTTTCTCTGAGACATAAAATAAATTAAATCAACGTATATTTTAATCTGTTCTGAGCCAATGTTTGATTTGTATAAATTAACTTTGATAATAACACACTCACACACTTATGTTGAGCATTAACAAATCTGAAACCATCTCTGGAAACGCAATCAAATTCGCTTGCAAACCTGCTTTTTCATATACTAACTATAAATGGAGGGCGCAACCAAGATTTGACCTATGTGAAAAAAGAGGACCAAATATTATTTTTCACTATCAAATATTAATTTACTACGCTTAAACATTATGATAGTGTTCCGATGTAATAGAGATCCGTCGATCAACTAATAATATTTCAAAACACTGCCCTTACCATCTCTAAGTGTATTGGGATACTTGGACTCGACATCACGAACGAAGTTCAGGAGTCATTTGGAGAGTAAAGCTAAGTGCTCAATAGAGCGAAGCAGTACTTCTCACTAAGTCACTGACTTTTGCTATATAAAACACAAAACTTCCCCATATGGAGTATTGCTCGCATCTCTGGGCAAGAGCTCCCAAATACCAGTTTGACCCTACTTGACTCCATCCAACGTAGGGCTGTTCATATTGTCGATGATCCCAAAATAGCAGACGGTATGGAGCCCCTTAGCCTACGGAGAAACGTTGGCTCTCTCTGTGTGTTCTGTCGTCTTTATAATGGGGAGTGCTCGGAGGAACTTTTCGAACTGGTGCCACCATCTCGTTTCATCACACCTTCCGCCAAAGGAGTAGAGTCGACATCTTACATCTTAGATGCCTGGCATTGTAAGATCACGCGGGCATCTCGTTCGTTTCTTCCTCGAACCTGCAAGATGTGGAATGATCTTCCTCCTGAAGTATTTCCTTTGCGCTCTGACATGGGGTTCTTTAAAAAGCGTGTTTATAGGTCTCACAAAGGCTTGTAACGCATAGGCAGCTCATCTGATGTTGCAAATGTCCACCTCCCATCAAGTGGCTCGTATGCCTCCTTCTTTACATAAAAAAGTGCACATTTACAACAGATCAATTATGTCTTTGAGGATAAAATAATATTTTTTTTGTATGAAAACGCAGTATTCAATTGTTACTTCTCACTTAAAACCAGTCCAACGTAATCCTCAATAAATCACCCCGAGTTTAAAGAAAAGAAACAACTGAGCGTACAAATAAATAACATCTCCGTAAGTACAGTGACAAACAAAATACACTTTATTGTTCCAGGCAGTCTTTGTGTGATGTGTGATAGCATGCTCTTAAATAGATAGCTGTGTTAAATAAATACTTACAGATGAGTTTTTATAACATGAGCGGCTTCAGTTATAATTCATGACAAGTTTCATGTTTACCTGGTTTATGTTCATTACATTAGGCAGGTTCAACCATGTGTCGTTTCCTTTATCTCAAACGATAAAAGCGTGCAACATTTCAAAGGCTTTGACGACGAAAATCATTCTAGTGGATAGACTACCAAAACAACAAACATATACCATGTAGCGGAGTTACGATTTTATCAGCTAGTAAATTAAAAAAATAAAAAGCCAGTAGTTAAAAAACTAATACATTTTAAAACAATGCTTATTAAAAGGAAACTTTGGGTAAGGTTGGCCTCGTGTACTGCCATCCTTATAATGATGTAATCGAATTTTTAACAAAATTGAGTTATTAGCATATCTGGAATCAGCAAAATGAGACCAGCAACCACTATAAATGTTTTTTTTATATCTTCTTTAGTTTCGGTTTTATCGTTACGCAAAAATCTGTGTAATTTAATTTTTTAAAGAAAAAAATACTTTAGGTGCCCATATCTCGAAAGTCGCCAAAATGCAAATGCATTAATTATGACAAGAAGATCCTAAACCGGGTCAACACTGCCGGTTGAGAATCTCGTTGAGAGTCGTTATTAGCTCAAATTAAAATACTTCCCATACTAATATGGTACATTTTGCTTAGGTCGAGCGTTAGGAACACTGGTTATATATAATTCAGAATTCTTTTTAAAAAAATATGTATCGTATCGTGTTCTATTTGGCTCAGTTGAAGCAAAAAAAAAAAATCATTGGTATATGTAAATTACCAATGGACTACAACGGTTTTCTCGTAAAATTGCGAGGTAAGTTTTTTTTTGAAACATGAATATTTTTAGGAATCGTGTTTTCACACCGTATAGTAATAAGTGCATATCCTGAATTTTACTATATATTTTTTCCAAAATGTTACGCGGAATCAACCAAAGCCATTTGAGATAGTGTAGACTCTTATGATCGGAGGTGTGAGAGTAAAGCGACTGGAAGGTGAGATAGAGGTATGCCATGTATGTGGAGCGTAGAGAGGAGAGGTTCATAAAATGTACCCACTCCAGTAGAAGGCAAGCCTGATGCATGCACCAGGGCTTTCTCGACGATTTTTTCTTATTTTCGATACTCTGGACTGACGTTTCCAGTCTCGGGAATGTCGAAACTTCTAACAGTCACTTTTTATTCTGGTTACACGGACACTGCACACTGGAACTTAGTGTGATTATTTTGTGGAGACGGAAGAACGATAGCAATAAAATATGGTCTTCTCCATCTGAAATTACTTTAAACGCCCTATTTCTTACGTGACCTTTATAAAAATGAAAAAATTTTCATACATCATTTTAGAATTCATAATTTGAGTTATGATAGACCTTAATTATTTTTTTATGTTTTGACTGCCTAATATCTAGCGTACTCTCATAAATATAGAAATTTACTTTTGAAATCCCGAGTCTCTTTTTTTCCTGAGATTTTTGAGATCATACCGTGTCCCGTTTCTTTTTCCGGGACGCTTCTTCTTATTTCTATGCAGCGAGAATGAAAGGCCTAGTGAGCACATAAGACTGTGTTTCGTTTTGGACTCACGTCTTAACTCAAATCTTTGTAATAACTGCGTCTTTCTCTAATTAATTAGTAAGTAAGTATTAAATTCGTGTGTAAGTTTGATATGAAACGATTGTTTCCCGGATGTAAATCGCGTATATTTGTGCCCCAAATGTTGGTTTATTATTATAAAAACAAAAAATTCCAGATTTAGCTATGGGAGAAAATAGTTCCATTTTCAATGTACAGGAATCATGAAAACCGAATTCGAGATGTGTGTAAATATTTTACACGTATTATTTAAATAGTTATTAACCAAATCCGATTTGCAGCAGGACTAATTTATGAAACGAACTTTTATAAATAATCTGGGTGTTCTGGGAAGTGGACTTCATTCCTCTAGTACTGGGAATTCTGGATAATATCTTCCTCTGAAAATGAAACTATTTTTCCGGATTTAAATCGTTTTTAATCGTTCGTTAATCGATTTAAATTGTTTTTTCAAACTAACCAAGGTAATAATAAAATTACTTTAATAAAAAGTAGAGTGCAATGTTCTTTGTAAAATGAAAAATAAGGTATTTAATTAATAACTTTTGTAATTACAGTGAAAAAAATAGAGTAGTTTGCATTAATATTTGACATAACTAGTTGATGACTTTACAACCTCAGTCAACCGTGACCGTGTGACATGTAAAGGGCTCGAAACGTTGATTTGTTTGTCTGCGATTTCAAAGAGGGGTGGTTTTCGATCTATGTAATACTTGTAGTTTAGGTAAATATTTATTTTGCCTTTCCCGATCCTTGGCACAATATAAACAATAATATGTAATCAAGTATATGTTTCAACCAACATGATATTCAATTGTTTTTGTGTGAAATTACTCCACTAGTTTGTTATAATTATTAATACGAAGATCGATGGCAAATAAGTCATTAAAGAACCAAAAACAAGCACATATAAAAATGCGTAAGGTCCATTGGTTCGTTCCGTGGCTTGGCAAAGCATCTAGCACGGTTTGCTAGAAGACATTGGTTCAAATCCAGCCGGATCAAAGGAATTTTTGTATCAATAATAAGTAATAAAAATAATAATAACGCACACATTCAACATAGCCCCGTACCAGGGAAACCCTGAGTCGCGGGTGCCATGGACACACATATAGACAACTACAAATTACACCCAAACTCACGAGAGAAATAAAAGTAGGCCATACAAATTTCTCCCGACCCTGGAATCGCACCTAGGACCTCTGCGTGGGATTCCGACATGGTAACCGTTCGGACACAGAGGCAGTTAATAATAAGTAGGTTATAATATGTTGCCGAATTGTTACCTGAAATAAAATTTTAAAGCCAAGAAAAAATAACTTCCAAAAATCCATATTTTTATCACGCGAAATCATCATGTTATGTATATGTAAGTTTCCATATGGAAAATAAAACCGGTTTTACGATTCTGGCCTTTTCCATGGTTTTTACTCTTACGTGTCACGTTAGTCAGTCGCATGGTAAAAAAAAAACAAATTTCTTGGTGCATGTTAAAAAGACCTATTTTTTGAATGAACTGTCACAAACAGTAAAATTGAGAATTTTCCGGACGACTCGCGACCTGTTTTTTTGTTGACTCGTACCTAGTTTGTACGTTACACAATTATTAAGATAAAAATCATTACGCTATGTTGGTACTATTTATTTCATTATAAAAATAGAGACTTATAAATAGCGCGTATGACCGCCACCGCCGCGAATGCCACGCGAATGTGACCGTTCGAACAAGGGCGTGTACACATACATCACAGCAGCACTGCTTAACTTTGTATAGACTTACACTACTTGTTATTTTTTTAGTAATACTGACAGACAAGTCGTGGCTTCGGTAGTAAGCGACACGCCTGTTTATAACAGTTGTAGTGCCACTCAGTGCTTTAAATCGCAAAGATCTGAGGGGCGCTGCCACTGCGCCCGTCACCTTGAGTAAGATACTTTCCGGCTACTAGAAAAATGCAGTTGTATAATTTTAATAATAAATAAATAACTCACACACACTCAACATAGCCCCGCACTAGGGAAACCCTGTGTCGCGGGTGCCATGGACACACATATAGACAACCACAAATTACACCCAAACTCACGAGAGAAATAATTGTAGGCCATACAACTATTTCTCTCGGCCCGGGAATCGAACCTGGGACCTCTGCGTGGCAGTGGCGCGGCATGGTAACCGTTCGGCCACGGAGGCAGTTATTTTTTATTTTTAGTTATTAATTAATGCAGGATTTTGTTTGTAAAATATTACTACTCGTTTCATTCGCATGGTTCTTTGTTCACAACAACTTATTGTTTACTGCTACAATTCTTTCACAAGGAGCTTTGCTGCTAATATATTGTCCCGGGTTTGGATGTTTGTGCTACCGTCATCGTTTCCAATTTCCATAACACAAGTGTTAATACTTTGGAATCAGAGCAATGTGTGTGATGTTGTGTAATATTTATTTAGATATGATTTATATCTCCGTGCTACAGCTTTGTGCCTTTTACGGTAGGAACTCTGAGTCCCCGAGGGCCACACACGAAACTTCTCGGGAACAAGCTGTAGTTCGCCTCGTAGAAGCCTCCGGTGACCACAAGAGTGGCAGTTATTTCCGCCAAAGAATAAGTTTGGCTATTCAAAGGGGAAATGTTGCTTCTGTGCACGTTACCCCAGGATTCGACACTCGAGGACATTTTCTATTTATAAATTTTCTTACATTCTTTATGTATAGTTTAGTTATTAGTTTATGTCCAATATTTATTTAATAAAATATTTGATATCTCAAAATGATACATAACAGGTGCAAAAGTGTAACCGTTTGGCAAAAAATAACTATTTAAAAACAACATAACCCATCAATCAAATCTTATATCTATACTCCCCTCTACTGCCTCCTGATTAGTTAAAATATTTTGAAGCGGTACTTGGCAAGTATTTTTTTGTTTGTATAACGTATGTATTGCTTTCGTTTGAATTTGTCATCGTGGATTGTTAACATTAAAAAATAAATTAAAAAAATGTTCTGTGTAGAATTTACATCTAGTTAGAGTACTCGATCAACACCTAACCATTTTTTTTAATTTGAAAAAGGATATTTACATTTCATGGATAAAATGTAGTAAACATTCATATAAACATCTATATTTTTATATCAATTGTAAATTACTAACAAAAAAATCACTACTAATCACATTAAATTTCTCATACGCCTATTGGTCATGTAGTCTCTTGTACAGAGGATAGTGAACAACGGCAAAATCTGCCCAATTACCGTCCAAGTCTCTGTTAACATTATTACAAGGTTCTTATATCTCCAGTCTTGTACAAATCCTCAGTTTTTTTTCCATTAAGTTTACATTACTTATATTGATTATACGCCGGTGAAATTCATGGGTGGCGGGGAGGGCGAAAAATCGTTGGAGGCGGGGTGGCGCGACATGCAACTTCGGTACGAAATCACACTCGAGCAAAGCTTGCTTTCGCCGTTAACTTACCAGGCTCGTTGGTCTAGGGGTATGATTCACGCTTAGGGTGCGAGAGGTCCCGGGTTCAAATCCCGGACGAGCCCATTTTCTCCATCTTCCTCTTTTTTTGCTTGTTTTTGCTTATTCAGGTTAGACAGAGTTCGTCCTGGGAAGTACTGTCACCTTACCTATTTTTCCCGCCAAGTTGTGTTTCGGTTTTTGAAAGGTAAGGGAGCTGGTGAAATTACAGTCACATGCATGGGACTTGTCAACTTACAACGCAGTGGCATTGTACCTCAGAGGTTAAAGAATAGGTAGTGTATCTTACCACCAAGCACACGACGTGTTCATCCAGTCACTTGATATTATAAATCAACTATAGTGATGTGATATTTAGACTGTGTTTTATGCGATGTAAAGTTGTTTTAGACGAATTGCCAAAGGTCAACGACCGATCCCATTGACTTACAATTATATGAACGTCGGGTCCGCGCTAAAAAGTGTCCGAACTTATAGGGCTTTAAAATCGTATACAGACCGTCATTCACGCTTTGTTCGACTGACAGCGACGCAAGCAAAATTAGACAGTACTGCGATGACATTACAATAATAATTTAAATTTAACGTTTTAGCTTTTTCATATTCCTTGACATGTCACTACGTTTAAATAGGTTGACTTGGGACATTTTTTTCGTGGTTTTTGTATTAGACCCGTCGTCCATTTATTTGTAAGTCAATGACCGATCCTTATAATTTTTGTTTCAAAAAGAAATTATTATTTCATAAAACAATAATTTACATTCGGTACTCTTAACCGCTAATGCCATCATTCTAAGGCAAAGTACGCATAAGCCACCTTATTAGATTTTATCTTTTCGGGAATGTTTTCCTGTTACAGGGCCCCGAAGCTGCTAAATTTCTTGAAACCTCTGATCATTAACACTCCAATGAGGCCGTATTGCAATTATGATAATATTTGTTATTCTGCTAAACTCTAATTGCAATTGCAGTTGAGACTCAATAGAGTGTTACTGCCTTACTAAAACTATCACGGAAATTATTATGCATATATCTCGTTTCATCATCACCCGCTACTGGGTATAGGCCTCCCGTAGTTTGTACCATCCACCACGATCCTGTGCTAATCACACTCATCTTTCAGAATCACGCCCAGAACTTTGACAATGTCGTCCACCCATCTCGCCACAGGTCGTCTCACGTTTCTATATCCATTTATTGGCCACTGTTCGGTTAACGCCTTGCTCCACCTGTGTTCACCACGTCTCGCAACGTGTCCCGCTCAGCTCCATTTTAAACTCGTTACCCGATCGCCTATGTCCTGGACCTTAGTTCATCTACGGATTTAGGAATTCAGAACTCGATCAATACGTTTGATGCCGAACATACCTTGCTCCAGGGCTGTTTGAGCGGCTCTCATTCTGTACACAGCCTTCTGTATGAGCGTCCACATCTCAGCGCCGTCAGTCATAGTGGGCACACGTTGGTTAAATAAGCGTGAGACGGTGTGACCTCCTTACACCGTCCTCTCACCTCCTTGTATCGCCTCTTTCCGCTTGTATCCTATCATTTTTTTAATTTTATATGTATTTAAATTTGAATTGTTCCATCTTCCTTCACTTTCTCATTTTGTTTTCGTACCACGGTCACTCCCAGCTCGACCGCCACAACAGTCGGAGCTGTTAATAAGCTAATCATGTGTAATAATTTATAAGTCTACAGCCTTCATGTATCTATTTGTGTAATTTAGTTTCTCGGCATTAATAATAAAGTGTAGGGAGTGTTTTATACTGTTACTCCTGTTTTTTTACATTTACCTTTATTATATTACAGCCTTTTTTTAAACTTTACTTCTTTAATAAATTTTGTGGACCGGAAGTTTCCCATTTCATTGCTAGTTAGGGTTACAACCCTTTCAAGCGGGTCTTCGAACACTCCTTTAAAAATATACATTGAATTTAAAGACTAAAACTGAATAATCGATATAAGCACCTTGAAATAAATAGAAATAAAAACCTTGAAGTGCAGAATACCAAAAAATCGCAATGGCAGTTGAATAGTAACTTAATGGGTAACCACTAATAATCACTATTTTTGTCTTTTAACTGACTACCAAATGTACAAAATCCTGCAATTCGTCAGGGATTGTGAAAATCCGCGTATGTAGTATTGCTAAAAAGCGCGTATCTGCACTAGACCATAATATTACAGGAAAGGGATTTCACGTTATTACTTTGGTATTTCAATGGCTACGACTTTAATGTTTGCACAGTAAACATGATTTCTGCAGACTGATAACAATAGATTCCCGAAAATCTCTGATCTGATTTGACCACAACATTACCGAAATGGAGACTCATAATTCAATGCTAGTTACGTTTAATTGCACTATCTCCGACGAATTGACACTATATCGACATACAACTGAGTTGATTTTGTAATTAACAGACTTTGCCTCAGGTCATTTAACCAAACTCGCTTAATTTCACGAACGGCGTTGTTTGTTACTCCAAATTAATTGAATAGATTTAAAAATAGCAACAGCCTTCACCCATCACTAACCTCAACAGCAATAACCTTTTGATTTGTTCGGAAATAGAATCTAGTATCGTCATATATAGTAATGTATTGAAATAATAAATAAAATTAAACAATAATTGTATTCACTTACACGTGTTTCTGTATTTGACTTTATGAATATAGTTTTTTAAACTGTGTCTTATGGATAAACTTCTTGTAACTCTGTGAAACAGCTGTTACCGTTCGCCTTAAAGGAAACTTGATCCCCTCTCATCCCAGCTGTCGTCCAGCCGTAACTGACAACAATTTTCTTATGAATCTTTAAGAAATAATCAATTAGGAAAATCCAAGTAGCAGTATATAGGTTATACATACAAAAAAAGACCATACAGTCGAATTGAGAACCTCCTCCTTTTTTGAAGTCGGTTAAAAATCAGGTATGATGTTATAGTGATAGTTAGCCAATATATGTATAGTCCCACTTTCGGGCACATGTCTCGTTTCACAATGAGAGGATACTGGGAATTTCACATACATCAAACGGCTGTGCAGATATGTATAGGTTTCAATAAGACGTTTTTCTTCACCGAAAAGCTCGTGGTAAATTTCAAATAAATTCCGAAACTCACAGATGTTTGCGAGGCAGTTGATCAAACCATTAGACTACCACAGTAGTAACGAACTACATAATAAACATTATGACACTCGAATTACAATCCTTTTTTTTTATACAAAATAGCCACTACCTTGATCACAGTATCACTTGATATCAATCAACTAAGAGCGATGCCACACGATGCGTTGCGTCGCCGTTGCGACGTCTGAGCGGTGACGCTGGTTGTACTGTAAATTGGAATCACATGTCACATGGTGCGTTGACACGGTAATGACACGTGCACCTCGGTTAAGGAGCTAGGAAACCAAGCGGATAGGGGTGCTGCGACACGTAAATAAGTGGTATTACGTTACAACACCGCATTCGAGTTACGGCGCTCGGTGAGTCGAAATCACAATCAGTCATAATCAATCAGTCGTTGCGATGACGCAACGCACCGGTAGCGCCCGTGTGACATCGCTCTATGTGATGTGGCTTAAAATGCCTATTCACTCTAGCCTTGAATAGCTCTACATTGCACTGTTCGGGAAACGCAGCTGTCGGGAGTTTATTCATTTCTTTGCCGTACGCTTTAGGATGAAGTAAGCGAAGCACTTAATGGGTGCTCTATCGATGACGTAACGATGTAGTGTTCTATCTAACTAAATTGAAAAGTTCCTGCGCACAGTTCCGAAATGTATCCGATAGAAAATCGATAAGCAGGCCTTATGTCTGTCATCAACGACCTTTTGTGGCTTCGTCTCCTCAAAAGAGTTGTTGCTAATAAGTGTCAACAATAGGAGAAGTTTTCCCGGTGACATATTTTGACAAATAAGAAACACCCTCGTTCCTAAACGTGTTGAGAATACAGTTAACTATAGAGCCGCCGAGGTCGTCATAATTAATATAGGCTACTGTTGATGAGAAGTACAATAAGGTAATATAAAAAGACGTGGAGGATACGTGTGTTTATCTTAGTACCGATTCCTCGGCAGTCTTTTGTTTCGAGTATAATCAGTCATATTGTGCTTTGAAAAGTCATCAACTAATTGTTACGTCTCACTACTAGGAATGGAAAGCAAAAAGCTTGTGGTAAAGGACGATGACCATTGCTGCCCTCATTTTACTTAACATGTCCAGCAAATTCATATTTTTAATTATCCTACATTAATTAAAAGTACATTTTTGAAATTCGCTGGGATTATTTTGAAAGATAAAAATAATAATTTTGTTGGATTTCTGGTACAGTATTAATGGCGACGAACGGTAACAGATTGCAGTATATTATATTTAATGTGCTCAGTGTTGCCAGATGTCTGAGTTGCAATACACTTTATTTTTAAAGATAAATTTTGGGACAGATCACAAAAAAGCGGAAGAGCTTCCCTACTGAAGCGCAGCTGGGTAATTTTATCCCAATATACTTTATATGGAATGTAATTCTATAAATTAGTTCGATTATTAGAGAGCAATAGGTAAGGACAAATAGTTTTTTTTGTTATTAAACATATAAAAATCCGCTACTTTAAATGAAAATCGAGGAGTAGATTCAAAATTAGGTTATATGTGCTTTAAAATGAGCCATGTGCAGCTCGTAGACATGCTAGTCTAAGTTTAGGGCATGCCTTCTTATTACATAGGTCATTGGCCTTTCAAATTAAATTTCGCACATAAATTCGGAGATATTCAGAGTCCGGGCACGAATCCACGGCCTTTACTTTAGAGGCGGAAGGTCCAACCGTTAAGCTACTACGGCTGTGACGATGTGACCTCCTTACATCGTTATCCCACCTTTTTATCACCTTGTCTCTGGTTCCTGGCCACTTGTTTTTAAATTTTGAATCGTTCTTTAATTCCTTTGCCTCACCATTCTCATTTCGTTTCGTTCCGTCGTCACTCCCTGCTCAATCGCTGTAGCGAGCAGTTCAGCTGTAATTAATAATTGCGTCCAATTTTGATCCCTTTACCAGTTCTCAACCTAAATCATGTGCCAATTTTAATGCTAATACCAATCTGTAATCCTGTATAACTTGGCCCTTTCGGGGTAAGTCTGTCTCACGTTTAGTATTTAAGTAGGGAGTTGTGACGGTGTGACCTCCTTACACCGTTGTCTCAGCTCTTTGTATCGCCTCTCTCGTCTTGTATCTTATAATTTTTTTATTTTACTTGTATTTAAATTTTAAATTTGAATTGTTCCATCTTCCTTCACTTTCTCATTTTGATTTCGTACCACGATCACTCCCAGCTCGACCGCCACAACAGTCAGAGCTGTTAATAAGCTAATCATGTGTAATAATTTGTAAGTCTACACCCTTCATGTATCTATTTCTGTAATTCAGTTTCTTGGCCCATTTAGGGATAAGTGCTTTAATAATAAAGTGTAGGGAGTGTTTTATACTGTTATTCCTGTTTTTTTACATTTACCTTTATATTGTTACAGCCTTTCCTTAAACTTTACTTCTTTAATAAATTTTGTGGACCGGAAGTTTCCCATTTCATTGCCGTGAACCTGATCACGGCTAGTTAGGGTTACAACCCTTTCAGAGTGTTTTGTAGCGTTGTATACATTTTTTACCTGTTTTTATATACCTTTTGTTGTGTCAACAAAAATTTGTTCTATAGTTAAAAGGTAAAGCCTTTTAACTATGGAATAAATTTTTGTTGACCGAAGTATCCTATTTTATTGCCGTGATCCTAGTCATGGCACATTAGTGGTTTACAACCTTTTCACGGCTTTGAAAAAGTGTGCTCATACAAAATAGGTGGTGCATAAACCCATAGCTTCAACACGTATGTGACTAAGAGTTATAAAACATTTCCCAAGCATTCGGTGTTATTGCCAACAGCTAATAGTGAGGAGCGAGAAACAAAGGATATTAGCGTTGTAACTTGTATTATGAGAAGTGTAATAAAGTTGAAGACAACATGGCGAACTATAGCCGGGCGTGACTTTTGTTTCTCATCATTCCGAGCTTCGTTTTAGCAAGATCTGTAGGTATTGAGGAGCCTTAGTTAACGGGGTGACCTGTTGTTGGCTTTGCAAACAAATATAATTTCTTTTGTTACACATTATTCAAGAAACGCCGTTGATTGTCTGAAACAAATAAATAAACAAATTACATATAAATAAAAATTATCAGATTATTCCCAATAAGATCCATTCTATATTTTTTTGAATTTCCATGTTGTGTTTTTTCACTTCCGCAATTTTGGGTTACGACAGTATTTGCGATTTGTTTCTCGACATCGTATTTGAAACAGCCGCAGATGAGCAGAAGAATGAACGCGTTTTTAATGATACAGACTTTTCAAATTATAATAAGCAAGTACTATTAGTGTTCAAAATACATCCAATGACGGTAATAGCTTTGTTTAGGTAATAATAATAATAATAATAATAATAACGCACACACTCAACATAGCCCCGCACTAGGAAAACCCTGTGTCGCGGGTGCCATGGACACACACATAGACAACCACAAATTACACCCAAACTCACGAGAGAAATAAATGTAGGCCATACAAATATTTCTCCCGGCCCGGGAATCGAACCCGGGGACCTCTGCGTGGCAGTCCGGTATGGTAACCGTTCGGCCACGGAGGCAGTTAAAGGTAACCTTCGTTACCATTTTAATAAGAGGCACGGTATTTTCATTGACTTGCCTATCTAATTTTTTATCGGTTTCAAGTCTTCTCTTTAATTTCAAAAAATTAATTTAATTTATTTTTCTTTGGCAAGTCACGGGACGAACAAGTATTGCGCCTGGTGGTAAGCGACACTCCCGTACATAGCAGCCCAATATCTTTCTACATTGCTTTTGATTATAGTGATCCTCCATACCGACCCTTAGGGTATACGAGAAGGCACTACAACCTGTGTACTCACAGGAACCATATAAATACATATTTTAGAAGCTTTAGAGCTCCTTGTGAAAGATTTCACCTAGGAAAGTACTGCCACCTTACCTATTTCGACCGGTGAAATTACAGGCACATGGGACTTGTCAACTTATGTCTCAGGGTGACGGGCGCAGTGGTAGTGCCCCTCAGGTCTTTGCGATTTAAAACTCTGAGTGGCACTGTAACTGTTATGGACAGGCGTGTAGTTTACCATCAGGTGCACGACTAGTTCGTTCCGTCACTTGATGTTATGTAAACAAAAAAGTTCAGGTTCTGGTCCTAGATCAGCCAGTATACAAGGTTGTCACAGACCTCTGTCACTTGACTTCATCCGGTTCTTCGAGAGGCTAGTGCCTCGGGTGAGCCGCCTCTGGTGCACGTTCAGTACCCTCTCTATTTTCTAGATAGGTACCGGAGCACAACTAGCGATTGCCACCGCCAGGCCGTCGATTCTAAGTCCACTACCAAATCTCGTCATTGGTAGCGGAGATGTAAGACACGCTTACTTCGGAAGTACATAGCAGTTGCAGTGCCACTGTTTTAGGAGCACTAGAGCCCCTTGTGAAAGAGTTCGTCCAGGGAAGTAACTGCTGCCACCTTACCTGTGTCTGCCGCCAAGCAATAATGTGAGCATTAATGCGTTTCGGTTTTAAACTTTTCAACATAGTGCACCTCAGAGTTTTGCGATTTAAAGCTCTGCGTGGCACTACAACTATTATGAACAGTCATGTTATAACCAGTCGTCATCACATAAAAAAGTCTTTATTCATTTTAAGTTTATCATAAAAAAAAATGGATTTGTGAGGACGATTGTCAAGTATCGCCTAGATTTTTTTATTCCTAGTATTAATATTATGCATATTGCAATTTAATATTTACGAATAGTATGTATAGGCTATTTTTTTAAATACACGTGATATGGCATGTCGGCATCACGACTGTACGTTGTACGAACCGTACATAATAATGAAAAGAATTCCAAAAGTTGATACTAAAACTTGTTACGAAAATACACAACCATTTAAAGGCGAGTTATTTTTAGACACCAAGATGTACGAACTCACGGCCATACCACCTGAGTCACCTAATCTTTGCAATGAAACTGTCGAGCAAAAAAACACAAGCAAAATTTAACGCTACTTCTAAGTCAAAGTTTCGCTTCGTTTATAGTTGTCGTTTTATGAGAATTAAAATATTATAAGGCGTAAATAACGTAAGCATTATTTTTTTCTCTCAGAGCAGGACGCCTGTTAATGTATTATTGACTTTGAAAAAATTAAAAATATCTAAAAATGTTTAGGAAATGAAACTATTTTTCCGGATTTAAATCGCGTATATTTGTTTTTTCAAACAAACCGACGTTTCGGGCCCTTTACAGGTCCCATGGTCACGGTTGACTGAGGTGGTACAGTCTTCAACCAGTTATGTCTAATATTGATGCAAACCACCCTATTTTTTTTTCACTATAGTTACAATAGTTATTAATTAAATACCTTATTTTTAATTTTACAAAGAAAACATTCCAATTTACGCTACATTAAGTTTCACAAATTATTAATGTAGCGTAAATTGGAACGTGGTTTGTTTGAAAAAACAAATATACGCGATTTAAATCCGGAAAAATAGTTTCATTTCCTATGTGTTAAACCTAAGAACTCGATAAAAATGTTTATTGATCAAAAATTAAAAAAAGAACTTACTCTTGTGTAGTCTGCCTAGCTTTATATATTTTTCCATTTCGCGCCATTTTTTTTAACTAATGTCACGTTACATTGGTAAGTATTTTGGGAACAGAGGGATCCGAAGCTATGGTCACGTTAGGCATTAAGGATTGGTACAATGGACAATTGAAAGAATTCTGATCTAACAAAGAACTCTAAACCTGACCACTCTAACTACATTATTTTATTGCAAAAACTAAATAAAGCAAATCTAGTAACATTTGCGTTAATAATAAAGTTACAGTATTGCTTAGAAGTCTATGAAATACACAAACCTATAACATTTTATATACCTATACGATTTTGATTTTTTCTGTGTGCCCCAAAAATTTTTTACAGTATAATAATGTAAAACTAGGGGATTTCCAAGGAAGCAGTTCAAAAAAGTTCAGTTTCCAAAAAGATCCTATGGGGATTGAATCCGGAGCTTTCTCATCTAGCGCACACAATGCGAACATTTGGGCTACTAAGATCGTCATATTCTCAATTACTGCTCTAGTGGCTCCAAATTGCAGTCTACTCTATGATATTGTTAGCTTCCCGGTCTCTATGAATTAAAACTCATCTTAAACAATTTACATTATACAGTCAGTACCAATTATTAAAAGGTAAAAATTATTGAAGTTACAACACTATAATCATTGACTTACAATTATATGGACGTCGGGTCCGCGCTAAAAACTGTCCAAACTTATAGGGCGTTAAAATCGTATACAGAGCGTCATTCACGCTTTAGTCTTCGTTTGTTCGACTGACAGCGAACAAAGCAAAATTAAACAGTACTACGATGACATTACAATTTAAATTCAACGTTTTAGCTTTTTCATATTCCTTTACATGTCACTACGTTTAAATAGGTTGACTTGGGACATTTTTTTCGTGGTTTTTGTATTAGACTCGTCGTCCATTTATTTGTAAGTCAATGACTATAATGCAATAATATCTCAAAACTGTCTCATAAAGGATTTCTGATCCTGATTTCTGATGTTTGAAACTTGATCATTGCAATTTTGCGTATGTACCACGAATGTGAATATATTTATTGATGACTCCACCGAATAAACGTGCACCTACACGTTTATCATATATTATCAACGTTTATTCGGTGGGGCCGCACGCGAGCACATAATAAATATATAACTCAATGGTCCCATCGAATAAATACGTATTACCTACACGTTTATTATGTACTATACACGTTTATTCGGCGAGCATATAATAAAGATACAACTCAGTGGCCCTACCGAATAAACATGAATTATCTATACGTATAATCGGTGAGGGCGTCGATTTACCTCTACAATATTTTAAAATTATTCGGATGTTCTAAAAAAATAATTAAGCTACAAGTCATCGTATAGTTATGCATGTATGTTATGTGTAGCTATACGTTTTTTGTGTACCAAACAAATTTTGCTTCATTATCCGTCAGTCAAGTTTCTTTTAGCAAATTACTGCCTCCGAGTCGGTTTAAACGGCCGCTATGCGGGATCATAAACTGGCATCATGTAATGCGAAAACATCTTGCACAATTATTTTTAGTGTAGTCAGTTTGTTGTGATAACCGTGAGTATCCTGGCGGATTTCGATCAAGCCAGTCATTTCATTTGACGCACCATTCGATTCGCTTAGACTGCCAATTTAAAACCTATATGAACATCATTTTCATTCCAAATATTGTTGATTCAGAAAATCCGGTTTGAGCCCGGACGGGTTGGTTAGGTTTTAACCCACTGTTCATCTCTGTCTGGAAGACGTGCGACCTGTTTTTAGATCCGTATCAAGTTTATACTTTACAAAATTGCCATAAAGCTCATTGTGCTACGATTCCAAAATACGCATCCACGTGCTTATTCATGACGGTCGGCGATCTGAAGAAAATTTCACACAACAGTAACCACTTGGCGAATTTTCGTTTTCGCGGATCGCTGGAGCGGCAGGAGATTTAAACAACTGGAAGCTCATGTAATTGGCACCAGGATTAATATATTTACCTTTACTTAAAATATACTGAATTCGTGTAAAATTATTGTGTCTTAAAATCGTATATTTTGTAGCAGTACAGATCCCTGTGAAAGAGTTCGTCCAGGGAATTATTGCCACCTTACCTATTTCGGCCGCCAAGCAGAAATGTGAGCATTAGGGCGCATTTACTCGGCACGAATTTCATCGCGCACACGCATCCGCGTTGCTGCCGCGCAGCGACCGCGTGCGTCTAACTGTCATGGCAAAATACGCTCTATTTCTTTAGCTTTTACGTTTTAATTTAAATGAGCGTCCCGGGGATGCGGGCATGGCTTGAATTTGATCTTCGCGGCGACCGGTTTTATTTAGAGGAATTCAAATGTTGTTGCCTAGTAAATAGAATTCAGATTCTCCATTAATGCACATGAAGGCGTGGTAACTGGGCGGTCGCCGCGCGGCGACCGCGCGAAAGCTTTCGCCTCGTGTAACTGGGTGTTTACTGTGTTTCGGTTCTGAAGAATAAGGATTATTATTTATTTTTCTTATTAAAACAATAAGTTCGCATTTGAGTTCCATCTCACCTGATGGAAATTGATGATGAGGTCGACGATGGAGCACGTACACCTAAATAGTTCCTGATTGCACCGTTCAGGGAAAAGTCTGCAGGGAGGGAATTCCATTCCATAGCCGTTTGCCATAAAAAAAAATCTTGTACATCCTGTCTCTTGGTATGATAAAGAATATAGGTACCTATATATATACAGAATTCGTGTAAAATGATGAAATTACTAAGATTTGTTATAAAAACTACATATTTTTAAACGTGACTAAACTACTTCAAATATAATTTTGTTTTTTGTATACGTAAGCCAATTATTATAATTATTTTGTCCTGTATTTTGGTCTGCAGGAAGAAATTTCTTATAGAAATAAGCGATACTTTTTGTTTGTGTTTTTCTTTTATTAATTGTAATACGTGCTTTTTCCTGTGCAATAAATATTAATAAAAAAAACAAAAAGCTTTTGTCATAATTGCTTGCTTCTTATAATCGCAAAATACTTTTAGTTATTGGTGGGATTTTTTATAAGAACGACGGAAATAACGGTCATCTGCAAGGACATTACGGGTCATATTCTAGAACTCTACTCAATGCTCAAGTCAGGATTTGAGTATGGTTTAAAGCACTCGAAATCATAGTCATAGGACGTAGCTCAGGTAGTGTAGCGAGAGATCCTTTAAAATATAAACTGGGAATATCTTCATAAATAAATATTTATTACGTATTTTACATGTTGTTTTTTTGGAGGCTTCTTCTAGAACTGCCAAGATGTTCTTCTTTTTTCTAACCTGTTATTTTAAATACATTCTAAACACAAATCTATATTCATTCAGCCAGTACTTCTACTCGTAGAGTCGAGCCTAGACTTCAGTATATAGGCCCATTTTGGCCTTTTCGTTTCTACTTGTGAATAAATTATGTGGATCGAGCTTTTTCTTTTCTTTCCATAAGGCTAAAGAAGACCACAGCCCTACACGTAGGATAACTAGAAAGAAACCCTATAGTGACATAAAGAATATATAGAGCTAAATTTAAATGGGATATTTTCATTATAATGTGCAATCAATGCCCTAAAATACGTGACCTCTAAGCCAATATGTTTCTCAACTTTCTTACGCGTTCAGCAGATAAAGGAATTCCAGCTTTTTAGTTGAAATTTGTATTTATGTAAAGTGATTAAAGATCAAATTGGCTTAAAAAGTTTCTTAAAACGTCATTCACTAATGATGCAATAACGAAATTATCATAAATAAATCTAACGCCTCACGAGTTTGTTAAACACCCTGTGACTATGCGACCTCCTCCATCGTAATCCCACCACTTTATCACCGTTTATTCTAAATCCTGGCCATTTACTTTTAAAATTTTGAATTTTTGAATCTCTAATTATTTTTCCTCGTTCTTACTTTGCTTCGTTCCGTTGTCACTTCCGTTAAAATTCTCGAAGAGAAAGGACGTGTGCGTTGTAAAACGTCAATCATGTAAACCTTATGAAATATTAACTGCTTATAAAGTATCGAAAATTTATGCGAATACAGGCCCTTTTGGAGCAAGTTCACTTTATGTTATGTTAAATTTGTCGGGATTGTTTTTATATTATTGTACCCGTTTTATATCAGTGTATTTTTTGTTACAGCCATTATATTTGATCTTTTAACCTCTTCTTATGATAAATTTTATGTGGACCTAGCCTTAGTTTGGCGATAAAAGCAAAGATACAGGACGACGTGAAACTTATTAAACATTACCTAAAATCTTTAGCTCCCAAGTATCAGTGGGTGCTTGCTAGCAAGTTGTTTGCGTCTAAAGACGAGTTGAGAAAAACGATTATATAGATGGAAGATGTATTTAATCGACAATCAAACATAGAACAACAGAGTATCGAATTACCAGTGTGGATTTCAAAGGAATGTTCTCAGTCTTGGCAAGCACAGGGAGATCCCTCACCCGTTGGTAGATCCATCACTGCTTATTCAGATTATCAAACACCACAAATTCCGGTCACGGCCGTCGTTTCGTTTGACGTGCAGCGAAATACGCCACGCAGAAGGTACAACTTGAGACCTCGGCATGTTTAAAAATATTCGCAAGCACAAGGAAGTGGTTCTTCGACGGGTTATCCCCAACGTCGATTTTATCAAGGCGCAGCTGCTCATTCAAGAGGCGATCACCCAAACGCACCGCCGTACCTACAATATATATAGATAATAGAAATATATATATATATATATACGAACTGCGTGGGCGTGTCAGCGGGAGAGCAGCAGCAGCAGCCACTGTTCAAGTCTAATCCACCCCGCCCATTCACAAAACCAACATGCAGCAGAACTTACAGACCACACAGAGGCAAGACATAGATATGAAGGAAGAATACAAATCGGACAACTCCAAAGGCTCCACGCGCCCGCCATGGATGAAAAACAAGTTGCAAGGAGTGAAGAAAGTTAGTAATAAAGAGCGGCGGCGGCGACAGAACGGGAACCTGAGGCGGCTGCTCACGCCCAAGAATGCGCTCATGGTGTGAGCGTGTACCGGAGCAGAGGGATGAGTTAAAATTGTATGTTTTGCATGCGGATGATGTCCAAAGTAAACAGGAGGCGCATGGATTTTGTAGAAATATTATTAATTGCGTTCGTTCGGGTGATGGTGATAATTATCGAGGCTTCTTTTTGCAGAACGGAATCCTTTATAATAAGTGTCGTTTGATTCAAAATATAGTTTATTTAGTGATCGTTTCGTCTGAATTATTTTCGGAATATATGAAGGAACTGCATGACAGTGCCTGGACCGGCGGACATTTTGGTTCGTTTAAAACTTTTTCAAGGTTTAGACAGAAGTATTCTATGGTAGGTGCTGAAAAAAATATCGAATCGTATGTCAAGAGTTGTCAGTTGTGTCAGGAGCGTAATATAAATAAAACGATTCCACCATTAATTTCTATTCCCGTGAATGGTATTTTCGAGCGTGTGGGGACTGATATTTTAGGACCGTTTAATCGTTCGGATAAGGGCAATAAATATATAATTGTGAATATCGAATATATGTCGAAGTTTGTGGTGTGCAGGGCCGTAACCAGGGTGGCAGCGGAAACAATATGCGATTTTTTGGTGTCGGAGGTATTTTGAAGGTACGGCGGAGTAAAAGAAGTTTTAAACGATAGAGGATCAGTGTTTACTTCTCATTTGGTAGAGGAGACAGCGCGAGATTTTGGAGCGATTATGGTGCATACTACGGCATTCAATGCGAAGTGCAATGGTTTGTGTGAGAGATTTAACAGGACGCTGTTAGGAATGTTAGCGAAATATATAGGAGGCGAACAAAGGAATTGGTGTAGCATGTTACCATTGGTGTATTTCGCATACAATTTTAATAAACAGCAGTATCGGGGTGTCACCATATATAGTTTTGTTCGGTAGAGAATCCTTATGTGCGTCAGATATGGAATTGGGGATTAATTATGTCAATGTTGCGGAGAACTTGCAAGATAAGATTGCAAAATAAGCAGCGTTGATCGATGTGGTTAAGGAACGAATAGTGAGGGTGCAGATAAAACAGAAGCGAAATTATGATAAGAAAGCAAAAGTAATTGTATATCAGCCAGGAGACTTGGTAATGTCATATTGTCCTATGAGAGTTTCCAACGGAAGTGTAAAATTAGCTAGATTGTTTAAAGGGCCGTATAGGGTAGTAGATCGGTTGAGTAGAGTTAATTGTATTGTGAGAAGAATAGTAAGAGTAAATAGGAATAGATCGGGTAGGCAGGATCTAGTCCATGTGAATGGAATGAAAAGGTAATTTAATGTTTTTTTGTTTCTAGTAGGTTTGTTAATCTTTTATATTTGTTTTCATATGAAGCTATGATGACATTGTGACGAATATTTTGATGGAAGTTGTTATTTTCCGGCAAATGCAGACTTAGAAGGACGGGAGGAGAGGATGGACTACCGACTTGGATAGATATTACTCACTTTTTTTTATGGGTATATTGTCCTGTGTGAGTGCATAGTTCGTGGTCACTCTCCCAGATGAACAAGAACTGTCTGCATTCAAGGAAAATATATTTGTTTAATTATTAGGAATCCTCCATATGGTATATCGCCATATCATATGTGTTAGGGAATGTTGTTAGGATATTTTGCGTGGTGTTTTAATTTGTTCAAAGAAAGTAAGAAAGTTAGGTGGAACGTGGATAGCTGCAGGACGAGGACTAAGGCAGCTGGGAAGTCAATATTGATGTTCCCCAGTGGACGTCCGATGGGTGCTCAAGCCTGTGTCGTCGTCGTAGCAGCGTGCACGTTGAAGATTAGTGATGCATTTAGGAAGTTCTAGTAGTGATGTTTTTGCATTTGTTAGGAATATTCAGCCAAGCTAGGGTAGCTGAAATAAAGAGTTAGGATAGGTTACCTAAATAGCTAGGATAGCTAACGATTAATTATATTTTGAAATTGTGTGATCAGGATGTGGTCATGGTCTGTCCTTTTAGATAGGTTTTTGGCAAACTAAAGCCACAGCCTCGGTGGCTTGCTTGTTGGTAAGGTAGAAGCTTCCGAGCAGTGTGTGGCTAGCCTATAGTAAAGGCTGATCACTTAAGTCAGTTGCCTACCATAGGTAGGGCGCCAGCTAGGGATGTTCACCCCTTCAGTTGTGAGGAAGAGGGATGTAGTCTAGACTCTACTCTATGAGTGGAAGTACTGGCTGAATGAATATAGATTTGTGTTTAGAATGTATTTAAAAAAATAGGATAGAAAAAAGAAGAACATCTTGTCAGTTCTAGAAAAAGCCTCCAAAAAAACAACATGTAAAATACGTAATAAATATTTATTTATGAATATATTCCCAGTTTATGCTTTAAAGGGTCTCTCGCTACACTACCTAAGCTTCGTCCTATGCTATGATACGTATATCTTTAAAAACAGTAAATCATGTGAATATGAGAATAAATAAATAAATTTGAGAATGCCCTATGTCCACGTAATCTTGTTTTGAGAATTTTAATGGTGGTCATGACGGAACGAACCAACGTAAGAATAGTGAAGGAAGAAGGAATTCGAGAACGATTCAATTTTAATTAATTTTAAAAGTAAGTAAGTGACAAGGAACCAGTAAAGAGGATGATAAAAAGGTGGGATCACGATGAAGGAGGCCAGCACCATCACAGGGTATCTAGAAAGATACCTAGGGAAGGGCCCATCCCGAATTTTTCTAAATACGTTTCTCAGACAAAACTGATACATTTCAATAAAAATTGGACGTTTAACGCTTATTAATAATAGGAGGATACTGACATTTTGCAGAGTCGCGCCTCACGAAGTATTGGCGATGAAGAGGTCTCATCCCACCTTAAACCTCTGTAACTGCGTAGAGATCTTGCATCTTAGCTTAGCGCCTTCTATCGAGTGTACCATGACGAGAACTCTGAAGAGTTATTCAACCTTATCCTGCTCGTCCCTTTTCGATGGCTTTCTAGAATAGTGGCCTATCTCAAAACCATCATTTCATCAATAAGATGGCTTCAAAAACTGAGACGTATCTGCCGCGCAAAAATGTCATATCGTAGACCATCACATGTCCCATTCACAACAAAATTTGTCAAAAGAGGAACTCGGTGAACTATTTTGGGTTGTGCCATTATTCTTGAAAAGCAGCGTTTTCTGCTCCAAAGCACGCGTGCTAGCTTCCGTTGTCACCATTTTAAAACTTGCCCTATTCCATCACGAACTAAAAGTTTTGGTGGCACCTTTCTCAGTCGCCCTATCAATAAAGGAACTTCCTTCCAGCGCACGTATTCCCTACGACTTACGTTATGGAGTCCTTCTAACGAAGCGTGAATAGGCATCTTGTAGGTATGCTGGGTGGAGATAGCTAGGGCAGTGATTATATCAATATGCATTAGGTTCCTTTCCATTTGGATTCCATTTAATATCAGGTCGAGTGGCGTCATCTGCTTGTCACATATAAAACAATACATTTTTTCAAAGTAAATGGGTAAGGTACAACTCTCGACCACACGAAGTCTTCTGAGGTTATGTAATTAACATTAATGTCACATTGTAGTACAGAGTTAATAATTATTTTATGGGAGGTACAGTCGGGTACATATGAATAAAACTCAGATTCACTACGGTAGATGAATGAGTTAGAAAAAAGATAACATTTTGTTTAAATTACTTCAGTAAATTAAACGCGTTTTTAATTAAATTTAAAAAAAAAAAATTAATTAAACAATTATTTTTATCATACTTGGTACTTGGTGCAACGGGCTGGTATCCGCAACTCGACGACAAAGCGCCTATTTTGCGTGTGATTTTTATCATAATTAAGGCTTTGATATTTCATATTAGATGTCGTTTTATTATATATATAGTATAGTTGTCGTTATTGGCATACTTAATGTATCCAAAGTTGAGACACTTCCTTCTAGATTTTTATAACAATTTTGAAGTTATGAGTCAAATGCAACTTAAGGAAAATTTTGTTCATATTTGGAGGACTCATGGCAACGGTAAACGATGCTTAAAATAAAATATAAGCTATTCTATGTTCAAAACCAAATATTTACAATTTCTTTAATATGCAATACATATTTTAAAAAATCTAATTCTTTTTTCAAACTTAATTCATAATTTTATGAATAAAAGTCATATTATTTGATAACATATTTTAAAATGAATATAAATTAACGATTGTCGCGACTACAAAATTTCGAAATTCAAAATGGGCATTGCTCTTTTGAAGTAACTACAATGTTAACATAACTTACGTGTTACATGTACAGATGGAAAATTGTTACAAAGAGATTTTACACGTATGAAGTAAAATTCAAGTGGATAGGTACGTTTTTCTTCAAGGGTCAGTATGTAAACAAATCAATGTCAAACCTTTTATTACACTTCCTGGTAGTTATCAGGAAGTACGATAAAATAACAGTATCAACGTTCGTACCTTTATTATTGTTCAAGCCCAGAGGTACTTTTAAAGACAACATCAACAATCAGCTCTTGGTCAGGTCACCATAAATAAAAGTTCTTTGCCTGAATTGGAGTCACGATCGAGGTGCGTGCGACACATGGTTTTGGTATCACAAGATTTGGGCTGTTGTATAATGAAGGCAATGGGGTATTATTTAGGACTATTATGGACCCGAAATTGTTTGACAATAGGCCATTAAAAATACATTTCATTGCGTGTTATTATAGTAGTAATGGCTTGCTTTGTTGACGATGTTTATTGCTACTATCCTTAGAGCCGAATGACCAATATGTGTATCAATATCCTCATTGCCAGTTATAGTGTGTTCAAAAATAAGCTCAAACGTTATTGGTGACAGGATAAATTATTTTTCACCCTCAATCACTTCCTGTTTCATAATTACACATTTAATATTATAACGTAACAACATTAACATTAATACAATTTTAATAATCTATAAATAAACCGAACTATTTATTCCGAATCCTATTTAAATAATTCGGGTGCTTACATAATCGGTAGACACGAGTAGAAATCAGAGAACGTCCTTGTTTAAATTCCGACGAAGTAACCTATGTGGTACATTACAAAACTATGAATGAACGTACGATGTTTTAAGTCTGATGTCACGCATCAACGGTGGCATATAATCTCGATAAACTGTCATACGATTTATGTTAGTACGACAGTGTAACTACGAGGTAGAGAGTTGTTCACCTGAAGATGGAATAAGCAATATTGAATATTTGGCAATTAAAATTTCAATCTTCCTCAGTGAAAAAGCAGTTTTCAATTTTAGACAGCAGTGTTACTGTAAGAAATTTTTAATATTTCAACAAATAGCTATAGTTTACATAGCACTTTTAGTTGTACCTGATGTCGTCTTTGACCTTGTGCAACATTTACAGTACAATGCAGTTCTGACTTACTATACTTCAAAATTTTCAAACGAAGAATTTTTGTAAATATTTAATAATTCATATCTCAACAAACTAAACTGTATATTCAAACGTCTGGCAAACAAAACATCAACGGTAATCGCATTCATAACTGAGTGAAATTGTGTTGTTTCTAGAGGAATCAGTATTATGTATTGGCGAAGCGAAGTAATCCATTAAAATGACATAAACTGATGATACAATGTTAGAGGAGGTCGTTTATGCGATTCTCCCATTAAATCTTGCAAGGGCGGTGAGGTTCAAAAACAGACCTCATGAGAATCGAGTCTACACCAAGAGGAGGCGTGCTGGAAGAACTACATCAAAACAGTATGCAAAAGATGCTCTCACACAGCTTGATAAATCTATGGACAATGCTCAAACATACCCGATTAAAAGTAAAACATTGAGGAAGCTAGAAGTATCAATGTTATTTTCATTCCTAGTTTTTTATGTATGTTTTATAAATGTGATAATTAAGTGTGATGTTAGTGATGTAAATATAAAGAAATTTAAAGAAAAAGACGGCGCCTACAGAGGGCATGAGTATATAAGAGATAAGCGACTTTGGCAAGGATATAAGTATGGAGATAGGGTCAATGAAAAAAGTATTCGTGAAGGCCGGGCTTCGACGAAAAGAGAAACAACTGATGGCGACAAAATTTATAAATATACTGGCCCTGAATATTATGATGAATACAAAAAAGAAGATTTAGTCAGTAATATCACAGAAAACCCGCACAGTATCAGTGTTCCAAATTATGCTTTTGACAATTCACGTGCGGTAGGCTATCCTCATGACTTGGCAGCAAACCCTTTTTACATTAAGAAAGTGAACACAAATTTACGACCAAGATTCAATTGGTTTAAGGAAAAGACAGTGAAGTTGGGTGTTCTTTTACCATTTGATCCAAATCATGTGTTTTCGTTAGTAAAAGTATTACCTATATTAGAAATGGCGGTCCCAGCCGTGACGAAGCCCGATGGTCCTTTGCCGGGATGGAAAATTTTAGTGGACTATCGAGACACAGAATGTTCTTCCAGTAATGGGCCACTGGCTGCTTTTGAATTCTATGTCAATGGATCTGCAGGTAAACTGGTTTGTAGTTATTAATCGTAATTAGTTCATGTGAAATTTGAACAATCTTTTTTTTGTACTAAAATATAAGTAAAATTGCAGACGCTTTCATCGGTCCAGGGTGTGAATACGTTATAGCACCTGTAGCGAGGTATGCTGGTCTTTGGGGCATACCAGTGCTTACTGCAGGGGCTCAGGCCGAAGCTTTTTTTCACAAGAAACAATATCAGACCTTGACCAGAATGATGGGCAGCTACACTCAAGCCGGTGATGCTATTCGGAAAGTCTTGGAGGTAAATTACTCACCAAGATGTTGTGTTCTGTTTCTTGTGTAGCAGCATGTAAATTTTTATATTGTTTTTGTATGTCTTATTATTTACTTTTTGTTTAGTTGTGGAATTTTCAATGTCGCTTTTCTTTTGTTTTCGTGCAATTAAACTGACGATACCTCTACATACATAAATCTCGTAGAATGAATATAAATTTGTCTTGGAATTGAAGAATTTTTGAGAGTGGTTAAAGATCTTATGAATTCAAATACAATCCAGTGTTGTAAAATATTATTGGGAAAAATTAATTGAAATAATTTATTTTTTTACAAAATACTCGTATCAAGCATTCACACACATCGTGCCATCGGGTGTCGTTGTTGTGTTATTATAAGTTACAATGCCTGTGGCCGGTACCTAACTATTGTCTTATTTTATTATAATGGTTATGATTAGGTACTTACCTATTTTAAACGTTAGATAGGTTCGACCACTGAAGCTTCTTAGCTAACGTAAATGGTTCTCTAAATCTACAAATAAGAATCAGCTAACGAGTTTGCTGCGATGTGAAAAAATAAGAGAAAGGCTTTAGTAAATGATGTACGTGCTTCGACTGCCCTAATGAATCGAACGATTTCTGCCGAATTTGAGTAAGCTTTGAGTGAGATTGAACTTGAGGCTTGAGAAGGGGAGATAAATGTGCTACGTTATAGTGTTGTGGATAATGATCTCGCAAGATTTTTATATATTTGATTGGCTCCTTATGTATATGTAAATATAAAGCGTGGTAGCTTAATAGTTTGACCTGTGACGATGTGACCTCCTTGCATCGTCATCCCATCTTTTTATCGCCTTTTCCCCGGTTCCTGGCCACTTGTTTGTTTTAAAATGTTCTGAAATTCCTTTGCCTGCTCTATCGCGGCAGCGAACAGGGAGTGGCGATGGAACGAAACAAAATCAGAATGGCGAGGCAAACGAATTTAAGAACGATTCAAAATAAACAAAAACCAGGAACCGAGGAAAAGGCGATAAAAATGTGGGATGGCGGTGTAAGGAGGTCACAACGTCACAGACCTACTGCCTCTCAAGAAGAAGCCATGGGTTCGAATCCGGGCTAGCACCTTTGAGTTTCTTGGAATTTATTATCATGAGCAAAAGAAGATTGAAGGAAAACATCGTGATGAAATTTGCACGTCGAAGAAGGTTTAAAACCCTAGAAACACGTTTGAAGTCCCCAACCCAGACATGCAGCGTGGTGGTCTAGGGCTTAACCTATAAAAACCTCCGAAAAAAAACGTAAACTGAATTTGCTAGAAGGTGATTTGAAAAAACAATATTATTTTCTCTTTGCGTCCTACACTATAGCCATTAAAGTACTTAAAATTATTTAAGCCCGTAAAAAGGGTTTGTCTAAAATTTTGATCTTTTTTATTATATATTTGTTATTATTTATAAAAAATACACACATTTATCGCACTTTGTTTTTTTTTCTTCCTTGGTTTCCTGTTTGTACTGTTTGTTAATTAAGTTACTTTAATTCACATTTATTTTTTCCAAAAGATTGTGCCTGGTGATAGTACAACATTTTAGCAAAAAATCTTTTAAGCGGGATTTGTAATTCTCTTTTACGAGACTGTTTGCAACGTTATTCTTATCGGTGTATTTTGTTACAGGAGTTCAATTGGAACCGAATCAGCATGATGTACCATAACAACGATCCCGCAAGCGGTAAAGGCAATAGTCTGTGTTACATGACCCTCAGCGCAATGTTCACAGTTTTACGGAAGAAAAGTCATATAACTGTTCCTAACTACGTTTTCGACGAAACCAGCAACACTACTTATACAAATTTCAAGAAACTTCTTAAGAAGGTCGCATTGAGTTCTAGAAGTAAGTAAATTTGAAAAGGAATTTAATACATCCAGTGTTCAAGGTGGGTGTTCCGTCGCTTCACGCACTCCGACATAAAATTATATAGCAGCGTCATTATGGTCTAATCATTTTTTAGGATGATTAACGAAAACAGTTTGATATTTTTTATAATTAAATAAAGAATACAATGCCTTTCGTAGGATTTGTTCAATTGTTGTCTTCTTAGTTTTATTCCTATTTTTTAAATGAAATTGTTCTAAGTTACTGTTGTTTTGCTAGGTATTGTTAAAGCAGAACAGATTTTTGGTGTGCAAAACAAATACCCGAGTGTTGTTTTTTCCGTTTCAATTCTATTATGTTTCAACGGTCAACAATTATACCATTCTACATCCGAAGACTTTTATAAAAGTGGGGTACGAAATTTAGAAATACTCCGAATACCTTACGAAATGAGATTCTTCAACGTCAAGCGAGACAAATTGAGTTTATGTTTTAAGGATTATTTCAGTTAAACGATTTGTAAGTCAACAAAACATCGCGATAGTTTGTGGAATCAATTCTGAACTTTAATATATAATCACATTCCTCGTCACAAGTCAGTCATTTGAAATTATATTCTCCATCTCTATCGCGGCAGTTATATATTTGTTTATGTTATATAAATACTTATGTTGTACGTCTTTTTCTTTATGACCGCTTTTGCGTCCGATATGAATAAATCATTATCAAGGCTACGTCTAGTGTTCGTATTTCTTATCTGGCGAAATTTTATTTGACTGTTCGATATCGCATGTTTTGTCGAGCACGATGGTTTCAGGTTTAACTCTGTATTGGCCTTTTTTACACAAAAGAAGACTTCATTTCTACTGTTTTCCACACCACCTATGATACCTCCCGAACAAGTTAGTTACATTTTATCTTTACTTTCTAGGCACACGTTAGCCAGCTATAAATAAATTTTCTTTGACACTTTCGTTACATCGTCGAGTGTACAAATCTACGTTTCGATGCCTTACTTTCTCGAACTCGTATCTTATAAAAGTATTATTCAGGAGATGGCGAAACTTTCTATTTATTTTAAATGTCTTATCATGGGTGATAATTTGGATGCATTACTTTAAGAACAGGTAAAAGCCAACGTGTGAATATGAAGGAAATGTAATGTGAAATCAGCCTGCAAAATTTCTATATACAATCCAGTTTTTGCATTTCAATAACTTTGTTGTTTAAGATACGAGTTTGAGAAAGTAAGGCGGCGATTTGTCAATCTTTATAAGCCTACAATACGATGTGCCGTACCGCTTTCAGCCGCTATAATAACAATGTGCCATATATCCACACTAATTACATGAATTCTGAGTAGAGACTGCAACGAAATTAATTTGGGGGTACTAGCAGAGACTAATAAGATAAGTAAGGCAACGGTTGCCTGTTCGAGCATTAATGCCTACACATTGCTCGGAGGTCACATTATTATTTTAGTTATACCTACAGGTTGTGAACGTAATTAAAAAATATAAAGTGTTCATCACAGTATTCTCGTCTTGTTATTGAAATAGCTTTTGTCTAACGCAGTACTTACGTCTTAAAAATTAGAATCAACAACAAGTTCCGTAATCTTTTAGTTTTTTATATTTTAGTTGCAATTAAAAGTAATTTATTGTTAAAATAAAATAATTTAAAAAAAACAATTACAGTGATAAATATTTTGTACACTATATACATAGGTTTGCATATTACAAAACAAGTCATAAACATATTACGAAATCTGTTGTGATACTACAAGATGATCTCCTTGAAATTGAAATGTATGTTGTAAATAAACGGGGTGTCAGTTAAAACTTAAAGTTAATAATGCTGTTTTATGTATTAACATTATTTGCAGAACAATTGCAGTTGTGCACTTTGCATACACTTCATTTGTTACATGTATCTATGATATTTACATAATTTTATTTAGTATTGGTTTGTGGGTTTTTCTTATGACTCTTGGCCTCTAGACAATCTTCTTATTATTGTATCAGGGCGTTGTAAGCGTATTGTAAGGGCGCGTTCAAATTGGACGCTGTTAGAAGCGCTGCAGCCGCGCGGCGGCCGCGCTGCATCCGTGCGGCGGCAGTGGGACTGTCGCGCTGCTGAAGTGCGACCAAATTTTCCCATGCCCTTTTTATCCAGTCGATTGGAATAACTGGCGGAACTGCTATCCCATATTGCAAGGTGTTGTTTTATATTCTCTATAAATTCTTCAACTCAATTTTCATCCACTGTGGTTAATTTGAAAAATTAATATGTACACCTCACTAAGCGTGACTGTAACCAAGCGTGACTGCAGCGCGACTTTGTATGAAAAGTGACAGACGCGCGGCTTATTTGAACGCGTTCTAATGATTACCATTGGGGTGAAAGTATTTGCCAATCGGCGTAAGGTATGTTGCCCAAGATATCAAAACACGGGGTTCAAAACCCTGGGCAACATGATTTAATCTTGGAGTGTCGCAATTTAGAACGGAGAACAACGAACAGCAACCCGTCAATTGTCGCTAAGACTCGCGGGGTGTACATGACGCGAGCTTCGCAATAGGTTCCCTGTCATAGTAGATCAGTAGGATTCACAACAGACTGCATTTATATTTTGTTACGGGTTTATAATAACACACACACTCATAGGTTAGTAGCAGTAGAGCTCCTTGTGATAGAGGTCGTCCAGGGAAGTACTGCCACCTACACCTATATCTGCCGCCACGCAATAATGTCGGCATTACTTGTTTTTGGTTTTGAAGGGTAAGGGTGCTGGTGAAATTACAGGCATATGAGTCTTGTTAATGTATGTATTAGGGTGACAGGTGCAATGGCAATGCTCCTCGGATATTTGCAATTTCCTGAGTGGCACTGTAACTGTTATGGACAGGCGTGTCGCTTACCATCAGGCGCACGACTTGTTCGTTCCGACACTTGATATTATAAAGAAAAGCCCCGCACTAAGGAAAATTCTGTATCGTGGGTGCCAAGGACACAACATAGAACCACAAACGACACACAAAGTCACGGGAGAAATAAATGTAATCCATACAAATATTTCTCCCAGCCCGGGAATCGAACCCGGGACCTCTGTGTGGCAGTCCGGCATGGTAACAGTACGGCCAGGAAGGCAGTTTCGTCCCACCACTATCCGTTGTTGAATCATTTATCGGGCCAGATTAACCATTCTTTGTTACACTATATTATATTCATCATCAAACTTCAGAGCTATACTCTTGTCGGTGGAGCATCTTTCAATCGTCTCTCTTATAAGCCAGCTCCTTGACCTTCTTGTATGACACGACACCGGCCTTTTTCTTTAATTTGGTCTATATAACTGACTGCGCTTAGGTTGACCTTTTTCCCTCTTGCCCTCAATCTTTCGTTCTCCTTCTTTTGCACCTGGACACATGCATCCTTTTACAATTAGTGGGAGTATAGATTGGCAGCTTCTCACATAATATTACATAGCTTTGCATACCCGCTCACGCGATGCGCTCATCCTACCGCATAATGGCGGCTATTTGGTTTCGCAAATTAGAAAAGGATTCAGTTTAAATACAAGTTTTTATAAATAAAAATTATTATTCTGCATTACTAAATAAATACCCTCCGTAATACAACAAAAACATCTCAAATAAAATGCAGTAATACACCGCAAATCCTGCATTTAAAAAGCACAAATGAAATCTTTGGTGTACTTGGGTAAATATGGTAATATTCCGTTTGAGTGGTTCTAACGTTTACCATGAAATTACTCCTTAAAGTATAGTTTATAAACATTTATATTCAGGGTAAACGTAAAAAACGCAACTTACGGTATGTTTTCAATAAATAAACACCGACATCACCAGCCCATACAATAACACACACGATTGTCGTGACGTATTTTTGAAGTTGTTTATTTTTTTTAAATGACAGACCCAGGCATTAAAAACTTTATGGTTTGCTAGAGTAGTTACCGAAATAGCAATTAGTATTAGTTCTTTTACCTGTTATAACTTCGATATCCGATAAATCGATATAAAATCATCACCTCTAGGTGTGGTATGCTTCCAGAGACGCATGAATCGCGTGAGCAGGGTGGGCAGGTTCCCCACGATGTTTGTCTTTACCGAAAGGTTTATGGTAAATTTCAAATTGAATTTCGCAGGTTAATTCCGGAAAACCCAGAGATGCAAGCCCGGGTTTGAACCCATAACCCTCTGCTTAAAAGGCGGGCGGTAGGTCATACCATTAAGTTACCACTGCTGGCACAATATATAGAGAAGCGAAAGTAAACACCTCTCTCTCCTCTCTTTCGATCTTTGATTGTATTGACTCATCCTTCCATTTCACTTCCCATAATCATATGATAACAAAACGGCTTCTAAAAGCATGTCTATATTCTTTCTTTCATTTGATAAGTGGCAGAAAAGTTAAATACCGAACCAGAATATTTTGCCTGATCTAGTCCGATTTTCAGTTGCAAAATGCAGATAGCACATCGAATTTGAGTATATTTTTTGACGTATTGCCTTGTCGCAAAGAAGTCAAGTGCTACAAACGACATGCTACAGCAAAGTATACAAATTAGATGGTCGATAATTTTGTCAAGGCACAGGTCCTTTGAAATGGAGACAACAGCTCTAATTGATCTTATTGACACATTAGTGAGCTATAGAAAACACGAACACAATGTTATTTTTTTAAAATAAACCACGATAATCGGGAAAAAATACAAAAAGATTCCTGTCTGGTTTTTAATTTTATATAACCTTTTTTAAGGTTATATAAAATACAATATCCGAATGTGAATATTGCCAACAGCCTTTTTTCCTGATTCCGAATATGTAACTCCATTTTGATAAAAATGTTAGTTGCATTCTTTTTCGTTCCGAGGGCACAATATATTATTATTCTCGTTTACAAACGGATATTTAAGTATTATGTATGAATAAAAATAATCCCACTACAATTATGGTACTAAGTTTTTCCCTCATCTGATCTAAATAACTTCGTTCTTCGTCGTTATCCGCCTCTCTATTCTTCGTTATCTCCTATAAAATCATCTTCCAATTCTCCCTATAATTTAGGATTTTAAAAATTAAAAAATCTCATAAATAGCTTCCATGGCGCTGTTTATATATATGTATGGGTAAAACTTAAAAAAAATCTTCTCAAAGTCACGGACTTATCAAACCTCTCTCGTACATACATGCCTACATAAAGAAAATTTTGCCCCAACGTTGTTCCCAATTTCAAAAGATTTTAATTGAAAACAAGTCCAAATGATTTTATTTTCTAAAAAACCAACTTACCAATGTCATTTTAAATAAAAGCTAAGACTCTTCGTGCTTACGTCAATCGTTAGCGACCCGTTAATAAACTGAAGAGATAAGCTATGCCCTTTTTGTAAGTTTCAGCTAAGAGACGCCCCGTGTCAGTGTCAACGGTACGCGAACGTAGATAACCGCTTCAAAAGAAAGGACCTTTTCAAAAGAGGACGTGTATACGTGTATATAGCCCATTGTGAGACATAATATTTGCATTTCTAAACTAAATAATTTTCACGGTATGTTACAATAGTTAATTAGGTACTAAACTATTCCAAGTAATAGTGCTGGCTTTTCTCATGGTGCGTATACCCGTATGGCTCCTGTGTAAAGAGCCTGCCTCACTCGCAGCGCAAGCTAATGAAATGGGCTATTGCTTCCCAACATCATTTATAATCTCACTATTTGCACTCGAATTTCTGATAATTGGGGAAAATATAACGGTAAAGGTGGTTTTCCACTGTCGAGGCGAGACGAGACGAGGCGAGACGAGAAATGGAATATTGTCGACCTATTTCCACCAAAAATTGACATTACTAGCTCGTGATAGCTCTGTGGTTGTAGTTAGTGAAGTTTCAGTGCTGTTCAAGTGGTCTAGCGATAAACACGCGGCTGAAGCAACATGTCCCATAAATTATTATTATTATTAAATATTTTAACAGAAGAAGAATCAAATGAAGCCATCTTTTGTTAAATCTCAAATTGTACGTACACCACCATCGCAATTGACATTAACAGTCATCGTAAGCTCGCGCTAGGAATTGTGTTTCCGTTGCAGTGTATAATACTCAATGCAGGCAGCAGTACGGTTCAATATTAGATCCACAAATATTTCAATTTTCGCCTCGCCCATCCTCGTCACTCCACATAATTTCTACCAAAAATGCGATAGGAGAGAATTGAAATTTTGCCGTACAAATTTTAATACTCGTGTCGCCTCACCGGTAGGAAAGCACCTTAAGTATTCCATTTTGATCGTGTGTCTACAAGAGGGCGCCAGGGTATCGACTGCACCCGTGCGCTACATAGGTCACTGCCGGTACTGTGCTAAGAAAAACTTTTAGAGCCTATGTACACGGCGTATTTTACACGCGCCGACGACGCGCAGATCAAACGCGATACAGAGGCGCGCGAGAAACGCGTTCAAAGTTCGTCTGCGTCACGTATTATGCGTGTTTGAGTCGATTCAAACGCGCACAAACATCGCGTTGCATTGAATAAGTTTGTATACTCCACTGGAGTTTACACATAGAATTTAATGTAGTTGCTTCATTTCAAAAACTAACTGAAGTTAACAAACAGAACTAAAATTAAAACTATCTTATTATCAAAATGCGCGATACAAATACGATACATCTGCGGGGTGTATACGTGCAGATGACGCGCGTTTACGACGCGTATAAAATACGTCGTGTACATAGGTTCCTACAGTAAAGTCGATAAGGTGGTTTGACTTCCATTTTATGTTCAAGCAACGAAACTCCGTGCACATTACACCCTACCCGTCGATTTAAGAAGTTTAACCATGGTCGGGATTACAGGAAGACCCTAGTTGTAAAGATCTTGTTTATCTACAGGGGGAAAATCGGGGTTTCTCGGATTGATCCGGGTAGAAATCGGATTTTATATAAAGGAGTAGTTTTGCAAAACCATTAAGTACGTGTTCCAATATTTTCTCTCAAAATATGTACATAATTCCATGTCCCGTTTTTGCACTCCGTTTCCTCCGCATTTTAGGGGCAATTAAGAAAATTCAAAGATACACAAGTATTTAGTAATACTCTTTAAGTGAGTTACACTTATAATGAGTTACCACGAAAATATTTTAAATGCGACAGTAACTCTTGTTTGTTACGTTTTCGAGTCTAAACCGCTAACCAATATTGATGTCAAAGTCTATAACCTAATAACGTTTATTATAAACCTAATAACCTTTATTTCATAGGTAACAAATTACACATGCAATCGTCATACTGATAAAACTTTACTGTTCATTCGTAAGGCAGATTCCTCTGAGAAGAATGCGCAAGGAACTGTAGGGGTTTCTCTTTGTAATTATACATTTGAATACATTTATCATTACAATATTTAATTTAAACATCTCTCATCTCATCTAAATGGGTTACTACCATGGATTTTTGTCATCCAAGCACGCAGAAGCTGTTTAATAATCTTTAGTATAGAGTTTTGCTTCACTATAGTTTTAAACCTCATAAATAGCATGTTCTCACGGAGGAGCAATAAAACTTTGAAAATTAATAACACTGCAATATGCTACTCCAAGTATTTATTCTACGCAGACGAAGTCGCGGGCATCTGCTAGCATGTTATATAAGTATTTGTTTACTCAAACTTTGTAGTTAATAGGGAGGTATGTGGTTCCTATATTTAGATATTTAGAGCGTTTGTTAAATTTGAGTTATCGGCTTAAACTTGCATTGCCTGCATTTTATACCAAAAGAGTCGGACAGATAATAGCTGCAGTTAATGCGGGATTTCATGCAATCGAGATCCCGGATAATGACTTCACGCATAACTGCAAAAAGTTGAAACCGAATTCATGAAGTCGAGATCGACTGCATGCAGTTAATGCGTGAAGTCGATGTCAACTTTGTGAAGTTCTTCGTCTCGACTGCATGAAATTTTCTTGTAAAATTTTCGAGGTAAGTTTCTGTTTTTTTTTTCTATCGTGAAATTTTTAAGAAACGTGTTTTCACACCTTATAGAAGTATATCTTCAATTTTGCTATATATTTTTTTCCAAAGTCATTTATTCCACAATTTCATTGCTATGTGGAATCAACCAATTGGGGTTACTACCCCAAGTACTACTGTACTTCATTGTCATAACAAACGGACTAGACAAGTGCAATGTCAATTTCGAAGTTGGTGGCATTAATCTATCCTTACGACGACGGAATAAATATTTTTGTGAGAACAAGTAGTCTATGTCCTTCTCCTGAGCCCCATCTATATCTATATCAAAATTCGTCAATATTGGTTCAGCAGTTAAGACGTGAGGACGCAATAGAGTTACACGGTAAAAACAGATTACTTAGAAAAAGACAAAATTCTTTTTATGAAGACAAATTTATTAAATCCAACAAAACGATTCTCTCCCTATAGACGCTATAGAATAATTACTTGATAATAGTAAAAAAACGTCTCAAAAGTATATTTCCGTTACAAGACAAAAATATTTAATCCAAGAGCAAATTAATTTAAACAACAGTAAAACAGTATTTTTGTAGTGACAATATTTTATTACTTTTAATAAATATTTTTTCAGAATTAGCAAATATTTTGAGAAATTGCTCTTTCTTATTAGTAGAAATCCTTTTTTTCTGTGTACTTTCGCATTTAACTTCGACACTTTTAGGCGAATTATATAATAAATTATATAATCGATACTAGCATATACAGTTACACTCAATTTGTCTAAGAAGTTTTATAACAAGCAAGGATATTTTAGATAATCATTTCTAAATACTCTGTGGTTGGATGATGGACCAGTGCAAAGATTTAATTAAATTTTCAGATTTTCCACCAAAAATCCATTTACAATTAAATTACTTTTAATCTTTTTTTTTATTTGCACCCTACACAATCCCGTAGTTAAATATATCGCACCGACAGAACCATTTGTCTTTTGTTTATACGTGGATTGCTCGTTACGTCACACGCATCGGTTTTCTTGTTTGTCTTTATTTGTTTGATCACAAGATTGATTTCTGAAATTCAGCGACGTGCTCGGTGAGTTCGACCGTTTTACGCGCTATTTCACCGTGTTTTCAAAGCGTTTACCCATCTGCCTTATGTACATCTGTGACCACAAAGCAATTATTAATGCAAGATGTGTAGCCACAGGAATGCACTAAAAAATCAGTATTGTATCAAAATCACAATCAATGTGCAAAATTGCCTTAAAAAGTAATTTTTTTTTTATGATTCAAGTGACGGAAGGAACAAGTCGTGCGCCCGTTCATAAGCGACACGCCTCCTCATAACAGATGCAGTGCCACCCAGAACTTTATATCACAGAAATATGACCCCTCATACATATAGTCACTGCGCCTGGGCCTGTAATTTTACCAACACCCTTAAGCCGGATTTACATTTGTCTGACGTGTCTTGTCGTGATGTGTCAGAACTGTATCAGTTTCATACATTTAATAGGTGCTGTGTCGTGACGCATCAGACATTCGAAACGTATGAACTCTCCGTGAGCCACGACGGTATTGATCAAAATATCGTCAGAAGGCGTCACAACACGACACATAGATGTAAACGCTAGCCGTCACGTCAGAGCGCACCACAACACGTCACGTTAGACAAATATAAACGCGACTTTACACTTCAAAGCCGGAAGCAGAAATAGGTAAGGTGGCAGTACTTCCCCAGACGAACACTTGCTCTATTGGTACTAAGTTCTTCATCTGTTTATATCGTTACACTGACATATGACCTATACCCACAATATTTAAAAAAAATAGTCTAGTAGGTCATTTAATATCAAACGTATATTAACACCTAACAAATATTTAAACATATTTATCTCCGAATTCAGAATTCGCCTTATGCCTTTCTTTCTTCCGAAGGCAGTACTGAATGAAACCGTTCATTTGGTTTTTTAAAAATTTTCATATCGTGTCCTCTCATTTCCACATTTTTAAGTTACGAGAGTATTTGGTATGCGATACATTCGCCTTTACGTCGATTTACTGTTTTGTGAAAGTTCGGGAGGTCAGAAATAGTAATATAATATTAATATCCGGTCAAGTTTAGTTAGGACAGTACAAGGTTTTTTCATTTTACGTTCTGCCATTAAAAGAAAAAAAAGAAAACCATCATTGCCTTCCTGCGGATAGAGACTGAAAGCACTTTTTATTTCCTGAATAATATACGAATTAAGATAATAAATTTTTAACTGAATATTTAGCAGTAAGTGATATCGTGACCGTAAAGAAATATCGAAGTAAGAAATTTGTTTGACAATAGAACTAGCTCGCTGACCTATCTGTAGCGTTGTTAAAAGCGTTCCAAATTTAATTTTCTCGAAGTGGTATAGGAAAAGTACTCTGACGTAAATTTATTTCTATCTAGGAGTCTACATAGCTACGCTATTATAGAATCTTTTGCTTCGCTCTAAACTCAATATGGCGCCAATTTATGTTTCTCCGTGATTTATTTTACTTGAACTCTCAGCTAAGGCCATTAAATAATAATAGTAATAATTATTATAGTAACTGATTAAGTAACGGGACGAACAAGTCGTGCGCCTGATGGTAAGCGACACACAAAGATTAGAGGGGCACTGCCGTTGCGCCCGACACCCTGAGACATTTGTTATAAGTTTCATTTCTAATTTACACAATATTACGAATCCAAAGTTGCGATAGTATCAATCAGAACTTTGTCACGTCCTCTTCCGCCAATCTTGTTCAACAATGCTCTGACATACCACAGACTTATTTTATGTTACTTTATCCCTTTCACGAGAAATCAACACAACGGAAGCACCACAAAAGGCTTTCACATTTGTGTACGTAAACTTTGTTGTCTTATACGAATTTGGGCTTTGTTGTTTCTCGTAATACGTACCAAGAACTTTCGTTTCTTCACATGCGACTTATCAGTATTTTGATTACTGTCAGTAAGCATTATTGTTTTGAGAATAATCACAGCCCTTATGTTTAATTGTTTAATTATTCAATTCTGGATCGATAGTGGAAACGAACAGCGCATTCTTGAGAAACAAATAATAAAAATACATATATCTGCACGCCAAAAATTACACCACATAACAAGAAAAAAAACAATACAGAAGAATAGCAAAAATATAAAAAAAAATTCACACTTAAGACACAAACAAAAAATTACAAAACAAAATCACAAAAAAAAACCAGAGATTATTTAAATAAACAAACAAAGACACTAAGTATAAAGATACTTAAGGTAATTCAATATTTTCTGTCAACACCTTTTCAGTTTGATGAGTAAGCTCTCTATATAGATTTTAAGACTTTCGTGGTTATTCACTAAATGATTATCACTAGTAACAGGTTTCTTACCACGGTATAACTTCTTTTTATTTTCCCGATATTTCGGAACGGTTGCACGCTCCATGGTCACGGGTTGACTGGACGGCGGCAGATGACAGCTTTATGGGCAGACATATCTGTCTACCCTCTTGCGCTGTCGACGACTACCTTCATCGCGATTTGTTGTGGCGTTACCATTGTCACTCACTTTTTTCACACAAACCACACTTACTGTATCCACACGCGAAACTGAACTCGAGGTGTTTTTGTTTTTATTACTGCACGCACTAAGGACCGGATTCCATGCACTGGACAGTTTAAAACCATCATCACGGTTAAATGTTTTGTACTTCGTGATCTCGATGGCTTCTCGTACCAACCGTGGTATGTAGTGACGTTCTGTCGAGAGTACCTGGGGGCTATGCAACTCGATCCAGTGGTTAGTGTCAGTCTGTGTGAGATGTTGTGCTATAGCCGACTTCTGTGCATCATTGTTTTAAATAAAAAGAAAATAAAAAGAAGTTATACCGTGGTAAGAAACCTGTTACTAGTGATAATCATTGAGTAAGCTCTCTGTCTATTTTCCTACGAATCATTTCGCTAGTTAAATTATTCGGACAATTAATTGGCTTTGTAACAGTTGCAACAAAAATAGTTATTTGTTATGTTCTAGCTAAGATTCAAAAATAGATTCCTGGGCGTAGCTAGGGTTTCAAGACACGAGACGCAAAACAACTTTCCTGCCGAGCGAAACACACAACTTTTCATTTCAACTATAGTGTGGGAAATGGTAGATGAAAAAAATACAGTTGAACTATAAAACGTCACTTTTTTTTAATTAAAAGAAAAAATATCTTCGAATGCTTTCCGAATTTACACCTCATCAATTTTTATTTTTGCTTGTACTTTTATTTTGTGTGATTAAGTGATTATTGAAATTATTATAGTTATTCGACGAATTAAAATAATTTAATAAACACATCTAGTTATTATTGTCAATTTAATGTCTACAATAATAAGAATAAAATATACCAACGGATTTATATTACATAAATAAGTAATGTAGGTACGATAAATCGCGTAGTTGAACGTGTCACTATATTTTTTATTTCATCGAAAGAAAAAGTTAGGTGTTTCAAAGACCATCGTCAAGTTCGAATTTCAAAAACCTTGTCCACGCTAGCGTGCAAAAAACGCTTCTAAGCGCAGATTTCCAACGAGAAGAAAGTCTTTACGAGCTAGTGAGGTGAAAAATATATTTTTGCAAAACCATGAGTGATCTGTGCTCTTTCGAGCTTGAGCTTGATGAGCTTTTTGCTTCTAAAAAATGTGAATTACGTTTATATAAAACTGAAACTAAAAAAATTATAAAATATGAAACAACCGATCAGAGGGTATTTAGATCTCGTTTTTCAATTTCGCTAAAATGTCGATATCGTTACTTATGATAAGGAGTTGCTAAATATTGACAATAAATCTCGCTATACAACATCGAATTGATTTATGTGTACTGCAATATAATATAGATTCTGCTAACCCTTTATGAATTAAGTAGGTATTGATAGAGAAGGGTTAATTAGAAATTGAGCCACGGCATTGAGTAAATTGGTGTTTGAATAATACGATACCACTCACTAATTAATTAATATAGAGTTTATAGAAGCAATAGGAGCATGTAAAGATTACTTATATATATTAATACAGTGTATATTAAGGGCGATAAACAAGAAATTATTAAACGAGAGTTTGTTAGAGGCCCGAAGGCGAAGGCTGAGGGCTTTAATGACTCGAGGTTTGTAATTTTTATCGCCAAACATAAACATACAATGTTTTTCATCACATTTGCGAGGAAATAGATATAACTATAATTTGTTTCTTGTATGAATAAATATCGCTTCAATACCACAACATTTACGGATTTTGCAAATGCCGAGTTTGTTTTTTTTTTTACAGATTGCCAGCTATTCTTCCATATATAATACAACTCGAATAAAAATGCCACGCTGTATTAGATAAACAATGAATAATTTCCAAATTCAAAAAAATACTGCAGAATTTCAATTCACATAATAAATTTAGTAAAATATACGTAGTTAAATTGCAAATGTTTAGTTTTTTTTTCTATACTTGGAGCTTATGCGAAGTACATTCAGATTTTTTGAGCATAAAACCTCTTTTCTTAATCTCTAAGAGAAGTACTTACGGTAATGTAATGAAAAAGCCCGTGAAGATAATTTAGGATATTACGGTCGACTTTGCTTGCATGTCATGACACTTTTTACGAGCAAGTGTGGTGAAAATTTTATTAGCATCTGACTTCATCTATTGTGATGCTGGTTACCTGTACATATAATGTTTTAATATTGCTTTTCTTGCATAATTCGTTATGGTGATGGCAAATCTTTATTTCAGAATTTATCTGCTGTGTTCGCTCAAAAATGTATATTTTTCATATTTGTTAAATAACCACTTAGAATAATAACGCATAGAAACCTAGTTCGCACACGCTAAGTGAGGCAAATGAAGCGCGCCCAATGGGCCTACACGAGCGGGCGGGCCGTCAGTGCTCAAGGTCAACCTGCACCGCGAACAGCTCCAGAATTTTAGCTAAAAGTGACTAAATGTGCTGTAAATGAGTGTAAAAATACGTCAGACAAACATAAAATAGATACTAATATCACATTCCACAGTGAAGTAACGCGTTTCAACTTGTATTTTTATATAAATATTCACTAAAACCGAAAATTAACCTACTACTAAATCTAGCCTACATGAATTTGATTTTTGCCTCACTTGTGACAGTTCGTTTGATAAGAAACTATCATTCTATGCGTTATTATTCTAAGAATAACCATTTAACGATAATTCCTGGTTATTCAGTGTGATTTTTTTTTTTATTACGATACAAATTTAAATCGCAATAGCAATTTATAGCAGTACCATAGAGAGAAGAATAGTGTCAGTGAAATGTCAGTGATCGATGTTGCCTTACTAAATGGTGGTGGTGAAATTACAGGCTATTGGGACTTGTTAACTCATGTCTCTGGGTGACGAGCGCAGTGGCACTGCAACTGTTATAGGAGACGCACGACTTGTTCGTCCCGTCACTAGATGTTACATAAAAAAAAATTACTAAAACTACCACGAAAAAGATTATGTATCTTAATTTTTATCTCATTTAAGCAGCCATTTTGTTTTCAATTTAAATGTATTTTTTTATATCAAACTATTAGTAGACTGCGTCATCGACGTGCCAGAGACTCGCCAAAGAACAGAATATCAAAAAGTTGCAATGGCAGTTGAATAGTAACTCTATGGGTAGTCACTGACAAGCCACTACACTTAATGGGCTCTCATGCCAAAAAAGTTTTGACGGTTTTTTGGCTCCGCCCAAATTTGTGAAACAAATATATGCCTGAAGTTCGCGTGACATGCGACAGAGATGTTGAATTTTGCGCAATAAAAGTACCAAATTCGTTTTAGCGGAATAACTCTAAAACTAAAGGGATTAAAAAAATCCGTAGTGACAGTTGTCGATCATGCATAAATATAATTAATTATCTAATTTTTGTCTTAATAACCTGTAGCATTTCGAGGATAAATCGAAAAAATGTGAAAATTAGAGGTCTTTTCGTGATTTTTATCTATCGAGGAAACTTTATTCTTTTATGTTTCTGATTAATGTCTATGCTTAAATATATCGTGTAGTTACTCTACAATATTTTATTTTTAACTTTAAAGCGGATATACCCCTCTAAATCAAATCGAAGATTAGGAATTTTTCCTCTACCCCCTCTTAACATTCAACAGAATATCAATCGTACAAAATCCAGCCATTTATACACAACTGAGATGATTTAAAATAAGCAGACTTGGGGTCTGGGTCTACTGTAAAAAATAATTGAATAATGTACTCAAATTGACAAGCCTTGAAAAATGGCTACGATAATTCTTCGGACGCGAAAATATAAAGTACTTTAGAGATTTACGCATTGTGTCCTCGACAGAGTTTTAGGGCCGAATTTATTTATCATAATAAAATAATAATTACTTACTTAGCAAGCTCAGCGACCTTAAGTGGATCTTTCGCTCCGACACCAAAGTAAATTTATTTTGGTCTTGTGCCAATTCCGACCATTCGGGGAATAAAGTATGTTCGTTTATTTGTAGGAAAACAAATGAACAATTACGTTCTATACAATAAGTGGCAATTTTAAAATGTTTTCTTATTCTATAAGGGAGGCAACCACACTTATTCTCTGATGACTTGGAATTGCATTTTTTTTATAATATCAAGATGCCTTAACTCGAATGCGTAGTAATTCGTTGTGTATGTTGTGCTCCCATCTTAATACCTATGAATAATTTTGTTTCAATAATTATTTAAAACCTAACACTAATGTACTTTTCTTGACTAACAAATATTATGGATGAGTGTATATCCGCTCACGCGATAGACGCATACCACACCTAGAGGTGCCGGTGATGATTTTACACCGATTTATCCGGATATTGAAGTTATAACAGGTAAAAGAACTAATATTAATTGCTATTTCGGTAACTACTCTAGCAAACCATAAGGTATTTAATACCTGGGTCTGTCATTTAAAAAAAATAAACAACTTCGGTGTTTATTTATTGAAAACATACCGTAAGTAGCGGTTTTTAAGTTTACCCTGAATATAAATGTTTATAAACTATACTTTAAGGAGTAATTTCATGGTAAATGTTAGAACCACTCAAACGGAATATTATCATACTTATCCAAGTACACCAAAAATTTCATTAGTGCTTTTTAAGTGCAGGATTTGCGGTGTATTACTGCATTTTATTTGAGATGTTTTTGTTGGTAGTATGAAGGGTATTTATTTAGCAATGCAGAATAATAATTTTTATTTATAAAAACTTGTATTTAAACTGAATCCTTTTCTAATTTGCGAAACCAAATAGCCGCCATTTTGCGGTAGGAGGAGCGCATCGCGTGAGCGGGTATCTGAAATAAATGGTTTGTTATTATTATTATTGATAAGAGGTGTTCTAAGCGGAAGCGAAACCCGCAACTTGTTTTTCGCTTTCTTTCGCGTGGATACGAGTGTTGGTTTATGAAACGAGCCGACAGGCGGTTTCCAAAAAATATCACACGAGTATTTTAATGCCTAATTATGTATAGTTACATACACTCCTTTATCTATACACATATTATAAGCTCTATAAGATGTGTTCAGGAACTGCTTGTTACGACTGGCGAAATGGCGGCAAATAAAAACTTCTCACGCATGTCACGCAACCCTAATTTTTTTAAATTCATAGACATATTAGAGTCGGCCCCAACTATCATATCGTTCGATATCAAGTAACGTGTGAAATTTGTCAAAATTATTAGCTAATGACATTTCATTTCGAATAAAACTTCATCTCGACTGATATTAGAATTGAGGTCGAATCAAATTGTTTTCTTTTTCACAATGTTCGAAATTGATGTTAATATTAAGCAATAATCATATTTTCACAGACAAGAAATTTGTTCTAACAAAATAATCTTTATGCTGGTCGTAATTTGCGGTTTTTGAACACAATATCAGAGGGTTTATGATTAGTGTGCAGATAAAAGTGTTTGTGACCGGCTCAAGCCGATTCCACGTTAATAGGTGTGATGATTATCTAAGCAGTAATGAAAGCAAAATACGTAGTATATTAATTGATTAAATAATAATTTTTGTTCTAGTCGTGGTTTTATGCGCTAATCCGAGCACTGTAAGAAACATAATGCTGGCCGCCGATGAACTCAATATGGTGTCATCGGGAGAATACGTCTTCTTCAACATAGAGCTGTTTTCCAAGTAAGTAAACAATTTTGTGAAAACCCTTTTACGTAACACCATTACTGTTACTTTCACAACGCTTTGTTTATTTAGTTATTAGCTTTTCGCGATTGTTACACATTGTAAGTGATTTTTTTTGCGTGTGTATGTTTTTTAAACGAACCGATGTTTCGGGCCCTTTATAGGTACCCATAGTCACAACTGACTGAGATGGTAAAAACGTGTAAAGCGTACGTAGATTGCGAACTTGGCATGTGTAAATCTACTCATTCAATTAAGTTCGACAAATCAATGGTCCTTGTAAAATAATTGCGTGAGGCCATTAAAATTTTAAAAAATCCTAATTGGAACAGAGAAGATGGTTTCTCCGTACCAGCTTTGGATCTAATATTTCTTCTGATAAATTTAATGAAGTAAATAATTCGTTTTTACTAAAATATTTAGCAAAACGTGAATAGTGTAAATTGGAATTCTCTTTGGTAATGTAAATATAAGGTGTTATTAAGGTACAATATTTATTTACATAAATAAATGAATAACTTTTGTAACTACTTCGAAAAACAGAGTGGTTTGCGTTAATATTAACAGGTTAATGACTTTACCATCTCAGTCAGTTGTGACCATGGGACCTGTACAGGGCCCGAAATTTTGGTTTCTCTAAAAAAAAAGAAACAAATATACGCGATTTAGATTCAGAAAAAAACAATTTTTAATGTTTTTAACCGACTTCAAACACAGGATGCGGTTATCAATTCGACTATATCGCACCCTTAGTAATATAAGGGCACAATCCAAAAATAGTAGATTTTTGGGAAATCGCGTATTAAGATTCTGGATTCCTACATTACACCTATTTTTTCAAATAACATGCTTATTATTTAAGTTATAAATATGAAATTTGGCAGATTTGTTCTTTGATAAATGTATTATAAATAGCAATAAAAAAAATAAATAATATAAATAAATTCCATAAGTTTCAAGCAAGTTAAAAAACACTTTCAAGTTAGACCCATATAGTACAAAAAATATAACAGAAATATGGAGTTATTTAAGTTTGATCCCATTTATTATTTAAGTCCCTATCAATTCCCAAATTTCCCAAAAATCTACTTTTTTTGGATTGTGCCCTTATATTACTAAGGGTGCGATATTTCCTTTTTGTATTTATTACTCCGACATTTGGGAACCGAGTTCGATGATTCTTTTTTGTTGGAAAGAGGGTACCTCAGTAGTAGTTTAAGTCATATTAGAAGTAAATATTCCACCTCTAAGGGTGGAACATTAGGGGATGAATCCGGTTTATTGGAATTCACCCATTTCCTGTTAACCGATTTTAATAATACTTGACAGATATAATCGACGCCTTACTTTCTCATCCTCGTATCTTTGAAAAGAGTGATTTTTCAGGAGATGGCAAAATTTTCTATTTATTTTAAATTTCTTATCAATTTCAATGCATTACTGTCAGAATAGGTAAAAGCCAGTGATATGAAGGTATACAATTAAATTTTTCATTGACTTACAATTATATGGACGTCGGGTCCGCGCTAAAAAGTGTCCGAACTTATAGGGCGTTAAAATCGTATACAGAGCGTCATTCACTGACAGCGAAGCAAGCAAAATTAGACAGTACTGCGATGACATTACAATTTAAATTCAACGTTTTAGCTTTTTCATATTCATTTACATGTCACTACGTTTAAATAGGTTGACTTGGGACATTTTTTTCGTGGTTTTTGTATTAGACCCGTCGTCCATTTATTTGTAAGTCAATGAATTTTTTGCATTGCAGTAACTTTGTGCTTTAAGATACGAGTTTGAGGAAGTAATGCGAATTATCACTTTTGAGGTCGTTTTTTTTTATAGAAAGGTTTTATTAAACTTGAATTTTAAAAAGTATAATCCAGTACAAAATTTTATCCAAAAAATTAATAGACTGTCTGAGAAACCCAAGGGTTCGCAGCTGCCTTGTTGGGCATTAGCATAGCGATGCAAAGGGGGAACGCTGCCAGCATCTTGAGCACCTTTTTACCCAATTTTATTCATAAAATTCAATCCTAGTTTTACTTTCTAGTATTTATTGAACCCTATCTGTTTATTTTAACTTACAATTTACTAAATAATCCTGTTCATATTATTAGTGATAAAAAGATATGTACTTGTTACGTCGGCCAGGTTTGCTGACTGCAAATGGAGCTAAGTCGCTAAGCATGAAATTGAATTATTCTGATCCGCATTGACTATAATGGGCTTCAACGAGGCAAAAATAGATGCAGGTAAATAATGAATTTATTGCTTGACAGTCTCGCATCGGCGTCCTCCAAAGAACCATGGAAGTTGGAGGGTGACAGTGATGAACGAAATGAGAGGGCCAGACACGCTTACAGCGCCGTTCTTACCGTAACGAGTCCAGCTCCTGAGAAACCAGAATACCTAAAGTTTTCCGACCAGGTAAAGTTAAATTACTGCCTACACTTGTACAAAGTATAAACAAAACCTATTTATAATATGACAAATACACACGCCGACACATTTAGGGGAACACGAGTGAACTCCTCAAAATAATGCTGGGTTTTGTCAAAACAGTGGTGCTTTATCGTACTATTTGTTTTAGGTCTAATTTGAAAATTTACATAACAGTTCAGTGCCATTTTTTCATTCATTTGTTATAATTGATTACTACATGATTGCCAAATGGTTCGAGTTGTATTTTTGTAAATATCGTAAACATTAGTTGAAATAGTTTTTTTATTTATTATTTTAGTTTCATCAATTTATTAATATTAAATTTATTATAAGGTTGCTGGTGAAATTACAGGCACATGAGACTTGTCAACTTATGTCTCAGGGTGACGGGCGCAGTAGCAGTGCCCCTCAGATCTTTGCGATTTAAAACTCTGAGTGGCACTGCAACTGTTATGGACAGGCGTGTAGCTTACCGTCAAGTATACACGACTCGTTCGTCCTGTCACTTGACATAATAAAAAAATAATATTTAAAATTTCAGATGTTTCTGCTTTGTCACAAAATCTAAAAAAAATGCATTTTGTCTAATTTATATTTTTTTAAATAATGGTGGTGACCACAGTACTGAGTCGATGTTAATTAAATTACTACTTTATACACAACAATACATATTGTTATTACATAATCTCACTTTGTTTTTGTTCTGTTAAAATGTGCCGGTGTGTGTACAAAATGACTGACATCAGTTAAAAGGCATTCTAATTTCACGTACTTCAAGTTTATTGTGTCCTCGACATGTTTACATTATATTTACGTAGCCGACACCCGAAAACTCTAACAAACTGCGTGATAAAGTTGATTTTATGAGGGGTAGATAGCAGTTTCCTCGCTTAGGCCAGACAGTAACTTTCGGTGAAATGACTGATTAAGACCGACGCCACACGATGTGTTACGTTGGCGTTGCGACGTCTGAGCTGTGACGTTGCCTTGTACTGCGTATAAATTGGAACTATATGTCACATGGTGCACGGAAACGGCGCGAGACGACATCATGCGTTGCGACGAGACGCATCGCACCAGCAGCGTCCGTGTGGCATCGCTCTAAGCACAGTTTCGTAGGATATGCTTATGAGCTTGGGTGATGCTAAACACTCCAAAAGACTTGCGAGTAATTTTTTTTTTAATTGTCTCCTAACGCACCCCGATATGGAAGCTGACGAAACTTAAACAATGTTTAAGCTTAACAACAAACAATGTCAAAGCTTCCTTATCGGCCGATAGACTAAACGGAGCATAGGCAATCTGGCAATAATCAGAAAAAAATCCAAAATGGAGTTGGAAAAAATGTTCGTATAGGTAACAAAAACGGTAATTTAATTAATATTTTTGTGAAATAATAATTATTTGTAAATTAAATCAGTAAATAAAATCTGAAAATTGTAATATTTTAAATCTGTTATCCAAACACCAAACGCACCGTGAGACGTCATACATAAGTAAGGAAACGTCTCCGTACTCACCATTGGCGTATTATCTTGTTTTCTTTCACCGTTAATTCTTCTTTTTATTTAGAAACTGTAAAAAGGTTGGATTGAGGTCAGTAGTCAATCAATATACGTAAAATTCTCGCAAGTGGCAAGTGCACGACGCCTGTTTGTTCACCTACAAATGACATAATGTCACGCATTCTGAGATGACGTACAGTGCCGTCCGTGCGGCAATAAAACAAACTTTATTTACTTAAAATAATATCTTTTCGATTCAATTAATTTCTTCATTCATTCATTCATTATTAGGGTCCACTGAAAATCAGCGTCACATTCTTTACTCAGCTGTGACGTTAGCTAAGTGAATCCTTTTACATACGCCACAGCCGCACACATGACTTATATTCAGTCACTGTTTAAAATTGGATTATGTATACTTCGTTGTTTTTTTTATTATTTTATTTTTTGTTTTGTCTTTTTTATTTCTACTTTTGTGTTGTGCCGCTGTAATAAATGAATTCTATTCTATTCTAATACAGGTACATAGTTTAGTTGGTAATAATAATTTATGGAATCTCAGCAATAAACCAAAATGTCATATGAAGTCAATTAAATAAAAAAATGCAATGTCAAACAAAAAAGAACAATACAGTACGTACTGTCCTACTGTCAGCATTTAACTTTTTGATAGAACTGTCATTTCAATATTCTTCTATGCTGTAATAACACTCTAATCAATTGATGGCTCTGTGTTAATAAAAAATATAAAAAAATAAAATAGGCATTATTTGACAAGCATAAATTTCAAACAAAATAACAAAAAAAATAAAAATAAATTCATTTAAAAAAAATAAAAAGTAAAAAAAAAGCATAAAAATAAAATAAAAGCGTATCAAAAGGGTCCATGACTCAGCCTCTGAGGACCATGCCCATCATAATATGGAACACCACAATTCAAATAAAATATAATGTTACATGTTACGTACAAAACAAAAATCAAAATTAAAATAACTGTAAACGTTTAGGCACTAACTAAAATTTGACATAAGCAACAGTTGGACGAAGTAAGTAGTCAATTTGAATAATAATTAAGTCATTTAAAATGCATAATACCAAACACACATAACAGATATACAAACATAAGCTACGTCTTAAAGCCCGTGTCCCGGGATTGCTTTTCAAACAGCCACAGAATATATGCTTATTGAATCGCATTCCATTAAGATTTTTTATTATATCTTGCATTTTATTGAATATTTTAGGTTGTCTTTTATGACACTAAGTGACGGAACAATCAAGTCATGCGCCTGGTGGTAAACGTCACGCCTGTCCTTAGCAGTGCAGTGTCACTGAGAGCTTTAAATCGCAAAGATCTGGCCACTGCCACTGCGTCCGTCATTCTGAGATATAAGTTGACAAGTGCCTGTAATTTACCACTATCTCTCATAACCGGAACGGCAGTAATGCCCGTATTACTGCTTGGTGGAAGAATTAGGTAAGGTACTTCCCTGGACGAATTATTTTTTATCGACGTACATAGCTCTCTGCTGCTAGAACTATCGACGTGTTAATGAATTTAAACTAACCAGTGGAAACGGAACCTTATAACATCAACAACATTTCGTCAATAGGAGTAACAATGGTGAAAGTAAATATTGATTAATTTGCATTAATTATACATTATATTAATTTTCATTAATGATAGTAATACATATTTAAAGTATATTCAATCAAAAATATTGTCTAGATGAACCATTTAATTCCTTAATAGGATCCTACTTCACTTGAACATTTAACAACTATCATTCTTATGCAGTTACTATTCAGAAATAATGATATGTGAAATTATGTTTCTTATGATTGTTAAATTAAATTAAAATAATTATCTCTAAAAAGGAAGGATTATACGAGCGCCCTCGCGAGGTCCGCTATATTTGGCCCGAGTATAATAATGATGTGGTTATCGTAGGATTAAGAAAAAATATGAAATATACAGTAAATGTCTTTATTGTGGTACCAATGTTAACGCAGCAAAATGTCGAGATGAAGATAGTAATCGACAGCGTAAGAGGGTAGACAGATATTTATGTCTGTCCCAAAAGTGTTCAAGTACCGCATGCCCGTCCACGTATGAAAATGAAACGTAAAACCGTTGTGACATATCGGTATAAAAATAATCGTATTTTCTTCTCAAACCTTTAACTAGCAATAAGCATTTATAAAGGTTGACCACGAAATACGAAATACGAAGCAACGATCATCGTTTTAGCTTCGTATCGGATCGAGATTTGACATAAGTCCTTACTCCGAAACATCAAATGATAGCTTTCGCATCGAATTTTTATTAGCAGTAGAGCTTCTTGTAATAGAGTTAGTGCTGCTGCAATTTGCCGCCAAGCAGTAATGTCAGCATTACTGTGTTCCGATTTTGAAGGGTAAGGGTGCTGGTGAAATTACAGGCAGATAGGACTTGTCAACTTATGGCTCAGGGTGACGGACGCAGTGGCAGTGCCCCTCAGATCGCAATTTAAAGCTCTGAGTGGCACTGCAACTGTTATTAACAGGCATGTCGCTTAACATCAGGCGCACGACTTGTACGTCTCGTCACTTGGTATTATAAAAAAAAATAAAAAACGTAGAGCTCCTTGTGAAAGATTTCGTCCAGAAAAGTGCTTTACCTATTTCTGCCGCCAAGTGATAATGTTAGTTGTACTAGGTACGTTCCGAGTTTGAAGGGTGAGGGTGTTGGTGAAATTACAGGCACATGGGAATTTGTCCCGTCACTGAATGCACTCCCGGACACGTAATTCGAGCCACCTTGCATTTTTACCCTTAAAGAGCTAGAATATAAAAACGTAGTTATTGTCGAAGGAAAAGTTTTCACCGGTTTTTTAAATCCAAATTTTCAATAAGGACTCAAGGAAATGACGTTTAGTATACCAGTTTCAAAGTTGCATAATAAATTCTTTATCAATCAAGCATTGCTTCAGCTAGCATTTAATATTGAAAATGCAAGGTGACTCGAATTACATGTCCGGGAGTATTATTATTGTAAAAAAATGACATTGCATTTGTCGTAAAACTGGCATGTGTAGTAAGTATGAGCTTCGTTGCGGACGCAGTCACGTAGTATAGTATTTCGTGGTAGGCTTCCAGAACTTTTGCGCTGCTTGCTATGCACCTATCACACTACCTCTTCAAACAAGTCCGCCCGTCTTCGAGCGGCTATGAGAGTGATATATATTGTGACGATGGTGACCTCCTTCATAGTTATCACACTTTTTTATCACCCTCTTTACTGGTACCTCGCCACTTGCTTTTTTAATTTTAAATCGTTCTCGAATTCCCTTTCTTTACTGTTCTTACGTTGGTTCGTTCCCTCACCACTTTCATCAAAATTCTCAAAACGAGAGATATCACCATTACGTAAATCTCAAACGTCACTTGGTTTACTGTTTTTTTTTTGTTGTATGTAGGCATTTTTGGGTGTTTTCATTTCTACTTGTGAATAAATTTATGTGGATCGATCCTTTTCTTTTACTTTCACTAAAGATAGATCACAATATTTGAAGTGTCAGTGCACTTGTACGGCTAGTATTTTAACAACAGGAGTGGAAACAAAAGTATTCACAAATCCTAAAGTTCCTATTAGGATTTGAGGATACCTTTGTTTCCACTCCTATTATAAAGATACTTGCCGTACAAGTATACTGACACTTCAAATATTGTACTCTAGCGAAAGTAATAGAAAAGGTCCACATAAATTTATTCACAAGTAGAATGGAAAAACCCCAAAAAGTCCCAAAAAGGCCTATCTAAGTATATCTATTGTGATTTAAAAACAGTGTTATGTATCACATAACACTGTTCACACATAAGTACTTTCAAGATCTTACTTGACCCAACAGTTCGAAAGGGCTTTGTCCTTTTTACAGCTTACATTAGATTGACGCATTGCTTCCGAACCAAACAGATAGATCCCTTTTACGTCACAGGGATAACGCCATAACTCTTCATATATCGAAGCTATTCAAGAATAGTGGGCCTAAATCAAAATAGTATTCAGAATGTGCTAGCTTTAGGATTTAAAGCTCTGAGTAACATTGCAACTGTTCCGGGCAAGCGTGTGGCTTACTACCAGGCGCACTTGTACGTTACGTCACTTGGTATCATAAAAAAAATAAACAAGGTTTTCCATTGGTTAAAATAATTTCGTGATAATATTTGGCAGTATGGCGCTGGTTTTACATGCCAATACGTTTTACTATATTATTATATCAACCCATTTATACGTCGTACGTGGCCAGCACCACGGGTCTCATCACATAAAAAAAATTATATTCGCAAAATTTGGTACATATGTTACCGGCCAAACCCGATTTCAGGATAAAATAGTTTTGCCTA
>NW_020656077.1:6857719-6874049 GCF_003589595.1 Hyposmocoma kahamanoa
CACGGTATGCAAGAAGACGTCGGTTCGAATCCGACCGGATCGAAGGATTTTTTTCTGAGTGTTCGATCTTTGTATTATTAATTATAAAAAACTAGTGGAGTAATTTCACAAAAAATAATTGAATATCAATTCAATAAAAATTTAATTGTATATTTTTTTAATGGGATAATGTGCATGCATTGATTTAGAGATTTTGTATGCACTAAAATGTTTCTTTGTTTCATTATTGCGTACGTACTATTTAATTAATAGATTCAGGCGTTACTTTGCGGAAGTCCATGTAAATAAAAATGGAAGTAAATTAATTTGCTACTCCGCGAACCCAGAGAAGGTTAAATCGTGCAAAATAGCTGCGCTTGTGTTGAATATTTTTTCATGCCGTTAATTATCACACCCTCCCTCCGCATAAAATTAATAAAATAAATAACACAAGCGCAAGTGCTCGACACTCGGCCCAAGAGTTTGTCTCTTCGGCCGAGAGTCGAGCAGTCAACAGCCCCTGAGGATGCCTCGTGGAGAGGCGAAACACGTGTCGGGTATATTTCTGGTGATAGTTTGTGACTATAGTTGCGCTTGTGTTATTTATTTCATGCGGAGAGTGGAATAATCAACGGCATGAAAAAATATTCAACACAAGCGCAGCTATTTTGCACGATTTAACCTTCACTGGGTTCGCGGAGTAGCAAAATTAATTTACGTCCATTTTTATTTACGTACTATTTATTACCCTTTGCACAACGTATGTATATTTTTTTATTATATTTGTGCATTTTACTTTTTCTGTAATCAAAAATTGACGAGAGAATTGCACTTAAATTTAGACTCATGTCATATTTTTCTTGAACGTAACGCTACGTAAAGCAACGCGTGACGGCGGGGGCAGAACAGAGTTTTCAGGGTGAAATGTCCCTTTTATCAGTCACCTTTTTGACCGGTACAGCTTGTTTTAATATTATTTTACCATCATGGATTTAGTCATTACTAAAATTTTGATAACTACGCTCCCGGAAAATCCAGACGGAAATTCCAGAATATGGTTGTTATGAAAGAAAAAAATCCCTGGTGTTACAAATTTCAATTTTCAACCAGGACTAATTGAAAATACGTATAGTATACCACTTTCAAAATAGCGCAATAGTTTTTGATAAAAAACAAACATTTTTTATTATTAAAACGCAAGGTCAAATCAAATCAAATCAAATCAAAATAATCTTTATTTCATAGGTAAGCATTATTACACTTGAAATCGTCACAATGGTTAAACTCTACCGCTCATTCGTAAGGCAGATTCCCCTGAGAAGAATGAGCAAGAAACTCTAGGGGTTGCTCTTTGTAAATAACATTTACAATATTTTTTTATTTGAAACATCAGATTGAGACTACCTCCATGAGCTAAACGGGTTACTACCACGGATTTTTGTCATCCAAGTACGCAGAAGTTGTATAATAACCTTTAGTATAAAGTTTTTGTTTCACTATAGTTTTAAACCTCGTGAAAGGCAAATTTTGTATATCAACCGGAATCTTGTTATAGAAGCGTATACATTGCCCCTTAAATGATTGTTTGACTTTGTGAAGACGACTATCAAGAAAAGCTAGTTTATTTTTATTCCTCGTATTAATGTTATGTCTGTCACTATTTTTCATAAAGAAATTACTATTCCTTTTAACATAAATTATATTTTCATAAATGTATTGTGAGGCTAGTGTAAGAATGTTAATTTCCTTAAACTTATCTCTCAAAGATACTTTGGGGCCCAGATTGTAAATTGCCCTAACTGCACGTTTCTGCAGGACAAAGATTCTATTGATATCGGCGGCATTACCCCAAAGCAAAATGCCGTATGTCATTAGACTGTGAAAGTAGCTGAAGTAAACCAATCTAGCGGTTTCGACGTCTGAAAGTTTCCTTATTTTTTTAATCGCGTACACTGCAGAGCTGAGCCGTTTTGACAACTTACTTATATGGGGACCCCATTGCAATTTAGCATCTAACGTTATACCTAGAAATACAACTGTATCCACAAGATTCAGTTTTTCGTTTCTAACTACAATGTTTGTAACCGTCTCTCTAACATTGGGTAATGTAAATTTCACACAATTTGTTTTTTTCTCATTAAGAAGTAGGTTATTAACAGCAAACCAATCAACTACTTTAGATATAGCATTGTTCACATCGTCATAGGAACATTGGTGCCTTTTAACTTTAAATAATAAGGAAGTATCATCAGCAAACAATACTATCTCATGTTTTATACCCTCCATAAGGCTAGGTAAATCATTAATATAAACTAAAAACAAAAATGGGCCTAGAATTGAACCTTGAGGGACACCCATGCTAATTACAGACCCTGACGATCTCGTACCGTTAACATCGACCCTCTGTACCCTACCACGCAAATACGATTTAAGAAGGTCGAGATCACGTCCCGCCACACCATAATGGCGAAGTTTCCTGACCAGTGTATCATGGTGCACACAATCAAAAGCCTTGGAAAGGTCACAGAATACACCAATAGCATCATGTGAGACTTCCCATGCATCAAATATATGATTAATCAACTCTACACCAGCATCGGTTGTAGAGCGACCCCGAGTGAAACCAAATTGTTTAGGAGACATTAAATTATTACTATAAAAATGTGCACACATCTGATTTAGAATAATTTTTTCAAATATTTTACTGAGAGTTGGTAGTATTGATATAGGTCTGAAATTGGTGGGGTCAGAAATACTACCAGATTTGAAAAGTGGAATAACTTTACTTTGCTTCATGAGGTCAGGAAAGACACCATCATCAACACATTTATTAAAGACACAGGCTAAGTAAGGCGCAATACAATCAACTATAGAACTAATTACTCTGACTGAAAGACCATCAAGATCAGCAGTATTTTTTATATTTATAGACTTAAAGGCCTTAACAATATCGTTTGGAAATACATGACGGAACCTTAAATTAGTGATACTAACTGCATTATTTTCTTTTAGTAAGGATGCAGCGGCCGTGGGAGATGAATTTAACGAATTAGTAGTCAAAATTGGAATGTTGGTAAAAAAATTTTCAAATATTTTAGCAACTTCTGCGTCTGTGTTTACAATTTTGTCATTAAATCTTAGTTGAAAATCTAAGTTACGAGGTTTGACCCTTCCAGTTTCGCTATTTATAATATTCCAAGTCGTTTTTACTACATTCGCGCTGCTTTTTATTTTATTATTAATAAACATTGCTTTGGCTGCCACACAAACACGTTTAAACATTTTCGAATATTTCCTAACAAAATCATTAAAACTGTTACTAGTGTTATAAGTTCTTTCATCGTAAAGATCATACAGCCTTTGTCTACTTTTGTGAATTCCCACAGTCGCCCATTCACTAAATTTCAATGAATTATTAATAGTTATGATTTTGGACTTAAAAACATTATCACGTTCACTTTTCACTATGTTGAAAACTGAATTATACAATTTATTGGGATCGTTAACGTACGGAATGTCAGTTAGTTTAAGCATTACGTTATTTCTATAAGCTTTAAGTCGACCATTATTTATCGGAACACATGTGATATCCTTTTTCGGCATTTTGTCAACAGTTATATTAAAAGTGGCCAATTGACCGCAGTGATCTGAAGTTAATTTATTTATAATAGATTTATTACTAGGTACGGCGTTGGTATAAATGTTGTCTAAACAAGTGGCAGTAGTAGAAGTTATTCTAGTAGGCACCAAAAAAAGATTCACAAGGTTATAACATTGGAAAAATGATATGAGCCTACTGCTAGCACTGGAATCTTCTAATAAGTTAACATTGAAGTCACCACAAACAGCAATATATTTATTTATATTATTTAATTTGGCTAAAACTTCATCTAATCTTTTTTCAAATAGTTCGTAAGATGAATGAGGGGGTCTGTACACGCTTAATATAACAAGCCGTTCAAGCTCTATGCAGGATATCTCTATAGTCCGCTCAATAGATAGGCTCACAATATCTTTACGTTCTTTAAATTTTAAATTATTTTTAATAAGAATTAAAGAGCCGCCGTGAATAGCTTTTTCTCTGCTGAACGAACTAGCCACCTGGTGATTGTTGAAGCTAAACATGAACTGATGTTGTGATAGAAAGTGGTGTTCAGTAATACAAAGAATATCAATATTGTTACAGTTAATAAATAATTCTATTTCTAGCTCTTTGCCTTTCATGCCTTGAATATTTTGGTGCACCAGGTTTAATATAAAATTTATTTTATTTCTGTGTGTTTTAGGTTGGTTTCTTACTGTCAATGTGTTGCAAGAGTATCTCTCCGTTGTCTTATTAATTAATTTAAATAATTAGAAATTGAATTAATTTCAACAGAATTATTATTGTCAGTAAACTGACCTATGTCAACGGACTGCTCAATAGAAGCAGCCGGTCTGGTAGCCAATGATTTGGCTGAATTATTAATATAATATGATAGCATCTCTGCTATCTGTCTCCTAAAATAACTAGTAAGATAATACCTATCTTTAGTCAAATAAAAATATTTACTAATAAAATTATTAGTATCCATAAAATGAAATTTACTATAATGAAATGTCAAGCTGTGTAATGTCCTATTTAAGTTATGCCTCAAATTATTTTCACTTGTTGTGAGGCAATTGCTGAAGGGAAAAGCTAACAAAATAATTTCTTTTATATTAATTAAATTATTTAATTGTGAAAAATATTGTATTAAATCTTTTTTGTTACATTTTCCTCTTCTGCCAATTAAAATTATTAATGTAGTGTCTTTGTCAAACTTAGTTGACAAAATACTATCTAATATTTTACAGTATGTTGCACCTGGCATGCAAATATTTGTTAATTTTAATCCTAGGTGGTTAAGTTGCAAACCTATGTTTTTACCCATTTCATCACTATACATAACTATATTATTTTGAATTTCATTTGATCTAGTTATTGACAAAGAGGTATTTTTTGATTCTAAACTAGATTCCTGCAACAACAATGAGGAGGGATTAGTGACACACACAGACAGGGAGGATTGTGGTTTTATTTCTTTGCAATTGCAAACTTGATTATTTGTTAAAGAGTCAAATCTGTCATTATTATATCTACACAAATCTAATAAATTATCCATAGCATGTGTGTGCTCCTTAATCTCCTGTTGCGCAGTTTCATATTTCTGTGTTATTAATTTTAATGAATTTGTTACACTATGTAATTCTGCCTGGAGGCGCTGTGTGTCACATTCATAGCTAAGCCTATTTTTCTCAAGATTTTGTGTACAATCACTCAATTCATTCAACAAACTCTGACGTTCTTTTCTTAATGATACATTTTTACAAAATGCTGCATTTTTCTTTATTAATTTATTTGTACTGGATATGTATTTATTAATTTTGACATACTTTTTTAATTTTTTTTTACTACAATTTAAAGCTAAAGCTGTTGAATTAAATGAGTTACTTTCACAAGTCAGATCAGTGGTGATTGGTTCTGAACAGGAGGGTGGTACAGCACAGACCATTGTGGGAGCACTGCTGATCAGCTCATCAAATAGGGACTGCGACTGTGTTGACTGTTGTTCGTCCCTTGCTTGTTCCATTATAGTTATTTGATTGTATGCGTCTCGTAGGTCACATTCTAATGAAGAAATGCGTGCAAGGGCTTCTTCGAATGCGCTGCTGCTTTGGTCGAATCCATCTACCACAATCTGTAGCTGGTCTCTTTGGTACTGTACCTCCGTAATTTGTATAAGCAATTCAGCCATATCACTTTTTAATTGCCTATTCCTATCTAAAATGTCCAATATTTCCTTTTCACTATCGTTTCTTTCTGTTAGCAATTGCTCATTCAGTGCCTTTGCTGTTTTGAGTTCTAATAAAGCGTGTTGGAGTTTATCCTCCAATTGACGTTCCGCAGCAGCTTTGCGTGTAAACATTGTGTATGCTTTTGAAAAAGAAAATGAAAACAATTTGAAAGAACGTTAGCAAGAAAGACAGCTGATCGAGCGATTACTAAATAGTGAGGTTATGTTACTTACAATTTATCCGTACAAAGACTAAATATTAGACAAAATAACCACTCTTCAGTTATATTATAAGTTTAACTACCTATTTATATTAATAATTATGGAAATACTTACGAAATAGCACAGAATTTTTAAAAACACATTCGTAACGGCTATCTTTCCAAAGTGACTAGAAAATGCTCAAATTACCTTTAACCTCGATAATTACTGTTGCAGTTGTGTAACAATGAACTTAATTGATAAATGTGATTTGCAAACACTGATATTATTTCACATAAGACACTTTTTGAAAAGTATTAGGCCGGTTAACCTGACTGTTTTCAACGTCACTTTGTTTAATTACTCAACCTGATCAAATCACTATGTATGCACTTAAAAACTGTATAAGTATATTTTGTAATGATATTATTCAGCAATGAAATGGGGTTTTACAAGAATAACACGATAAAAACAATTAAATTTAAAATAAAATTACGGAACACTTAAGTTTACAACTTAACCGCTGTGTTGCCAGCCCACCAAACTTTCTGGTAGTTCGAATTGTTTGTCCAGGAGTATATTATTTATTTGTACAGTGTTACAACGATAGGTTAGGTAAACCTAAAATTGAAATATCACTGGAGTGACTCCGATGGATAAATTGCGCGTGTGATAAGACGATTTTTTTTAAATAATACATATTAACTGACGGGACGAACAAATCCTGCACCTGGTGGAAACCTACACGCCTGTCCATGACAGTTTAGAGCCTGTAACGTGTCCCAAGTGCCTGTAATTTACCAGCACCTTACATCCTTGTAGCGACAAATATAGAGAAAGAATATAGTAGCAATAGAGAGCTTCTTGTCAATGTTTTGTTTAGGGAAGTACTGACACCTTAACTACTTTTGCCGCCAAGCATTAACGCCCACATTACTGCGTTCCGGTTTTGAAGGGTAAAGTGCTGGAAAAAAATCAATTTTACAGTATGGAAATTTTTTTTCTGACCGTCAATACCGTGTGGACAAGTGTGGTGTCTCCTCAAGTCGTGCGCCTGGTGGCGACTCGGCTATCCATAACAGTTGCAGTGCCATTCAGAGCTTAAAATCGTAAAAATCTTGTGGGCACTACCACTGCGCCCGTCACCCTGAGACATAAATTGACAAGTTCCATGTGCTTGTAATTTCACCAGCACCTTGGCCTTGCTTGGCGGCAGAAATAGGTAAGATGGCAGTACATCCCCGGATGAACTCTTTCACAAGGTGCTCTCCTACGAATCATACTAACATAATCTACATTTATAATGAAATTGTGTTATTAATAATTATGTAATCAGCGAAACTAGATCTACAACCCCTGAAAGTGGTTTTTTGTCTTATTCAATTCAGTCAATTGACATTTTTGGAATGAAAAAAGAACTTTAGATACATTGACTTACAAATAAATGGACGACGGGTCTAATACAAAAACCACGAAAAAAATGTCCCAAGTCAACCTATTCAAAATTTAAATTGTAATGTCATCGCAGTATCGCGCTGTCAGTCGAACAAATGAAGACTAAAGCGGAGTTTGGCGCTCTGTATACGATTTTAGCGCCTTACAAGCGCGGACACTTTTTAGCGCGGACCCGACGTCCATATAATTGTAAGTCAATGTTTAGATATCAACATCTCGACAGTTTCTAAAATGCAAATCTGTCATTCTCGAACTAGTATTCACTACCTAATTTCCGTGGCAATTGTTATTTTTTTTACCCTCAGTGGCAATTTTTATTTGCAGGTTGTGACAAGGAAGGCAGATTTGCCAACTAGAATTTAGCAAAACTTATAAATTCTAAATTACAGGTAAAGGAATTGGCAGAAAGCAAATACAACTATACATTTGGCAAAGGAGAGGTGGTGTCTACGTTTGTAGCTGCATTCTACGATGCAGTGGTGCTGTATGCACTCGCACTCAATGATACCCTACAACACGTGGAAGAACCTGGCTTCACGCTGGCCGGGGCACGGCTTATCAGCAATATGTGGAACAGAACTTTTCAAGGTAATTTATTTTTATGGTCTAAACTAATAAATATATAATAATAAAACAACTAAAGTAATATTATAAATGTTTCCATGTTGACACACTTCTCAGATAGGAACATAATGATTTTGGTGTACAAATATAAAAAAAACATACTGTTATTTATTATCTTTTACAAAATTTATCTTAAACGTTTTATTTATCGTTGGACGACAGTCTCGTCTAGCCCGTTCCCATATCACGACTATCTGTCGTGCTATGTCGTGGACGTTGATCTTATCGTTGAACGAGTGTCATGTCTAGTTGTTCCCATTGTCACGACAATCTGTCGTCATAACGTCAAAAAAAAAAGTTAATAGTGTTGATTTATGTGTGAACAACTTCATTTAAGTATCCAAGCCACGACACTTTAAACTGCACAACTATCTGTAGTCACGAATAATGAGAACACGGCCTAACATGGTTCAATCCTAAATTATAAATGCGAAAGTAATTCTGTCTGTACATAGATGGGACTTAGGAGAAGGACATAGGCTACTTTTGTTGCAAAAATAAATCTTAAAAGGGATGAAATAGGCGGTGAAGTTTTGTATGTTAAACAAATAACATTATGAAAATTAGTATAGTAGGATAGACTACGTGAAAGTATTTATTCTAGTTAGTATAATAATCAACGAGATATTGTGCTATATAGTGAAAATAATAAATTCGATGGACGAAGAAATCTTTATTCGTCTAGACTGGGTGTTCTGTCTGAGTCAAAGTTTAACGACCTGCAAACAAGCCAGTATTTCATGAACAAAAATGAATAAGCTAGTAATCGTATGATTTAAGAGTCGGTACTAACTTAGCTCGAATTCTAATTTTTCCCGTATTGAATCAGTGATATTGCGCGGGTCGAGCGGAAGGAACACTGACTTCTCGGAATTAATTTTTTTTACAAACGAATTTAATGCCAAAATGTATATCGTGTCCTTATCTAGTTCAGTTGATATAAAAAAAAAATTATTGGTGTTATGTAAGTGCCTATTGAGTACCGCGGTTTTCTTATAAAATTTCGAGGTTATAACTTCGACCTTTTCAAGGCGAGAGTCAATAGGCATTATTTAGGTGTGTATGCTACTTCGTTGACCTTATCGTCCTATCTATCAGGTGTAAAAAGTATAAAGGTTAGTTTGTGTTTTTTTTACTATGAAAATTTTTAAGAATCGTGTTTCACACCATATACAAATCAGTTTATATCTTCAATTTTACTATATATTTCCTCCAAAGTGATTCATTCGACACTTTGACTGTTATGCGAAATCAACCAAAGCCATATGAGGTTGTATCGATCTTACGAACCCCTTTTTTAACTTGCTTTAAAAACATAGGGAAGCCAAACTCTAATGGCCCGGCTTTAGCGCCTCCGCCGCTTACATCCTCAATTTGCAAGCAAAGTAGTGTACTAACTTTTAGGAAGTTTGCCACAAACGAAGAATTAATAATTTACATCATATTTATGAGACGCGTGACCTTGGCGAAACGTAAAATCGTTTGCGTATTTTTACCAGGCCACCAATAGTTTGTTAAGACGTCATCCGGACGAAAAACAATGTAATTCCCCCTTACGATTTGACGGAAATCAAATGTGCGTCCTAGACAAGCATGTCCGTTTATCTATATTGCTTTAAAGGTCAAATTCTGGCGAATATCGATTATGTCCCGGACTCGCATTGGTAATAGAAGTGTTGGACGGTGTTAACGGTCACAACAGCGTTACTATAGTAAAGACCGCAACTGGTGAACGCCTTCGAGCTTTGCGATCTTTGTACAGCCTCGAGCTGCCCTGTGCAGATGTATCCGCGTTCATAAAAGGGAGCAATGCAAGACCATCAGAAGAGTTAACGTTAAACTCAAACATTACCAGTGGTCACGTCCGGGTCGTCTGGTGAAAGAGCCAGAAAAGTGTGATTTTTAGCATTATTGTTTAAGTGGATAATTAAGTAGTTAGAAATGTATCTTTTAGTTATGACTACCTATGGCAATTGGTTTCTGGCGCCATGGTGTGGAGGATGTTACAATCTCTCTGGGATATTATTGATTTATGAATATTATTGACTGCCTCTGTGGTCGAACGGTTACCATGCCGGACTGCCACGCAGAGGTCCCAGGTTCGATTCCCGGGCCGGGAGAAATATTTGTATGACCTACATTTATTTCTCTCGTGAGTTTGGGTGTAATTTGTGGTTCTCTGTGTGTCCATGGCACCCGCGAGACAGGGTTTCCCTAGTGCGGGGCTATGTTGAGATGTGTGCGTTATTATTATAATTATTATTATTATTTTCAATATTGAATATTTCGTCTCTTGTTAGTGTGTCAATAAAATTTATAAGGAAGAAAAATGGGTAATTATTTTTCTTCCTAACATTCCTTTAAGATCCTTTTACTCCCGTAGTCATTAACGCATTTTTATAATGTAGCGAGTTCCGCCTAAACGTATTCCCATCTTTTCTTTTGGTATATTATTTACTAACTAGCTGGTGGAAGTCGTAGAATAAGTATTCCTTCTTACCTGAGACATGATTGGGTTCTACGTAGAAACCGTTATCCCCTATTTCACTTCAAGATTTATTTTCGTGACAAAAAAATAACCTATGTCCATTCTCCTAGATCCCATCTATCTCTATAACAAAAGCCTACGAAATTGGGTCAGCGGTTGAGGCATGAAAACTTGACAGACAGTTTTAATAACAGTAGAGCTCCTTGTGAAAGAGTTCGTCCAGGGAAGCACTGCCACCTTACCATTTCTGCCTCGAAGCAGAATTATAATTAGTAATATTAGTTTGGATTATCGTAGATTACCAACGTTAAGAGATTAAAGAAGTGCTTGTTATTTGGGAATGCGAAAAAAACACTTTTATCTACTCTTGGGTGTTGGCGTAGTTAGAGTGATGAATGCTTTAAGCGTGAAAGCGCGTCAAGCGCATGTCGGGTCGGGAGTGCGGTGGAGCCCGATCTGTTCGTTGCTAAATACACGGGATCACACCCGCCGTGCACCCAACCCTACACGCGCCCGACACGCACCCGTTCTCTGTGTGTTTCATGCTTTACAGTTTATCGACGACTATGCATCTAGTTAAAGCTCTATAAGTAAATGTTAAGGCTCTTGGGCTTACTATTCTCAAGTATATGCTAGGTTATGATTTATTCATAAGAAATGGTAACATGTGATTGATGTACATGGAACTTGTTACGGGGTAACTAAATAAAAGAAGGAATACCCTTGTAAACAAAAATTTATTTGGGCGCGGTTCGTTATTTTAAAACCCAACGGTTATTCACTGAACTTTTGCCTTCCTACGACCTGCAGCTGGTACTCCCCTGGCTGTTCCGCCGAAGTAACGTCCGGGGTTGAAGTAACCGGGACAGGAACGGATCCGTCCGCCGAAATGAAGTCCGGGGGTGCGGGTTGTGAGTGTCCGCCGGATAGATGTCCGGGGCACGATGTCGCTCTCTGGGCTCAGGCCAGCCGACGAGGAGAACGGTAGTAAGGTACCGGAACCTCGGACCCAAACAAGTGGGTTTAAAAACACAAACGATTTAAATACTTTAAATTACGAAAAAAATATTAACTTTGCGGAAATCGCTATTACGAGAAAATGCGCGTGCGTCTCTCTTCAAGATAGATTTTGGAGTGAGCCGTCGTCCAAGCGGTAGCGGGACAGCGGCTTGCCTGATACCCCGCAAAGGGGGCGAGGAACCGAACCAGTTGTCGCCTATAAAAAAAATGGCTCGCGCGCATTCCTCGTTCGATAACTCTAAGGTATACGTTCCACTGTTGGACACGGGACTCTTCCGAATACATCCTAAATAAAATAAATAAAATATTATTAATTTACTACGTTACAAACTTCATCAATAAAAGCAATTTCCCTTCCAGGAATCACCGGCGAAGTTGTAATCGACGCAAATGGCGATCGCGTCGCATCATATTCTTTGCTGGATATGAACCCAAACACGAGTAAATTCGAGGTTAGTGCACACTTGATTATTTTCCGAGCGCTGTAGAAATGGAAACTGTAGATCTAGCACAAACGGGCGCGACTTGCGCGAGAAACTGCTGTTCTTGCATGGAGGTTTCGCGCTGTCGTTCTAGCTCTACTGAGCTAATCATTATTTCCTATTATAGCTTTCAAAATTTTGGTGGGATGTATTTGCGCTTCTTTTCAATATGAAGTTAGAAAATACTGAAAATTAAAATTACAAAAAACTCCGTTAAAAACATTGCACTCCAAAACATCAATAAGATAACCACCTGTAGGTACGCTAACATACTCGTCGAGACCGAACACGATATTTTAATGACGACACGATAATTTAATGCGTCCAAATACGATAGTTCCTCTGCAAGCATCATCTGGACTCCGATTCAGAACCCTTCGATATTTTAACCGAATCATTCGATAGGATATCGTTCTCGAATCGAAGGGCGATTTCCGAACTATTCAGAACGTTCCGATTTAAACTTTCGATTCGGATGCAATTAATATGCAATTAAAATGGAATGCATTAGTCTTGCATTATAATAAATTGATAAAATTGAACACAATCTAGACTTGTAACAAACCTACTTAATGTAATAGACGGCCTTAAACCAGATTGTTCACTCTTAGTTCTCTAAGAATCCGTTAGATGGCATTGACCCATTTGGCGTTATTTCTGAATCGCGGTGTTAAGATTTTCCCTCGAATGGTGACTACTCGAACGCTATTTTGTTAATGGGATCACGCTAATACACCGCCTGCAGACTCTCCAAAATAGATTCATGCGCAACGCGACGGGTGCCCCGTGGTACCTGCGCAACGCTAACCTCCATATAGATTTACGGCTCCCCACAATAGCCCAATTCATGAAACAGGCATCGAGGAAATACTTCGACTCTGCTCCTCACCACCCCAACCCCCTCGTGGTAACTGCATCCTCTTACGACCCCCTCAGGGAACAACCCCCCGCGTACGTAGGACCCGTCGGCCAAGGGAAGTCCTCAACGACCCTGACGACCCTATCACTCTCGCCACTTTGAAGGCCAACCAAATCGCTAGTCAGTCCCGTCCCGCACGCACCAACCGTCCTCGTCGGCAAGGTCGTAGAGCCCCTCATTTTAGCACGTACAGTGGTAGTTTCTCTCCAACAGCACGCCCTTCTGGCGGAAGTCTCCAGTATCCGTGCCCACTTGGGCGCCCTCAGGCCCACTACTTAGCTTTAAGTTTATTTTAAGGGTTATGAGCCTTCAGCTCGACCATTTTTCTCCGGTGGCGCAGTAAAGGCCATCAGCGGCCAACTGCAAATTATCATTCATAAAAAAAAAAGTTAATGGGAAGAGAAATCTGAGAATACAGAGAGCTCAGTAAGGCAACCAGGAGTAGAGTCCCTTCTTGGGAACTGCTACCCGGATCTTCTGACATTCGTATGCCCTGCCCGTATGTATATAGGGTGAGAAACCCTCGAACGGAAAAAACCTCGGAACCTGGAACTGTTTCCAGGATCCGAGTCCCTTCTGGGAACAACTGCCCGGACCTTCCGCATGAAATTGTATTGGCGACATACAAGGTGAAAATAAAAATCTTCTGAACAAACGACAATTTGGGGTTTTCACTTTGCTGGATCTGCGTAACCTTATCTCACAGAAGAGAGAACCACCTTTTTTTACAGACTTTATTTAAAATAATAAGAGATTTCCATATTACATTCTTGCTTTGTAAACAATAGGACGTTCGGTAACTTTCATTCGATAATATTATTCGGAATAAAGTTTGTAGCCTTTGCCGGTCGAGAAGTTCGAGTAATCGTACGGGTGTGACGTCATTTCGGTTCGGTTTCGAATACGACAGTTTGACTTTCGATTCGGGTGTTGTGAAGAAAAATGAAAAGAAATCGGTTGACAACTGAGTTATAGTAAGGTTATTGTTATGTTATTGGGTTTCCATAGTGGCCGCGCCGTTATGTATCATTTTAGTTCCCTCTATATTTATTTATTACATTTATTAAATAATAACATTTATTTTAAGTATTTTTCTCGTCACATATAAAACACTGGCAACACTATTAACCTTCTCACCCGCTCCTCGCAACCTCAAAACTGACATCCGAGTTCAAACACTTGAGTGTACAAGCGAACAGTGATACTCAAAATAATTTATAAAATTCTCATTGACCACCGCGTAGTCCTGATCTGACGCCTTATAAAAAAAATACAACAGTGTTCAAGAATTGAAAGACGCACTCGCAGCAATTTTCAATACCGCTACTTGTTCTTTGCGGCAGAGAGCGAATCGATGCATCCGTCAATCAATTCGAGCACTTACTATCACAGACTTATTATGTTATTTTGCTTTTCGTTGTTGTTTTTATTTTGAAATACATAATACATTGTCAATTTGTTAGTTTCCTTATTGTTAGTTACCTTAACTACCTAGAATAACAGATTACTAAATAGGTCCCTACAAAATGTATGGTAAAAAGTTTTTTGCGATTTCGGACATTTAGAGAACTCTTACCTCAGTTGGTCCCATAGAGTCTATTGATCCTTACCAGAGACCGGATCGAATGGCATAAAAAAAGTTTTGTAAAAATTGCCTTTTATCTTGCTGACTATACCATTTTTTCAAAATTTGTGAATGCCAATCAAAATATCTTCAAAATTCATGGATAGTCTTCTAGAACCATTTTCCTGTAACTACAACGATTAAGGTAGCTGGCCTTGCTGCCCCATCTCAAATTTACACCCTGTATAAGAAAAAACATAACATTATTGTCAAGGCAGTGAAATGGCGCTGACTCAGCATATCGACTGTGAACAGAGAACCGGTACTATCTCAATTTTGACAACTTTACAGGATGAAGAAAAACCTTGTTTGCGTCATTTATATATTTTTAACGCTAACATAGCCCCGCACTAGGGAAAACCCTGTGTCGCGGGTGCCATAGACATACACACATACAGATAACCACACATTACACCCAAACTCACGAGAGAAATAAATGTAGGCCATATAAATATTTCTCCCGGCCCGGGAATCGAACCCGAGATGTCTGCGTGGCAGTCAAACATGGTAACCGTTCAACCACGGAGGCTAAATAACTATAGTTTATATAGCATCTGGTTTATTACATAAAAATATGTAGTTTTTAAATATAATTTCCAAGTAACATAAAATTATATGAAAAAGCGAAATCTTTAGAAAATTGAGAAAGTACCGGTTGCCGGTTCACAGTCGATATGCACAAGTTTCCTAAGGCGCTGGTTTTCAGTCAGAGCCAACGAGAGGGATTAAGTTATTTGAAAACAAAAATATAACGACTATGCGTTAAACATTGACAATAAATAATAATATGTATAGTAAAGTGTAAATAGTGCATCTAAATTAATCTATTTGATATGTAAGTGCGAGTATGAATAATTATAGCTGTAGGAGTAAATTGTGATTGTAAATAGGTTTTAATGTTGTATATGTATATTATGTAATGTGAATAGATCAAAAACAAAATTTAAAAATTCAATTCTAGACAGACTATGGAAAAGAATACAAACACATTGCAAAGATTTTTGAAGTGAGCATGTGAAGATTACAGCGTTCAGGTTGAGAAGAGTAAGGGATTTTGATGAAATTACGGGCATATGGGACTTGTCTTAAGATCTTTGCGATTTTAAGTACTGAGTGGCACTGTAATTGTCATAGATAGGCGTGTCGCTTACCACCAAGGGCACGACTTGTTTCTCCCGTCACTTAGTATTATAAAAAAAAACAGTATATTATTTTGGGAGCTATGAAAACACAGACAGACTTCAAGACGGGTACGCACACAAAAGATTCAAACTTATATTCCATTTATTTAACATTAGACAGAAGGAAATTTCGGGTCATATATCAGGCGCCATTTCATATAGTCATTTTGTAAGCAAAGCAATTTAATAAAAACTATTAAACAATATTTTCAAACATATTTACTACCTTTACGTAATTATTACTTTTTTTAACCGACTTCAAAATGAAAGGAGGAGGTTATCAATTCGATTTGTGAATCGGTTTTGATGGTTAATTTTTTGTTGGAACGAGGGTACCTGAGTATTAGTCTTATTTAAATTTGTAGAAACTATTCCACCCCTAAGGGTGGCAAACTAGGCGATGAATCCGGTTTCGCGTACTTTTCGGTAACCGATTTTAATGATACTTGTTGTTGAAAAAAAAAATACATATAATTCGACGACCTTTTGAGGACAGTCATTATATGTAATTTTGTAATATTTACTAAAGATTAAATAAAAT
>NW_020656077.1:6874059-6878009 GCF_003589595.1 Hyposmocoma kahamanoa
TTAAATAAAATAATTTTTATATTTACAATGTTAATTTATTTCACTATCAAAAACTATGCACTATAAAATGCACTATAAAAAACTTAAAAAAACAGAGGTTCCAAACGTTATAAGGAAAAAAAATTATAAAAATAATAACATATTCTTGTGTCATTTTCAAATGTTTATTGCTATAAATTCTGACTATGTTTGACTTTACTGTAATTGTTTGCTTGAGGAAAAAGATTTACGATCAATGCTTGTTTGTTTATATTTTCTAAAACTAAGTATAGAACTCCGCTCTTCTGGTGTAGGGCATTAATAATTACCTCTCATCAAACAACATTTACTAAGTTTGTAATTGCCCGTACTCTTGTCAAGGAAAACATGGAAAAAATACTTTTCTGTAGTTGCCAGGCAATTCCTGCTCTTCACAAAGGTAACTGGGAAAAACTTACTTAATGCGTAAAACGACTGGGTGCAAATGACTAAATTGTGAAACTTGGATAGGGGTCAGTCATTTATTTTATGTTCGGAAGGCCACAAGTGACCCCAGAATTAACCGAGTATGAAGGTTTCTCAATTGGAACGAGCGGACATAGAAGTCCACGCCTGGCTGTTAGCTCGTCCCTTCCGGCCATAGCAATCGTGTATATTTTAGAGGGATCATACCGCTGCCGTAAAAAATCTTTTCACTCGTCCTATTTTAGCACTGAACTGTAGATACGGGTGTGGAAAATATTAATGTTAAGTAGTACAGTCCATTACATTAATGACTTCGGTACACGTGAGCAGATTAAAAGGTATATACAGATACAAACTATATTCGCTACCGCTCTAAAATATATTGGCTTGTATATTTAAATGAAGTTGTTCACACATAAAACAACACGATTAACTGTCGTTCACGACTTTTTTGACGTTACGACGACAGACTGCCGTGACAATGGGCAAAGCTGGAACGACAGTCGTCAGACGACAAATAAAACGTCACGATAAAAATGTGACTGTCGTGCAAACGACAAGGCGGCTGCCGTGTACCGATAAAATGTCGTCACGATCTAGTGGGAACAGCTAGACACGACAGTCGTTCAACGATAAAATAAACGTCCACGATACAGTCACGACACGTCAGTTGCTTTGCGAAGTTAGCGGCGCGGTACACCGCATACCTCGCAAGTTAGTGACAATTAGTTGACATAATTGCAGGACTCGTTCGCGATTATAACGTCGAAACAGTGAAATGTCAAACATTCAGATTGCACATTACGCATGGTTATAGTATGCTTTTATTCACTGACGGCACAGAAGTGATTGTCTAACCGCTCACGCAGCCGTAGACGCATACCACACCTAGAGGTGCCGGTGATGATTTTATACCGATTTATCGGATATCAAAGTTATAACAGATAACAGAACTAACATTAATTGCTATTTCGGTAACTACTCTAGCAAACCATAAAGTTTTTAATGCCTGGGTCTGTCATTTAAAAAAATAAACAACTTCAAAAATACGTCACGATAATCGTGTGTGTCATTGTTTGGGCTAGTGATTTCGGTGTTTATTTATTGAAAACATACCGTAAGTAGCGTTTTTTAAGTTTACTCTGAATATAAATGTTTATAAACTATACTTTAAGGAGTAATTTCATGGTAAACGTTAGAATTACTCAAACGGAATATTATCATATTTATCCCAGTACACCAAAAATTTCATTAGTGCTTTTTAAGTGCAGAATTTGCGGTGTATTACTGCATTTTATTTAAGATGTTTTTGTTGGTAGTACGGAGGATATTTATTTAGCAATGCAGAATAATAATTTTTATTTATAAAACTTGTATTTAAACTGAATCCTTTTATATTTTGCGAAACCAAATAGCCGCCATTTTGCGGTAGGAGGAGCGCATCGCGTGAGCGGCTAAATGGGTTAAAATCAAGAAAGTTTCGCTAGTAGTGATATACGCTTAGGTCTGGGGGCTTCTCATTCACTAATACTTATTTGGAAAATGAGAATAAGATTAATAAGAAGAATAAGACCAGCTCATATTGAAATAAGATTTTTCTTAGAAAGGTTATGTAGAATTGTAGCACCCATTGAACAGTAGTAATACCGTGTGGCGATGCTGACCTCCTTCATCGTCGTCTCACCTTTTTATTACCCTCTTTACAGGTTCCTGGCCATTTACTTTTAAATTTCGAATTCCTTTTCCTTCCGCTATTCTTACGGTGTTGGTCCGTTCCGACATCACTTCCTACATAACTCCCGAAGCGAGAGGACGTGCAGACTGCCCGTTCTGGCACCAATATGGTCTGGCCTTAGCGAAAGCTAAAGAAGGGCTCGATCCATATAAATTGATCAGAAGTAGAGAAAGAAAGGAAAAGCAAAGGATGTAACAAAAATAATACAAAGTACAATATTCAATGCTTCAAAAACAGTTAAATTACATGAAGTTGGATTTTATACGATGATTAACAAGCACGTCCTCCCGATTCGGGAGTTATGTAGGAAGTGATGACGGCACGAACCAATGTAAGAATAGTGGAAGAAAAATTAATTCGAGAACGATTCAAAATTTTAAAAGTAAGTGGCTCGGAACCAGTAAAGAAGGTGATAAAAAAGGTGGGATAATGATGAAGAAGGTCAGCATCGTCTCAACTGTATACCCACATCGGATGTCGCTATACACAGCAATATCACGTGTATTTGAACTAGTCTTAAAAACGCCCTTTGTTAAATAAATAGAACACGACACAGACTGTACCTTTAGGGCAAGAAACGCAATTAGATTTCGTTGAAACATTATGTCCACACTAAGAACCCAAGGACGTAATTTTGAGGAGGTATCTATCTCTGTGGGCTTATCTAATGCCATTGCAGAGTAAGATCGTTGGAATTCACGACGGGAATACGAATCTTCTGTAATGGACGCGAGGCTTTTACCGCCCACATGAACCCAAGATGTTTATGGAATCTATTCACAATTAATTATATTACAAAATAACTTCAAGGTTTTATTGAATAAATACAAATCAACTTTTTCTATTTTAGGCATTTAAATTTGGAAATCAATTAAATGATTATGAATACATGAATTATGTAATTCCATTTTTAACCGACTTCAGAAAAGGAGGGAGTTCTCAATTCGAGTACTCTGGCATTTGAGAACCGATTTTTATAATTCTTTTTGTTGTAAAGGGGTTATCTCAGTATTGGTTCCATTTAAATTTGGAAGAAAATATTCCACCTTTAAGGGTGGCAAAGTAGGGGACAAATCCGGTTTCTCACAATTTCCGGTAATCAACTTCATTAAATTTGCCAAATAGATATAATTTCACGAATTTTATTTTACATTAAAAAAATATTCCGCAACACTGCCCTAATGAGGGTTTTTTAGGATATAAAGTGACGGGACGAACGTTGTGGGTCTGATAATAAGCGACTAACCTATCCCTAATAATTGCAGTGCTTAAGGGGCACTGCCCCTCACCTGTCGCCCTGAGACATGAAGTTGACAAGTCTCATGTGTCTTTAGTTCCACCAGCTTCCTTACCCTTCAAAACTGGAATTCAATAATGTTTACATTACTGCTTGGTAGCAGAAATAAATAATGTGGCAGTACCTCCTTGGACGAACTCTTGCGTAAGGAGCTCTGCTGCGAGTAGGCTTGGGGACTTCACATGATTTCCAGGGTCAGTTTTTTAAATTTATTTATCCTTACCGCGTTTGTACACTGCGTCCGATTCGTATCCGTTCCGAATCCGAGAATATACGAATCTAAAAAAACTCGGACCGACTTCCACGTCGTTAGTGCACTCAGTCCGATACGAATCCGACAAAATACGAATATTGTTTGCACACATAGAGATTAATACTAGTGTTTGTCTTTTTAATCTTCGCCAACTATTAGCATTGTTAGTACATGAAGACGCAAAAGAAATAAAAAGTTTTTGGGTATATACCCAAAAACTT
>NW_020656077.1:6878409-6966640 GCF_003589595.1 Hyposmocoma kahamanoa
AAGTTTTTGGGTATATACCCAAAAACTTTTTATTTCTTTTGCGTCTTTTTTTTTTTTCTCCTGTTGAACTGACGTTGTTTTATAATATAAGTGATGGGACTTGATGGTAAGTTACACGCCTGTCCATTACAGTTACAGTGCTACTCAGAGCATTAATTCGCACCGTCGCTTTACTTCGGATCTTCATTTCTCGGATTCGGAACTGGGGGTCTACTCACGATGTCCGTCCGACATCCGTCCGAAACAATTACTGCCAAATAAGCAATACTTGACCAAATGGAAAGACGCGTGATGCGAATGAAGCTTCATACTTGATACTTGTGTTTTAATTTTGTCGAATATTACTTATTTGACAGTAATTGTTTCGGACGGATGTCGGACGGAGATCGAGAGTAGACCCCCTGATACGGATCGGACGTAGTGCACAAACGGTCTTACAATCACATTTCTATAGATAAGGTTCTTCCAAATTTTATATAAGTTTTGTGACAGAATTTGGTTACTATGTTTAATATTACAGTAAATTTCATTCTGTTACCCAATAAGGTACAGTTTTCAACATTTACCTATATTGTATCTAACAATTTTTTTTTTTTTTCAATTTTTTTGACAGATTTTACTATCTTTAGTATTTATTGTCTGTTCTAATCCATTTTAAACAAAAAGTAAACAAAACTGTTTGATTAAAATTCTAAAGCAATCACTCAATAAATCGATTAAGTAACACTTTCACGTATTTCGAAGATTTCGACTTGATATCTCATCACTTTTTCAACAATATTTAGTATTTGAAAAATGGTAGTCCAAAAGTGAGGTTATTATTCAACTATACAGCTATGACTTGTCTGTGTTTGCTGTATGAAAAAAAAAATCGGTTCATTCAATTAAAGTTTTTGTAATCGATTAGTAAATGGAAAACTTCATTCGCAATCGAACGACTGTCAAAGTGTAAGGATTTAAGGAAGGAATTAAATAAATCGATTTATTCAATTAATTAATCGATTTGTAGTTGACAGTACAATTGAACTTCACTAAACCGTCTATGGTCGGGTCAGTGACATGCTTGTTCAAAATGGATTGAAACGAAGTATTTAAATAGTTCTAAGTTATTTTACCATAATATACGTTAATTGTTTTAAAATTTTCATAGCTGCACAACCCTGCTTGTCTCGTTAGATTATTATAATTTTTTGGTACTTTACATTGATGATTTGAATGTTCTTGTTATGTTTGAGAACGCAAACATTTCTTTTACAAACAATTTTAAAAATAACATGTCCTAATTATCCGTTTTGTTTTTACACTCGCTACGCACCTTCTTATCAGCTATAAGCTTCATGGACATTACCACAAAAATAATATCAGAAGATATGTGATATTACGGGATACCCCGTTTCGCTATGTGGATCTCAAGAAAATAACTACGGGCTTTACACCGCGATTGCAAAGTGCTTTCTGTGTATTTTCTGCCTTATTGCATTACTAAAGAACAGTATCAACAACGTACTGACAAAATCCAATTAACTGCCTCTGTGGCCGAACGGTTACCATGTCGGACTGCCACGCAGAGGTCCCAGGTTCGATTCTTGGGCCGGGAGAAATATTTGCATGGCCTACATTTATTTCTTTCGTGAGTTTGAGTGTCATTTGTGGTTGTCCATGGCACCCGCGACACAAGGTTTTCCTAGTGTGGGGCTATGTTGAGTGTATGCGCTATTATTAATTATTTACATTGAATATTTTATATGAAATCACTAATCATTTATTACTTTGTGATACACAGGTTATAAAGTTGTTACAAGAATGAATTTTGAATCACTGTGATCTGCCTTGTGGCATACAAAATTTTCTTAGTTTTAATAATTCTCGTGCAGTAATTTATAATATTCCGCAGTCCATTTCACTCAACTTAATACTAATAAGACATAATAACAATAGTAAAATGTTATCAATAACATATTTAATCATGTGAAATTTAAATTTTGTATTGAATCAATGTAAACACTAAGGCACAAAAAAAACTGTGATATTTTTGTTTACGTTACAATTTAGGCACTGGCCATGAAAGGGTTAGGAGTCCATACAACCTCAAATTGCTTTGGTTGATTCCGTATAAAAGTGAAAGTGTCGAATCGTTCACTTTGCAAAAAACATATAGTAAATATCGACTTCTTAGGTTTTCGCGATTGTTACACATAGGAAATGAAACTATTTTTCCGGATTTAAATCGCGTGTATTTGTTTTTTCAAACAACCGACGTTTCGGGCCCTTTACTGGTCCCATGGTCACGGTTGACTGAGATGGTACAGTCTCCAACCAGTTATGTCTAATATTGATGCAAACCACCTTATATTTTCCACTATAGTTACAATAGTTATTAATTAAATACCTTAATTTTAATTTTACAAAGAAAACATTAAGTTTTACAAATTATTTTATTGAATGATTTTTTATTAAGTTCAATTTATTATTAATTATTAATATAAATTAGAATAAGCTAAAACATATTAATTAGTTAGTACTGCAGTCTTATATCTGTTTGGGATTTTTCATTAGAGGAAATACTGGATCCCAAACTGGTGGTACGGAGAAACCATCTTCCCTGTTGAAATTAGGATGTTTTTTTAATTTCAATGGCCTCTCGCAGCATCCTGGGTAGATAACGGACTTCTTTTGCAAGGACCTGGGGTCAAACTTCATTGAATGTGTAGGTTTATCCGTGACATGCTCGCAGACTGCAGACTTGTTTGTTGTTTGGTTTGTTTGAAAAAACAAATATACGCGATTTAAATCCGGAAAAATGGTTTCATTACATATAGTAAAATTGAGGATGTATACTGATTACTATGCGGTGTGAAAACACGATACCTAAAAATTTTAACGTAGCAAAAAAATCACAGACTAACCTCGAAAATTTTACAAGAAATCCGCTGTATTCAATAAGTACTTTGCATATATTACTTAATGATATTTTTATATCAACTGACTTAAATAATACACGTATAGTATACGAAAAAATAAAGCCAATGTCCCCGCTGCCCGACACGCGCAATAGAAGCGATTCAGTACGGGAAAAACTTGAATTCGAGCTATCGACTATTAAGTTCTTCGACATTTAAGTTCGATCATTGTGTTTTCCATCCGTTAAAACATTTATTACAAATACTTAGAAATTAATGTCATAAGTAACACGTGACGCAAAAGTTGTCACACTATCGGAAGATGTTATGATTTTTGCAAATGACGATTGACATACAAAATACAGGTCAATTAGACATGAATCGCTATACTCCTCAAGAATGCGGAATAATTGTGGAGGTGTCATAGGGCCTTATATTTTCAAAAACGTTGCGGGCCAAACGAATTCGTATCATCAAACCTTTAATGCAGAAGTAACTATTCTCCCACGGGATTCAACACAGCTATCGTCAGCATTAACATGAAATGAAAATTTTAAAAGGCTAAAGAAAATGTTCGATATACAATAAAAAGTAGATTTTTTTCGCTTAACCCTTTCATGGACAGTACTGAAATAATACCGCACACCAAAGGTCACTAATTTTCTTTATGCCGTAGTGACTATATTGATTCGACATAATTATTACGCTTTATCACTGACGGCTGACCCCGTCACATTCATAGCAGCACTGTAAACTGTTCTTGCAAATCTTTCTTGTGCATAAATAAATCTATACATTAAAATAGCGCAGACCGTCAAATAGCGTAACCCCCTTTTTTTTTGACGGGGGGGAAATCTTTGTGGATACCCCTGAGCCCAGGGAGACTCAGGGGTTATGTGGGGACTCTCCCTCCAAAATAGCGTAACCCCTGCAGTATAAGAAGACAAATAAAAGTTATAATGTACTAACAATTCCAAAAGAAACAATTACTAATTAGATTATATTTAAGCAGTGATGAAGGCTATTTATTTACTATTTGAATAATTAAATCACAGTTTGGAAAGTAGTAAGAGAGGTGATTTTGATTACTAACAGTATACTGTATGTATCGTTTAGTTATTCATCAAATGTAAACGAAAATTAAGCAATTCATTTCACCTAGATGGCAGAAAATACCTACCTAACTAACCTGATTTTAAGCGTGAAAACACGTTTCATTATTATTTATTATAGAATAGGGTTTCTGCTGTACACATTATTGGTTTATTTCATTACTAAAAAACTATGCATTTATTGAAAAAAATTGACGTATTTTTTACTGTCAGAAAGTTCCAGTGTGAAAACAAACTACACAACCACAAAAGGCAGTCTTGTTGTGCACATATTAAATGTGTGTTGTGTGATGTGTGTTGTCCACAAATGTATCTCAAATAAATAATTCAATTTTGTCAGTACATTGTTGATACTTCTCTATGGAGAAGCAGTAGGCGGCAACTACAAAGAAAGCACTTGGAATTCGCGCTGTAAAACCCGTAGTAGTTTTTATAAGATCCATATATCGAAACGGGATAGCTCGTACTGTCCAAATTCGAATTTTTCATTTTATGGTAAATGCCGTTACTGTTCTTGAAAGGGTTAACAATGGTAGTCCGCAAGTGGCAGTTTTAATCAGTGCCATGATTTTTCGACTGTAGTTTTCACACTGATGTTAAGAACAAAACATTAATCAGCTAGTGACCAACGTTTTTCAGTGAACAATGGAAGCCGTATATTAAAATGAATATCCACGGATTTTTACAATAAAATGTCGAGTTCTTAGATTTTTCCGGTTTTCGAAAGAGTCAATTAAAAGGCTTAATGACTTAAAATAAATTAATCTATCGGCACAATAAAAAGATAGAATGTTTTTTTTTCACTTTTGTTCGGGTCAATTCCCCGATGAGGAAAGCAACTTTCAAAATTACTTACGTATTTTAAATAGGATAACAAGTGACAGTACGAACAAGTCGTGCACCTCGTGGCAAGTCCATAACAGTGGCAGTGCCACACGAGCTTTAAATCCCAATTATCTGAGTTGACAAGTCACAAGTGCCTGTAATTTCACCAGCACCAAGTAATACATGCAATTATGCTTTTTACGTGCAAATGTGATAAAAAGTAACGTTTCTAATTATAGTGAAAAATGCAGTTTGCTTAAAAATGGTTTGCATGAAATTTTATATAGGTATCATTGGTTGATGACGTTACCATCTCAGTCAGTCACGACTATGGGATTTATAAAAGGCTCGAAATGTTGTATTGGTTGAAAAAACAAATTTACGCAATTTAGATCTTAAATAATTATTTTCATTTTCGATATAAAAAATCTCGATAGAATCGAAAATCAACATCATATAGATATTGATAACCAGTACGGTCGTTTTTGCGCGTCTGTAAAAATCCTTATCTACTTTCCCTTGAGTTTTGTATCTAAAAAATGTTGCCACCTTTACTTCCGCTTCCTTGCTATTTACCTTCGAAAGATTGAAACATTTTTACGCTGTTCTTTTTATGTTTTATATATTTAGAAAATGTACTAATTAGCATGTCAAAAAAAAAAAACACATTGAAAACACACGCCACGCGTCAGTAGAGCAAAAATATTTACATTATTGCCATATTTTATTTATTTTTCCGTTTACTTTAACAAATAACAGTTGTTAATTGAAAATAGAGATAGTAAATTATTTCTGTAGCGAATGCGATAAAGACGCATGAACTTTGGTCATAGATTATAAGTGTAGATACGAGCATTGTAGGTAGCAAAATTATCCATTTGGTAGATGACTGACTGTATAGTAGTCGGGAAACTTATTTGTTCAGATTTGTGACGTACGTCTTTAAGCTGTCTTACATTACACAATCATGTCTTGTCTGTGTATGAAAGAACGTTAAGGCAAGTTTTATATTTTTTAACACTGTCACTGACATGACTCGCTCGAAAGCTTCAGTGCCAAGTATTTTAGCGAATATATCTACATTCCTTTCTGATATTTTGTCATTAATCACTACGGGATCATTTTCAGGTCTATCTTTAGATGCTTTAGCATCGAAATCATCGTCCTCAACAGAAATTCGTTTGTTACAAGACCAATTCATGTTTAATTGCGAAAGAACATTTTATTTCATTAATTTAAATGATATCCGTTGTGGCGGACTTTTTGCGGAGGTTTGTCCAGCAGTGGACGTCTTTCGGCTGAAATTATAATGATGGTGGAAGTATAAGGAAATAGAAATAGAATTATTTCAAGATAGATGATTTTAATTGACTTCAGTATTCACGTTTGTTTAATAACAAAATAAATTTGTTATTCCTTTTCTGTTGTATTTTACTTCTTACCTAGTTTTCGGAATGTTCATTCAGTTCATCAAAATCATAACCATCACGGCAATATAAATGAATTGCGCTACAGATTTCAAACGTCGATTACGATGAACACAACGTATCTTGTTGTTAATGTAAAAACACTTTTGGCATGCCCTTCAAGATAGCGGAGAATAGCTGCATCACCATTAATTTCTTTCAGATATTATTTTCTCAAATTAACGACCAAGTTTATATCCACGAAGATAGGTATAAGTGTTTTTGTGGATCTACCTGTACAAGATCGTAAAGAAAAGAAAGGTTGTAAAAGCATTTCATTAGGTTCCCGTCATAAATTTTTCCATTTTGCTTAGACTGAATTTCCACAAAGGCTCATAGTGAGGGAAGATAGAACATCAACTTTTTGTGAGAGAGTAAAATTACCAAACGAACGCATGAGACAAATTTGAAAAGAAAAAGGGCTGTGGAGTTATTCTCAGTGGACGGGCTTCATTACCATAGAATAATAAAAGGGTTTGCGACACCTGCTCCGTAACTTACCCACTGGGATTTCATATTTCTTTCTCAAGGTCCGTTTAGGATACTGCATCGTTAGGTGATTGTTGCTCTTTATTGAGTCGTTCCTGGATTAGTGTTCTTTTCATAATTTTCAATGGCAATTTTGTTATTCAAGTATTCAGGTGTATCATTGTAATATAATTCTCTTCTTCATCTTTTTAATCGCTTCCTGAGGATCGTGACTTCACTTCATCCTGCAAACCATTTGCCTCCATCAGTTGCGCTCAGTCGCATGATGTAGTGCGGCGCTAAAACGTAGCTCCAGTTACTAAGAGATCTGATTCGACCACCTTTTGGGGCTCCTGCCCCTAGGTCTCTTTTCCTCCATCTTCCCTGTCACCATCAAACGTTCAACAGGTTATCAGCATCCCTACGTGTCACGTGACCTAAATAGCGTATCACACGCTGTATGCAAGTTGAAGACAGACGCTGTGCATTCTTTATCTTGAGTTCCTCAAGTACAGAGACATTGGTGCGGCGGGCTGTCCACGGCACCCTTAACATTCTGCGCCAGCACCACATTCCAAAGGCGTCAATTCTTCGCTTTTCGGCGGCATTCAGCGTCCATGTCTCTGCACCATATAGCGAGACGGAGAAGATAAGAGTGTGAATTAGATGTATTTTAGTTCGGTTTCTGATGTTCTTGTCTCCATATCTTGCTCAGCTGAGTCATTGCTGCGGTTGCCATCCCAATTCGTCTTCGTATTTAAGGTTCGCAACTGCCCCCACTGGTTAATAATAATGTTTCAAAATACTGTAGTGAATTGACATTGAAATTACCGTATTACACCACAATGTAGTTAGTTCTTCAAAATTATTTCTTATATTAAAACATATAGGGTTGTTTGTAAAATACTAAAAACCTCTCAGGTTCATATAATTTTACTAACATCATAGACAGCAACTTTTGTTTTATGAATTTTAACTCATCATATTTTAGTGTCGTACAGTATAATAAAATAAATAATAAAAATATTTTGGTTAATGAAACATGGGACTCAGACTAGGAGGTAAAAGTCCGGAATGAGACCGCCCGAGGGTCTTTCATGAAAATAAAAAGGGGGTCCACTGTTATATATGGCCAATCGTTATGTACGGCAGCGAGGAATGGACCATCAAAGAAGAAACCAGACGGCGTCTCGACGCATTCGAGATGTGGTGCTACCGCCACACGCTTCGTATCAGCTGAGTGCAGAAAGTCAAGAGACAGTACTCCTGCGCAATAACACCTCACGCCAACGCGAAGCGCAATATAACGTATCTCAGTCACGTGCTTCAACACGATAGATACCGACTGCATCAACTTATAATGATGGGAAAGGTTGAAGGCAAGAGACGCGCGAGAAAGCCATGGTTACGCAAAAGAAAGGATTGGACGACCGGAGTCACGAGTGCGGAACAACTGTTTCGTTTGGCTATGGACAGGGAAAATTTTACCATATCGATGGCCAACCTTCAGTAGTGGAGAGGCATTTTAAGAAGAAGAAGTATAAAAATATTTAATTATATCGCTCTAAACGGTAGTGACTCCGTGTGATAACAAAAGAAAGCGCTAGCGTAAATACCAGTTCGATGCAAACGCAGGAGCGGGGGTGTGAATCATCGGGGGAACGCTTGCACGTTTGTATTTAGTGTTAAACAGATCTAAAACATGTCCGACAGTAACTACAACAGAAATCAAAAATATGTGTATATCTGGTTATTCTAGTGTTTTGTAAAAAGTCATGGAACAAAAGTTGTTGTTTATAATTTCTATAAAATATGTAGTTATGCGGGATTGTTAGTATAACCCCGTATATTAATTATTTTTTGGCTGTAATTCGAGACGAGTTTCGTTAGTTTGTTGTGATGAGTCAGCTGTCAAAATAATTCTAGGGTCGGCGGACCAAAGCACATAAGTCAAAATCCAACAATAGTCAAATTCATTTGTTACTTCATAAGTTTGTAACTTTATTCTAGAGGCGTCTTTTTAAATTTATCTTTCTCTTCACATCTCCCAACACTATTAACAACACAAAATATATATATAAATAGTCCGCCGACCCTAGAATTTATGTCTTAAAGAAAAATAATCTCAGCAAAGGGTACTAAAAAAACGGACCTTAAAAGTCATTCATCCCCTAGTTTTCCACCCTTAGAGGTGGAATATTTTCATCAAAATTCTTTCTAACAAAAAAAAATCATCAAAATCATTTGACAATAGAGTTATCGCGTAACATACATACAAAAAAAACACAGTCGAATTGAGATCCTCTTTTTTTAAATCGGTTTAAAATATATAAATACATTCATGTTCATTGTGCTAAATAGGTTCTTAACATGTTACAAGTTAGTAGCAGTAGAGCTTCTCGTAAAAGATTTCATCCAGGGAGTTACCGCCACCTTACACAAGCAGTAATTGTGAGCATTGCTTTTCGGTTTTGAAGGCTTAAGGGTGCTGTTGAAATTATACTTGGGACTTGTCAACTTATGTCTCAGGGCCACGGGGACAGGAGCTGTTCTCCTCAGATCTGGAAAGGACAGGCATGTCACATACCACCAGGTGGGCGACATCTTCGCCTCGTCATGAAAAAAAGATCTTTGCGATTTAAAGCTCTTGTGTGGTACTACAATTCCTTATGGACACGAGTGTCGCTTACCACCACGCGCATGACTGTCATAAAAAATTCGAAAAAGCAAGAAATATTTTCCCAGTTTCCTGTTCATAGAACACGTTCAATTAGGAAAGCGGTAAATTGAAATAGTTCACGTAAGTTGCGAGGTGTTACTAAGTACCTCTTATTTGTAACTTAGAACCGTCATTAAGCCAATCCAGCTCCGTTTTCCGAAGTTATCCCTTTAAATGACGAAACTTCGAACAAGTATTGCTCCTACAGAAAAGACGCATGAACAAATCAAAAGTGGAAGGCATTTGTGTTTCCTTATTGCACATTTATGCATCAATTAATGCTATATAGCATCGAAAAGAATAAATATTCTTGCAATTATACGAGCTGAGGGAATCGGAAATCTCATTTGTTCTATTAATAGAACAAATGGGAAGAAAAGTAGCATAAGTCCTGTCAACAGAACTGTACAACAGAACTAGTGGAAATAGAAGGAATTTGGTAGGTAATTTTCAGGTTAATTTTAAATATTAGAATAAATAAAGAAATATTAAACAACTTGCTCTGAACTTTAAATAAGTAACTAAAGCGCTTGTGTCATCGGAAATAACGACGGTACCACAAAGACCCAGATCCAAGGCAATATTTCTATATAACTAACTTACTTTTTTTTCTAACTAACTTTTCTAAGTTAGTTTCTACATTGACCCGGCCGAGGATCAAACCCGGGACCTCAGAAACGGCGACATCATGAAAACCGGTGTGCAAGCCGCTAGATCACGGAGGTTGTTTCGCAATTTTTGTTATTTATTTGAGTATATTCTCGAGAAATATTAAATATACTACAGGTTAAGTACTACACTCGAATATTAAATAGTATTTCATGAAAATATTGTAAAATATTTAAATTGCACCGAAATTAGGTGCAGAAAATTATCCTGAAAATAACCCTTATATTACTCACGTACTATCTCTATGGCACTTTCTTACTTATGTACATACTCTTACAAGATCGAGTTTCACAGAAAAAAATATTGGCATAACTTATACGTACTCTTTATACGAGTCAACCATGTAAACAATGCGTCAACGCGTCGTCTTTCTCATTACATATTTACCTTTTTAATATATTTTTTCGTAAAGTGCTCCACGCATTGACGTTGTCAAAAAGAAAATATATTAAATTTTTATTGAATTGATATTCAATTATTTTTTGTGAAACTACTCCACTAGTTTGTTATAATTATTAAAAAAAAGAGCGAACACTCAGAAAAAAATCCTTCTTCACAAAAAATAATTGAATACCAATTCAATAAAAAATTAAAATACAGCGAATAGCGATATCTCTCGCCACGACTGGTAGCTGTAAAGGTGTTAACAGGGTGATACATCTTTCATAGATTTGTTATAGATGGCGCTATGACTAAAAAGTCATTGAAAACCAAATACAAACACACGACGCAAGCACATAGAAAAATTCGTGAGTTCCGCTGGTTCGTTCCGTGGCTTAGTTGGTATAGTGTCTGGCACAGTAAGCTAGAAGACGTCGTTTAGAATCCGGCCGGATCGAAGGAATTTTTTCTGAGTGTTCGATCTTTGTATTAATAATTATAACACACTAGCCAGAGTAATTTCACAAAAATAATTGAATATCAATTCAATGAAAATTTAAAATACAGCGAATAGCGACATTTCTCGCCAGGACTAGTAGCTGTAAAGGTACTATCTGGATGATAAAGCTTTCATAGATGGCGCTACGTCTAAAAGGTCATTGAAAAACCAAATACAAAGACACGACCCAAGCACATAGAAAAATTCGTGAATTCCGCTGGTTCGTTCCGTGGCTTAGTTGGTATAGCGTCTGGCACGGTAAGATAGAAGACATCGGTTCGAATTCGGCCCAATCGAATGATTTTTTTCTGAGTGTTCGATCTTTGTATTAATAATTATGACAAACTAGCCAGAGTAATTTCACAAAAATAACCGTCACTTGATATCGTAAAAAAGTATTTTTTTATTATTAAATTAGAAAGTACTTTTTTACGATATCAAGTGACAGGACGAAGAAATCGTGCGCCTGGTGGTAAGCGACATGCCAATCTACAGCAGTTGTAGTACCACCATTCAGAACTTTAAATCACAAAGACGTAAGTTGACAAATCCCATGTGCAACCTTACTCTTCAAACTCGAAACGTGATACAACGTATATTACCACTTGGCGGCAGAAATAGGTAAACTCTTAAACTCTTTCACAAGGAGCTCTACTTTTTATTTTTTTTAAATGTTTTGTTTATAATATTAAGTGACGGGACGAACAAGCCGTGCGCCTGTTGGTAAGTAACACGCGATAAATTGAAATAGCAAAGATCGTACCGTCACACTGAGACATAAGTTGATAAGTCCCATGTGCCTGTGATTTCACCAAAACCCTTACAGCAGAAATAGGTAAGGTGGCAATACTTCCCTGGACGTGGACTGGTGGCGATTTAAAGCTCTAAATGGCACTGCAACTGTTATGGATAGGCATGTCTCTTACCACCAGGCGCACGACTTGTTCATCCCGTATCACAATAGGCTATTACAAAAAATAAATACTATTGTGTGCTTATTGCGTGAGACAATAACGAAAAATAAGAGAAAATATAATGCAAGAATGAACGTGAAAAGTATGTTCAGCAGACAGGACAAGATGCCCTATACGATTATATATTTTTTTATTGCTTAAGCCTGAAGAGATTTATGCGTAACAGAGGTGTATTATTTTATTCGTTCGTAATTTACATTTATGTTTTCCCCGTGAAACAAAACATTTGAGTTACATTAATATAGACTGTTTATACTTTTTTGCGTGAATATATTTAGGGGCTCTATAATAATAGATAGTAGAACTTGTTGATAAAAAAAAATGTGTAAAAACTTTCGCACGTTTATTCAGGAAACAAACCCCCGAATCCTAACTAGTTAGCACGGCAGGCTTTTACTAAAATAAAAAAGTATGTACCACATGCTGTTTACAATTTAACTATCTCTGTGGCCGAACGGGTACCATGCTGGTCTGCCTCGCAGACGTCTTGGGTTCATTCTCGGGCCGGAAGAAGTATTAGTATTGCCTACATTTATTTCTCTGGAGAGTTTGTGTTGTCTATGTGTGTCCATGGTACCCGCGACACAGGGTTTCTCAGGTCTTCCTTAGTGCAGGGCTATGAATGTGTGGTAAAAAACATTTGAAATATAATGAACTAAATTGATTTTATTGAATATCATGATATTTTATTACAATTATATTCATTTATTTTTTGTGACATTACTACACTAGTTTGTTACAATTATGAATTTAAGGATCGAAAATCGCGACACAGGTTCAAGTTCTGTCAGATTGAAAGATTTTTTTTTGTGTTCGATCTTTGCATTAATATGAACTAATAAAAAAATAGACTTGATCAAATAAGTGCAATTTACTCTTCGTTGCTGCCATGGAGAGCTCAACTTGTTAACTCATCGTCCTATTTAAGAGCCAGGCTCTTGTTGGTGTAATCGTCACGGTCTCCACTCCTCACGATTCGTAGCCAGCTCCTGAATCTCTTCACATCTGCTCACTTTGATCTCCTTCTTTGATTGTTCACTATTATTTTTACCCTTCCATCTTACCCTCAATTATCACTTTTACAAATTCGTCAAACATTTCCCCTTTGTGTTCTCTATCGTATTCAAAACATCCTTTTTTCTCTAACACTTTTCAAAACTTCATTTAGGAAATGAATGAAATTATTAATTTTAAATTTTTATTGCATTGATTTTGAATTATTTTTTACGTGAACTTCACTTGTTTGTTATAATTATTAATACAATGATCGAACACTCCCAAAAAATTCCTTCAATCCGGCCGAATTCGAGCAAACGTCTTCTAGCAAACCGTGTCAGACGCTATATCAACTAAGCCACGGAATGAACCAGCGGACCTCACGAATTCTTCTACGTGCTTGTTGTCGTATCTTTGTATTTGGTTTTTCAACGATTTTTTAGCCGTAGCGCCATCTAAGAGAAATATATGAAAGTATTTCGTCACCCAGTTAGATACCTATACAGCTACCAGCCCCAGATAGAGATGTTGTTATTTATTATTTTATTTTATTTATTTGTTAAGAAAACGCTAATAGTAAGGCTAATAACAGGTTAAAAATCGAGTACAATTTACGTTGTTACAATTATATTTCAGTTTACATATTATTTATTCTCTTACCAATACGAGTTTATTACCAAACCATAATTAAGTCATCATAGTCACCTATAAATATAACAACAGTAGAGCTACTTGTGAAAGAGTTTATCCAGGGTAGTACTACCATTGTACATATTTCTGCTGCCAAACAGTAATGTCAACATTATTGTGTGTCGATTTTGAAGAGTTCTCATGCAATTACAGGCACATGGGACTTGTCAACTGATGTCTCAGTGTGATGGGCGAAGTGGCAGTACCCCTCAGATCTTTGCGATTTAAAGCTCTGAGTGGCACTGCAACTGTTATGGACAGGCGTGTAGCTTACCATCAGGCGCACGACTTGTTCGTCCCGTCACTTAATATTATAAACAAAAAGAAATTGTACCTAAGCAAATTCAAAAACATTGTAGATTTGAAACTTAAAACATTACTTGAAACTTTGAACGCATTAAGTATAGTTGAAAGCTGAGCGCATATCTGAAAAAAACATTGCGATGTTTAAGGCCAAAATAATTACTTAGGCCCTAAAGGTCTTCGATCTTCTGTCGCAGATAAGAGAAGAAAATCTGATAAATTATTAAATCCGGAACAAAAGTTGTTGCTTATTATGTTAGTAATAAGTCCTGTGAGGTTGATGGTATTTTAGAAATAACCTCGTATAAAAAAGAGCTCTACATATTAGATTAAACGCATTTTAAGAAAAACATAAAATCAAACTATTCTCTGTACGCATTTCAAAAAGGTAGCTCTACTACTCTTGCGTGCTTTGAGCTGTAGCGCGTCATAACACAATCTATTAACGTCCAGACCGCAGTAATGTCAATCTTTCTTGATATGAGTAGAGCCTTCGATTTTGTCAATCGTTCTAAACTCTTACGCAAACTCGAAATGTATGGTACCAGCGGGAGAGCCCTTGAATAGTTAGAGAGCTACTTAAAAAATGGAACTCAATACAAAGCAATAAATGGAATTATTAGAAAGAAATACAACAATGTATTTGAGAAACAAACCTTTAGATCAAATATTAAAACGACTAATGCTGGAATTCCCCAAGGTAGCGTGTTAGGACCGTAACTATTAATCCTATACATTAACGACCTCCCACATGCAACTAACCATAAATGTATACAACTTGCTGACGATACAACAATTATGATAAAATGTGAAGATAAAGCGACATTTAACACCGACATAAACAAAGCATTGACAGATGTAATAAATTGGATGAACTTGAATTACTTAAGTATTAATATAAGTAAAACTAAAATTAAGACATTTCGATCGTACAATTCAAATCCTATACCAATTACAATTCAATACATTGCTGACACCGTAGAGGAAGTTGACACATTTATTTTTCTTGGATTAACAATTGACACGCACCTAAGCTGAAAAGAACATATCGAGCAGATTTGTATGAAGCTAAATAGATTTTTTTACGCTCTACGAAGATTAAGGCAAACTGTCTCTCGAGACGGCGTATCAGGGCTACGTTTCGTCTATGCTTAGCTACGGTCTTATACAGTGGGTCAATTCAGAAGTCGTAGAGAGTACGTTCGAGGTTCAGGAGCAGTGTGTTCGGGCGATCTGCGGTGCGTGGTTCTAGAACTAAACATACTGTCTTTGCCATGCATGTACATTAGGGATATCTGCGTATTTGTCAAAACTTATCCTCAATATTTCAAAACACGTGGTGAAATTAATCAAAGGCAGACTAGAGCAAAAATTATGAATCTTTTGTACCAACCTCGTTGCCATAAAGAAATTTATAAGAAGAACTGCTTCAACATGTGTAAATTATTTACAACTATCTGCCAAATGAAATTAAATTTTGCAAGGACATACTTTTAAATTACGATTGACAAAATGGCTTTTGACACATTGCTTCTATAGTAATAAAGAATACTTAGAATTACCAAATAAATATTTACATTAATTTGAAGTGCAATTAACAACAGAAACCAAAAATGAAGTTAATATTTGCACATCTGCTTGCAGGTTGAATACAATGGACCTAATTTTATTTGAGACCTTTATCGTTAAGAATTTATTTTCTCAAAAGAATTATATATTCACTTAAATGAGAAACTTAAATATAGTAACATTAAATAAGCTATACACATAGTACATCATAATACAAATATGACATTTTTAAGCGGGAGTTAATTTTGACTCAACCAACATAACGTACTGGACAAGATCATGCGTACGCGCAAGCGTAGTCTACACAGATCGGCAATAACTAGATGTGTCAAGAAAAGTACGTTCCAGGTTTTGTTTGTTATATGAAGTTTATTATTATTTGTTTACTTTTATATATAATAATAATAATAACGCACACACCCAATATAGCTCCGCATTAAAGAAACCCTGTGTCGCGGGTGCCATCGACACACATAATTATAGACAATAACAAATTACACCCAAACTCACGAGAGAAATAAATGTAGGCCATACAAATATTTCTACCGGCCCAGGAATCGGACCTGGTACTTCTACGTGGCAGTCCGGTATGGTAACCGTTTGGCCACAGAGGCTGTTAATAATATAGATATATTATTAGTATGACGAGACAAATTATACAGAACCGTATTGAAGCACAACTAACTATTAGGTTTTACTCGAAACACTCAACACTTCGTGTAATTGAAAACCAGTAATGTCAAGGAGATGATAAACGTAGATTACAATGTATGATTTATTCAAAAGACGATAATAACATTATTAACGAATAACGATAATGTAATAATGGATTACGTGTGTATGGTGCAACGGGCTGATGTCATGCCATCATGAGTATATAACCAGAAAAATAGAGACGAAGAAGGGCCATCCATCCTTGGCAACTCATCAGCCACATGGGCCTTATATCACTTTTAAATATCAATTTTCGTTTGCGCTGAAATAAAAAATTAGAAAGCTGAAATAGTACAGCGCCAACAACTGACCTGTGTGTACGTGTCCGTATATTCCAAAAATATCCTGTGTTTATTGTAATAAAGATAATACCATGCTCCATTCGGTGGCGTGGAAAAAACAACAAAACATCTAATTACAAAACAAACAGAATCACTTTGAATCGGTAATTAAACATTAAACATGTAATTTTTCAATTATCGTCCATTATAGCAAAGCTCAAGTTAAACTGGTCGATTTGAAGTGAAACAATTGACGACACCTATCAATTGTTTCGATTTCTGGTTGGCCAATCGGAGCGCAGTTGTCACTGTAATTTGGCAGAATGGTTTTCAAACAAATTAAATGACATTTCGTCTCTATTTCTGGTTATGTGTATTATGCACGCATAATACATTACTTCGTGGGAGGCATCTAAAAGAATAATTATGCGTGTAAGGTAGTAATTATGCATTTAAGAGAGTAATTATACGTGTAAGGGAATGACCACCCTTATCGATACGGAATCGTGTTAAGCCGGTCAAAAAAAAGCTTTAAGGCGTGTAAAAAGACCCGTACCGTCTTTTTTTTCTTATTTGCTCAATGCGTATCCGCCTTTATAAATATGGCGACCAGCTAATGTGCAGATTACTTATGTTTGCTATATTTGAAACAAATAATCATCTTGAAACTCGTAAATTTATGAGACAATACAAGTTCATACAGCTTCTATCTATTTAGGTAAATGAAAAAACTCAAAATTTATAATAGCTATCACAAAAAAGGGTCTAAAATACCTTGAGTCGTAGTAGTATGATGTAATATATAGTAAAGGACAGAATAGGTGTTATAAAATATCTTATACGTTTACCCTTAGAATAATAACGCATAGAATGATAGTTTCATATCAAACGAACTGTCACAAGTGAGGTAAAAATCAAATTCATGTAGGCTAGTTTTAGTAGTAGGTTAATTTTCGGTTTTAGTGAATATTTATATAAAAATACAAGTTGAAACTTCCTTGTGGAATGTGATGTTAGTATCTATTTTATGTTGGTCTGACGTATTTTTACACTCATTTACCGCACATTTCGTCATTTTTAGCTAAAATTCTTGAGCTGTTCGCGGTGCAAGTTGACCTTGAGCACTGACGGCCCGCCCGCTCGTGTAGGCCCATTGGGAGCGCTTCAATTTGTCTCACTTAGCGTGTGCGGACTAGGTTTCTATGCGTTATTATTCTAAGCGTTTACCTTACTTCTGATCCGAAAATAGAAAACAATACTTATTTGTGGATTACGAGTATAATGTCTAAGAGCGATGCCACACGGGCGCTGTCGGTGCGTAGCACCGTCGTAACGCTGCGATTTTAACGCACCGAGTGCCACACGGAGAATTCGATGTTGCAATCGCAACGTAACGCCGCTTACTTTAAAGCGATGCCACACGATGTGTTCTGCTTCTGTATTGTACAACATATTATAAATCAGAACCACATGAAATGCGTTGAAATGGCGCGTCACGGCAATCAACTTAGTACGTTGAAATCGTAGCGTTGTGATGACGCAACGCCTATGTGGCATTGTATCAGCAACTATGATTACTAATTGGAGTAGCTCTAATAGAGGCTGCACAATTTTGTATATAACGCTATAATTAATTATCTATGATTAAAGAACGTATTAAGTTTTGGTAATTTTTATACATACGACACACACGGCATTAATTTGGAATAAATCGCGAAGGAAAATGACGTCGTAACTCAAAACACATCGCAATAATATATTTGTACTATCTTAGAGTACTGCCACCTTATCTATTTCTGCCGCCAAATAGTAATGTGGCCATTACTGCATTCTGTTTGGAAGGGTAAGGGTGCCGGTGAAATTGCAGGCACATGGAACTTGTGAACTTATGTTAAAGCGTGACGGGCGCAATAGCAGTGTCCTTAAGATCTTTGTGATTTCACTTGGTATAAAATAAAAAAAAATGTTAAGGAGAAATTTACAGCTCGTTCAGCAAGATCCATTAATTATTTTATCTGCAAAGTAGTCGAGTTCACAATAAATGGAGAATTATTGCGGAAATGGTTATAGTGTAGACCGTAAATTGGTAGTAAAGCAGATTTATGTGTAACACAGAGGAACAACTAATTCAGGAATTATAGCATTTCGTCTGCTGAAAGGTAAAACCACATAAGTGACATTTCTACAAAAAGTCTTTATAAAGCTATGGTAAGAAAATCATTATCTTTCTGCAGGTGAAACTCAATAACAAGAAAGCTATAAACTCAATAAGTGGTTGTATTTGCAGAAACATGGTGATTTTAAGTGAAAAACTTTCACTTAACTTTGTAACTTCAGGTTGTTTAGATCTATCTTCTTCTTGTTGTATCAATGGCATACACTTTTCAAATCAAATGACAGGACGAACAAGTCACGCGCCTGGTGGTAAGTTACATGCCTGTCCATAACAGTTCCGCTCAGAGCTTTAAATCGCAAAGATTGAGGGGCACTGCCACTGCGCCCGTCACCCTGAGACATGAGTTGGCAAGTCCCATGTGCCTGTAATTTCACCAGCCCCCTTACCCTTCAAAACCGGAACTCAGTAATGCTGACATTACTGCTTGACGACAGAAATAGGTAAGGTGGCAGTACTAACCCCGGACGAACTCTTTCACAGCTTTGGTGGAAAACATCACACCGTTTCACAGCGCCGCTACACATCCCCGTACCGCCTCGCCATCGCGCACATGTCTGGTGGAAAGGCAACCTAAAACTCTACAACTGCTATGGATAGGCGTGTGGCTTATAGCCAGGCGAACGACGTACGCCCCCCTTTATATCGTAAAAAATAAAAAGCGATATATACAATTTAAACGATTCCAAACAATAGGTACCGTTTGGTACCCTTGATGAGTACACAAGCAATTTGTACCTAACTATTATTAGCTGCGGCTAGAGTTCAGAGAATTCTATTTTAGTTAGGGGCTGGACTCTATATCTAAGCACCCTTTCCTAGCAGCCTTTACCCAACAACGTTACCTTACACATAAGTGTTCTACTATGAGTATGTATTTTTGTAACAAAATGTAAGGCTATTAATACAAAGATCGAACGTAATATTGGCTAAATTTGACTTACGTTCCTTACGCTTTTTTATCTATTCAGTACGTATGCCTTAAGGCGTAGCATAGAAGGTCCAGTATAATTTTATTTAACACCGTGTATCATTCATTTACCTACTGTAACCTATGTTGATGTGCAATGAACAACAGAGTACAAATAGTTCTACCGAGAATTGTTTTCATCGTTTAAGCAAACACTACGTACGGCGCACAGTGGAGCACTTTGTACGGCACCGCGAAAAATGTTATGTTTTTATAGTATAACAAGACTATTGGTTATTTAGGGTATTTAAGGATGAAATAAATATTTTTGTGATAATAAAATGTACGTACAAATTAACAATTTCGGTATTAATATTTTGTTACAAATGGTAAATAGGTTTCGTTTAAAATATTTATATCAATATTAGACTATATTATATATCGTTGGTTTTGAGGGCAGTTAGTTAATGTGTTCTCACATCTAAGATGGCAGTTGGTGGCAACTAAAACTTATAATATCTAATCAAGACAGACTAATAAATGGCTTAAGTGATATAAGTAAGCAGCGGCCAACGACGGTAAAAAGATATAGCTATAAATTTATAAAATTTTGGTCTTAAATTAAGCAATCCTTAAAACGTAAATGAGAAATATTAAAAAGATAAAATCCTGTCGCTATTACGCGTACCGACTAGATTACATATCTAGGCATTACAAAAAACACAAGCATCGTTAATTTTTTATTAAATTTAATTTAAAATTATCTTTGAAATAACATAAGTTTTTGCGCAAAAATGGTTATATCTGCATCGGATGTTTAGTTTCGTATTTCTACGTGATGTACAGTTATTGGCAATTAGTTTTTATAGTTTTTGTATCTATGGAGAATGTATAATTTAAAATTTGTTTATGTGAATGTAAAAAATGTAAATGTTCATAAAAAGTACTTTTTTCCGCCAATGCACCAACCACTGCGCGGCTCATATCTGGAATGAAACTAATTAACCCGAAATTTGTCAAAATTCTCGATAGGTTGCGGCCAGACGGACTAAAATGCACAAAGTTGATGTACCCACCTGCATGTAGTCGATACTGTCTGCAAGCAGCAATCGACACCTAGTTCGGGAGCTCAGTAAACGTATGATGAAATAAACGTATCACGATCGAAATCCTCCATTATTGATAAATTTATCTACGAACTCACGGCCGTAATCCCCGACAATATTTTGTAGTGGAATTAGCGATCCAAAATGTAAATAAAGGTGCTATTTAAAAAAACGATATATTTAAGGATTTGTGCAAATGTGAAGTCGAGAAAAGTTTCACCAATCCCGCTTTTGTTTTACCATTATGTTGTCAAGTATTCGTTACCTTTTGCCGTTATTGAAAAAAATCCAAGTCGTTTCAGACACAAAAAAGTTGTTTAAGTGTCTATTGTATATTGTTGATCACGTTTGCCTGCATTAACTGCAGAAATGCAGTCCATCTATTAGAAACTTTAGTGTTTCGAACTACCTAAGACGTAGTCCAAAGTACACTATTCGTGAATATGTTAAAGTTAATGTGTGGTTTCTAAAGGAATCTTTAAATGAATTTCCTTAGAATGGATGAATATTCGAGATATTTCGCAGGTGGTCGCAACCTACGTAGCACGAAACTCGTCGCTTCAGTTTATTAAGGGACGACCGATACACTGGGCGGGAGGGCGTCACACCCCACCACCCGACACGCCGGAATGTGGCTTTGATGGCTCGTTGTGTCCTGACACCTGTAAGTATATTCCTTAAATTTCTATATAATAACGATACAGATACCAATGAACAGCAATATTTAGCACTTCCTCTCCAAAAACAAATTACAAAACGTACAGTCGATACCTCAGGTCAGGTATCTGTGAACGGTATCTGACCCCTTATCCTTCTGGTTCTGAGAACCTTCTTATGCATTCAACATTAAAGTGTAAAGGAATTCCGCTTCTTGGTTGAAATTTGTATTTATGTAATGTAATTAAACATTAAATTGGCTTAAAAAATATTGTAAAACGTCATTTACTAATGATGGAAATCATACCAAAAACAATTTTACGGCTCACAGGTTAAAGGTTAAGTTTGTTTAACACCTTTTCCACACTGATCTATTCAGAATCAAACAGACGGTTAGGGGTCAGGTATCTTAAAGCATGTACTTACATATTTTACTCCATACTCATTGACTTACAATTATATGGACGTCGGGTCCGCGCTAAAAAGTGTCCGAACTTATAGGGCGTTAAAATCGTATACAGAGCGTCATTCACGCTTTAGTCTTCTTTTGTTCGACTGACAGCGAAGCAAGCAAAATTAGACAGTACTGCGATGACATTACAATTTAAATCTAACGTTTTAGCTTTTTCATATTCCTTTACATGTCACTACGTTTAAATAGGTTGACTTGGGACATTTTTTTCGTGGTTTTTGTATTAGACCCGTCGTCCATTTATTTGTAAGTCAATGTCCATACTCGATATTTGATAGTCTATAATTTTGTAAGTAACAATTGTGTGTAAAATCTTTCTTTGTTTTTATTATGGCAAGATCACTTTAGCATTTTATACTTCATGAGTTTCTGGTCATAAAGTAACACTGTAAAGCATTAACGTCAATCAAGTTAGACTATAAAGTTACTTGAAATGTGAAATGGTTGCTGCAATCATTTTGCTTGGTAAAATCAGAATATGTTACATGGCAACACGTTACATAGTATTGTAGACAATAAATAAACCGAGTCTTTGAATGATCTCAAACTGATTGACACACCTCTTACGTTTTATAATAATACCTTTGGAGGTATTTTTTTAGACTTTGCTTAGGCAAAGACAGGAACAGAAACCGCCTACGATTGAACAAGAAAAATAAAAGTAATGCCACATAGGTATAATGATCACCATAAACATCATCTCGCATATTATGTCACATCGTTATTTCAATGTATTCATGTAGTTTACAAACTTTCGCCATCACACATCAAATAGGAAAGCGTTAAATTGAAATTGTTGGGTAAATTGGAGGTATTACTGAGTACCGTACGAAGTGTAGGAAATTCCTTGTAGTGTAGTGAAAGTAAGTTAAAAAATAATTAACACACAATAAAGTATAACTATAAATTCATTATTAGTTATTCAGTCACTTGTGCGCGGCATTTCGAGGAGGTTTAACGGTGTTATTATAATAAAGACCCAAGTGACGTAAGCAGCGGTGTCACCGAAGGAAGTTCCGAAGAAATTAAAAAGAATGGACATTTTTTGAATCGATAATCATTCCATCAGCATACAAGCCACGTAGCTGCTTGCCGAATAATTTTGACATATAACATTTGATGTTCTATTTAATATTAGAGAATCAGTGAATATTTATAAATTTATCGATGTAACAGAAACATTGACCAATATAATACGTAACAATTTAATAGGAAATGAAAAGTTTAATTTTAGTGAGGTCTGCAATGTAATGGCAGTTGTTACTTGTAAAACATAAAAAGCAAATGTAAATTCTTGGATTATTTCTCAGTTATTTCAACCACTGATCTACAAAATCAGATCTTCAAGAATATATCAACGAATACCTCTATTACCTGGACTTCTCCTGGACACTAGATCATGTTTTGAGTCTCTCAAACTCATTTCAACTTCGATCAATGAATGTTGTATAAATATTTACAGTATCTCTCGATATTGCTGTTCCAATACAAATAGCTATCGGCGAACGATTTTTAATGGTTTGGTATTTATTTATATAAGTGGTGTCATATCTGCAGCTCACTTGATTTATATCTCTATAACAATTGACGTAAAGTTTAATTCGATTAATAACAGAGACGTGAAGACCGTCAAAATAAACGAGGTCAAAAGAGGTCCTTCAGTAGAAGAAAAAGAAAAAATCTTTATTGCATTAAAAGAGAAGAGGCGTTTTCCGTTTACTTTCCGTTGGGACGACGTAAGTACGCCGTTGTTGTCGTTTAGCAATAAAGTATGAGTAACCATTTCCATGACATGGCTCAGATTTAGAAGAACGAACTTTGACTTACGATGAGCAAAAATGGCAAAAATTAAAATATTTATATCAATGTAAGTCTGTTACTACTTTTGAGAAAAAGTAACTATATTCTTCTTAATTTAAATTATATTTTCATAAATGTTCTGCGACACTAGTGTAAGAATGTTAATTTCTTTAAACTTATTTCTGAAAGACATTCTGGGACCCCGATTGTAAATTACCCTACACAGACGTTTTTGCAGTACGAAGATTCTTTAATAATGGCGGTCATTATACTGTGAAATAACTGAACTGATCTACCGGTTTTGACGTCTGAAAGATATTATGGGCTAACCAATCAATCAATCGGGCTAACAAATCATATAGTATTCTGCAAGACGTCGATGTGTGATGTTTAAAGTGTGTTACTATACGAGCGCTTGGTATTTGAGATCTACGTGATGATCTACTATCGTAGATCACGAGATGCCTGTTAGTTGCTACGTCCTCTTATATACGTGGTACATTTATTCAAGACTAGGTGTTTAAGACCTCACATCTAGTTGCAGGCATACCGCTTACCTGAGTCGGTTCCGGTGCGCAGTGCGGGAGGAGTGACAGTTTACGTCACAGTGATCGCGCTGCGCACGGGATAATTTTCAACAAGATTTTTCTGACGATATTCAATAACAAGTTGATTTAAAAAAGTGCCAAATGATTTGTCTTTTCATTTCAATTATCAATGAAATAATTTTTTCTACTAACGACTAATTTGGAAGGCACTTTTTTCAATCAATTTGTTATTGAATATCGTCAGAAAAATCTTTACTACACTAACACAGTTACTTCTCCCGCGCAGCTCACCTACCTCTGGAACCGACTTAGTTAAGCAGTAGACCTGTACTTGTAGGATGTACCCGCTTAAATTAAAATTAAAAACCTCATACGAAACAGTGTACTCCAATAAGCAATAAAGTCGCAAACCGTGAGGTGACAACATTACCTGACATTACATGCCACAGTAGTGCTACTGTAGATTGGGGGTTGTCTGCAAACTGTAAACGTAATTAAAGCCATTTGAGAAATGTATCTCGAATACTATACGAGACTATATTAAAAAAAATCATTGGTATATTGTAAAGAACCTATTGAATACAGCGGATTTCTTGTTAAATTTTGTACTTTTTTCTATCGTAAAAATTTTTAGAAATCGTGTTTTCCCTTACCTTATACTAACCTTATACTAATCGGTGTATATCAGTGTATGCATTTTTTCTAAAGTGTTGATTCAACACTTTCGCTGCTATGCGGATTCCATTTAAAATTGTATCGTCTTTTGAACAGCTGAATAGATATTCATCAAACATAGCTAGCAAGCATCCCAAATTAAATTAGCCTTCAAATAAAAAAATTTCTTTGAGATCACTCCATCCAGTTAGGAATTACAAATTCACAGGGCAGACATAATAATAATAATAATAACGCATACACTGAACATAGCCCCGCACTAGGGAAACCCTGTGTCGCGGGTGCCATGGACACATTACATACACAACCACAAATTAACACCCAAACTCACGAGAGAAATAAATGTAGGCTATGCAAATATTTCTCCCGGCCCGGGAATCGAACCTGGGACCTCTGCGTGGCAGTCCGGCATGGTAACCGTTCGGCCACAGAGGCAGTCAAAACATACAAACAAACTGATAGACACCGTATACAGACAAAGGACTTCAAAGTTATAACTTTCTGTGGGGGGTTAAAAATATTATTTTCGGTGAAGTTCATAGTTAGCCAGCATTATGTATCATTGTAAGATCATACAACCTGATCTTTCTTTTTTTTTCAACAGCATTATCAAGTACATACAGTATTGTAAAAACCATAAATGGTTTGACTCAATACTGGTGAGTTCATCTCTAACCAGATACAAAATTTGTATATGCTAAAAAAATTAAGCTACACTAATAATTAGTCTAAAACAATAAGTGGGTATTTCATTAAAAACAGTTAAACCTATTATCACATCGAAGCTCATCTATCGTCGTGACGTGCATTCCACAGCTCGCCAAAACCGGTCGGTCACCGATTTATCAAGTTAATTATGAGAAATAAGTAATATATATTTGAAAAACAAACAGCTGTCCGTTTTCAGAAATGGAAGATGCTATAATTATTAATACGAAGAACGAATACTAAGAAAAATTCGTTTCGAAGCTGCATCTTCAGCCAATCTGTGCCAGATGCTTTCCCAATAGACCTTACAGATATTTGGTTTTTAACTTCTTTTTTGCCATTATCATGGTAGTAGAACACCGTGACATTCGATAAAAACTTAAAAATAGTAGTACTTGCTTAAAACGCATGCGAACGCGACGGGTCTCACAGCTTTCAACTAAGAAAGTAAGTCCATGAAAATCGTATTACGAGGTCTGTAAGAAAATTACCCCTTCTAATATCGGGTCCCGAATAGCGCCGCCCGCTGGGCCTGTTTTGGCGTGAAATTAACTTTTATTATCAGATGTATTTCGATAATTCCACTTACTTAGGGTTGTGCGTTTCTGAATGTGAAGTTGCTAAGTGTAAGTAGTATTATACCAGTAACGGTTACCTGCTACGTTCATATTTGAGTTAGGAATATTTATTGAATCAGAAAATTATGCACTGTTTTCTAACTATAACGTGGAGTACCTAAATGCGAGTATTTGATTCTACTGAACCAGGGACTGAGTTTTCGGTATGGCGAGTCTTCAAATACGAACTATATCTGTATTCGATTCTAAGATTCATCACGCAAAATTTGAAGAATTTCTGATAAGTTCTGACCCTGCAAAGTCTACAGAAGTTGCTCTTTAATTACTTCAAGCACATTTTCATGCGTATTGCAGTAATCTTCAATAATTCCTTAGAATATTGAAAAGCGTCTCGATTGCTCTGTAACACGTACATTACATTTATTACATTACTTTACATACATTATAGTAATATAATACACTCATACGTCTTTATTACAGTTGAGAACTTTGCGAAAAACGGAATCTTATACTGGGATAAACCGAGATTGTGACAAAAATAGCTCAAAACTTCAAACTATCCATCCGTACCACCCAAAACGTCTTTTGTTTTTGTACATTCGTACAATAGTCGCCTTAGCCCTCAGAGACTTTCGTGTTTGCACGACTATTATTTGCTACAGTTGGATTTTTTCCCAAAAACGTAGCTTTTTATTACGCAATAAAGCTTAATTTAGCTGTCACTGGCACTAGGTAGTCATTCATAATAATAACTTACAAACGTTGAGAATTAGAAATTATAGATTACGTAAAGTTAGTTCGTCTGTACACGTTGTTAAAATAAAACTAAAAATGTCCAGAACATGTGCAAATATTGTCATAAAAAAGTTCAATTTAGGGAAACTTATTATAAAAACAACGATTATACAAAATAAATAACAACTTTTATTCCATGATTTGACAAAACGTAATAAATTACTAATAATTAAATTTTAAGTTTTGCTTGGACTATCTGACACTTTTTAGGTCTGTATTTGCTAGTAAGGTAGGTAAGTAAGTTCAAACGTACAAGCGTACTTCCTGACCCCCAACCCCGTCTCTGCGTTTTGTACAGAGTTATCACCATTTACAGCGATTTATTCATCTATTCAAATATATTTGTTTTTGTACGAAAATAAAACCAGATTAATTATGAGAATGAAATAGACATTTAATGCAATGCCACAACACAAAGATACATACATAAAAATATTGACAACACTGACAAGCAAAACAAAAATAAAAAGAATTAATAAACAAAACAAAAAGAAATACAAAAAACAAAAATTAACAACATAAAATAGGACAAAAAAGACAAAAAGTAAAAAAAAAACAACTAAATATAACGCCTACAAAATTAAAAGTCATGTAACAAAAGCTGTTGTTTATGATGTTAGTCATATATTCCTGCGTGCTTGTAAGTATTTTACAAATAAACCTGTACAGATAATACAAACACATTGTGTACTACCAGTTTAAAAAGTGTAAAAACAAAAAAAAAGTTTAAAAGGTATAAAAACAAACTAGTTTTCCCAGGTAAATCTGACGTGACGATATAGAGTACGATTTGATTACCTACAAAATAAATATATTTGATTATATTCAACATTTTTCCATTGCTTCTCGATCGTTTTAGGCGTTCACTTTTTGTATAATGAACTAACATTAAACTGGTGCTTGGTTTCTGGAACTATACCCAAGATTCGTAATTTATAACAAGTGTAATAAGTCAACAGTCGTAAGCGCGCCAAAATGATTCTTCTTCCTTTGTCATCGTGTCATGGTAACATACGAGATCATTTATCATAAAGCGTCGTTAAACTTGCGTGCTGAGCGGTTTGTTTCCAACCTCGCAATTTTGAAATGTCTAGGTGACATTTCAATTTAATTTGTGATCACTAAGTGCAAAAATTCCAATACGAATTATTTCGTAATAGCCCGTTAAATGGTTTTTCTGCCTTAGGGCGCGTGTATACGCTAAGAAAAGTCGCCGGGTATATGCAAGAATTCGTGTCGTTTCAACACACAAACTGTGTACACAGCCTCGGCGCCGGACAAGAAAAAAATCTTGTCTATCCCCGACGCGACGCACTCTGCCGCTATTGCGTAGGGCGCATTGTCAGTAAACGAAAGTTTATGAGCGTGGACTGATTTTGCAAAGTACCACTGTTGCACCACTAATTTCATTGCGACTAATAAAATACATGATTTATTTATAAGTTTAGTAAAGGAACGACCATTATTGTGGGACAAAACCTTAGAGATTTATAAAGATTAACGGCGTGCAAGGAGAGAAATATTTATTATTCTATACATTTAATTTGCAGTCACCATTTTTTTCAAATTAGTAGTCAACATATTTCTTCACACAGTCGGTAGTAAAACGACAGCTACCTGTAAGTGCACTGACACGTTTATCCTATACACGTCTGCCCGAAAGCATTCGTATCGTGCACATACTCATCATTTTCTTGCCTGCAAATTGTCGAACTATGACCATTGACTTACAATTATATGGACGTCGGGTCCGCGCTAAAAAGTGTCCGAACTTATAGGGCGTTGAAATCGTATACAGAGCGTCATTCACGCTCTAGTCTTCGTTTGTTAGACTGACAGCGAAGCAAGCAAAATTAGACAGTACTGCGATGACATTACAATTTAAATTCAACGTTTTAGCTTTTTCATTTTCCTTTACATGTCACTACGTTTAAATAGGTTGACTTGGGACATTTTTTTCGTGGTTTTTTTATTAGACCCGTCGTCCATTTATTTGTAAGTCAATGCCTGCAACAGACACTAAATATTTTCGTGGCTAGATCCGACAAAATTCTGGTCGTGTACAAGGCCATTCTCGTCTTTTCTGTTGCAGACACGACGAATTTCTTAGCGTGTACACGCGCCGTTAGTCAGACTGTAGCCACTACGAGCGGTTATTCCATTTAAGCTGTACCACCGGTAGCGGTCTTCGAATCGTAGTTAAGCTCGAATTAAGATTATTCCCGTTCTAATACGATTCATTTTGCTTGATTCGATCGGCGGGGACTCTGACTTTGTATCAGAATTATTTTTTTAAAAAACGAAACTAAAGTAATTTGAAAAATGTATTACGTGTTCTATTCAGTTTACTTGATAATTAAAAAAATCATTGGTATATTTAACGTACGTATTGAATGCCGCGTTTTTCTTGTAAAATTCCTACGTAAGTTTGTATTTCTTTTCTACCGTGTATTTTTTTAAGGATCCTGTTTGCTCACCATATGATAATCAGGGTATATCTTCAATTTTACTATATATTTTTTTCAAAAGTGATTGATTTAACACTTTCGCTGTTATGCGGAATACCAATGCCATTTGAGGAACTTTGAAATAATGGTGTAAAAATTCTGACGCCTGTCGAATAAAGCGATAAGCTATATTGTTTAACTACTGCTTCTTAGATCGCAAGATGTTCTAAATCCGTGCGTTGTAAATAAAAACGCCAGAGCGTAATAATGTCCAAAGATAAGGTGCCTTAAATTGTCGAATTGTCGAGCTATGAACCTGAACTCAATTTGCCCTTCATGATCCGACGTTAATTTTATGTGACACGGGCGATAAACGTATCACCAAACTATAGTGGGATAAACACAGAAGGAGGATAAGTTGGTAATACAATTTCACACCAGTCTGATTCGCGACGTTATATTGTAGATGTCATGTTTATGTATTATACTTACCGGGTGCAGGGTGTTTATTTGAAATCGGTAAGTGCATGTAGAAGGTACGCAGTAAATGCATTAATGCAAGACGTGTCTTTTTAATACCCGTACTTCCAAGATGAAGAAGAATGTTTGTACGAATAATGTTTGTCAATGAAACGAGCGAATGTATAACGTTCATATAAACCCTTAAATACTGTTGTCATTTTCATAGGACACTATGACTATTGTGGGACCCACATATAGATAAATTAGAAAAAAAATTATAGTTTCTATTTTACCGTTTGATCGTTGTTGTACCTAGAAATAATATTATTAGATCATAATGAGATTGATTTGTGAGACTTATTACGAGATCAAAACTGATAACGTTTTATTATAGAGGCATGTTGAGTTAGATAAAAAAAATATTTTTAAAAGGAAATATAAACTTATATTTGTCAAAAATCTTAAAAACCTTGAATGAAGGAACGTAAAATTCTTCAGGAAAAAAAAACATAAACAAAAACATATGTACTTTAAGCTTCTGAAGGTAAGTCGTAAAAAAAATTTTTATTTTGATTTTTTTTTACAATAAAATAAATACGCATCAGACCTCGATAATGCGATAATGCAAAATGTACACACCTAAATAATGCCTATTCGCTCTAGCCTTGACTTTTCAAGGCCCAAATAGCGTTCGGGGAATAAGTCTGCAGGCAGTGAATTCCACTCCATAGCCGTTCGCAATATAAATGGGGAAGCGTTGTAATATCAGCCTATATCTCAACCTACGTCTTATCCCCCGGTGATGGAAAAGGGAAGGCAGAATTAAACCAGACTTGTGATTGGTACAGCTTCACTTATTTGGGGCACATATGGGACAGACAACAATGCGATGTTTTTCACATAAAAAAACATTGCAGGCATGGCATCGAACGCGTTAGGTATAGCTAAACGAAACAAATTATGATTAAAATAAAAGACAAAACCTCAATAACTTGATGTAATATTTTCGACATAAACTCAAACGACATAAGTAGAGAATCAAAATAATATATAAATCCAATGAGTTTTTAGTTATTAGCTACAGAAAAAAACTTACTTGAGTAAAAATTACACACTCTACTACTATTATGGGTCTGTACGGACCCGTGTTTTTTAAAAACCTGAAAACTAAAAAAAAATGACAATATTTTGTTACTGTTTGGCAGACACTAAAGAATAAGGCAGGTACACGGTAGGAGGGGCTGGTAACTTTTTAGATGTGTTTAGTATCAACAAAAATATGAATCATCGTGGTTCCGTACGGACCGGTATACCTCGCGTATAAATGTGTGTGTGTGTGCGTGCGTGTGTGTGTGTGTGTGTGTGTGTGTGTGTGTGTGTGTGTGTGTGTGCGTGTGCGCGTGTGTTTGTGTGTGGTGTACTGCGCTGGGGATAACACGAACAATTCTATTTATTACTTTAAAAGTACCATTGTTCCAAGATAGATGATTCTATTTAGCGCTGGTGTAGTTTTAGCCTATTCAGTTTAATTAGTTGTCCAACGTGGTACTATGACATGACGGCAGATGAGGGCAAGTTAATGGTTAATGCTTAAAAAACTAATGCGCTTTAACAAGATGGCTTTTGGGTGTAAGCGACTTGGTAAAAATGATGGCGGTCGGTCTTTATGAATTTGCTGCGTGACATTTAAAGTCTGTTTCAACCATTTTCGTCTTTTGTACTTTCGAAATAATTATTTTGAAAAGTTGAGAAATGAATTAATTGCAATCAACTGACGTGATTATTTCATCGCCGGCTTAATGGATTGATAACGAAAAGTGAATAGGCCAATATCAAGCAATTCCTAACAAAATCAGTGACGAGGGAGATTCCCCCAAAGTTACCCTTTACGGCTATACACCGGAAAGTATATAATTCAATTATGATAAAAATGTTAGTTGTACCTTTCTCGTTCCAAGGGAAGTAGAAGCTTACAGGCTTAAACCTATGTAGCCCTGGTCCTAATATTCAGTAATACTTGTAGTCCTAATCCTTGTACAATACTTGGTTTAGGCATGTGGGCGGATGAAATTGGGTCACACGACAGGGTGCTCGAAATGCTGGTAGCATTCTTCCTTTGACTATGCTTGCTAACACGTTGAGCAAGGTATCATGCTTTGAATGTCCTAGTCGGTCCATTCATTTTTATAATATTAAATCGCCCTACTGGCTGGAAAGACCATAGTGATTAATACAAGAATCGAACATTTCGACTCAACCGAAGTCTGACCAACAGTCTGACGTGATTATACATCGAAAAGAAGATAAATGCATAATTTTTTTATTCAGAATAAAGCTTAAGTATAGTTTACAGAATAGAAACAAGAAAGAAAGAAAGAAAATACATTTATTTGTTTACCACAATGACATAAGACAAAAGACAAAAAAAAAGAGAAAACGGAACAAAACAGAATTAAAACAAAACACGATCAAAACATTTAACGTAAAACATAAATAATTAATTACATCTAGAATAATTATATCTTATTATTATTTCATTTCGGAAATATAAAATCGAACAACAGTGGATCTGATATCCACAGCTAAGAACAGCGAATAAAATGTTCAATGTCCTGAGAATAAACTATTCATGCACATAAGTCTTTGTTATACGGATGAGTCGACTTAGAAAAAAATCCTTGGATCCGGCCGGATTCGAACCAAAACGTCTTCTAGCAAACCGTACTAGACGCTATGCCAAGTAAGCAACGAAACGAACCAGCGGACCTTACCATTTTTTTTAGTTCAATCGTTATATTAATAATTATAACAAAGTAGTTGAGTAATTTCACAAAAAAAAATTTAAGATCACAGTGGCCAAAAGCGTTTTTCTCTGTGCGTCAGATATATCCGCGTGCAGAGCAAATCAAAATACAAAAAAATGGAAATTTGGTTTCATACTAGACAGCCACGTCAATTACCTGACCTCAAACTAGAAAATTCCCTGTGACTATGAATACCATCCACGTGACCACTAGAAAGCCCACCTACAAGACCTACGGATCGGAGACGTTGTGATAATTGTTGACGAGTCGCTGCCACGAGGAATATGACCACGAGGTCGGATACACAAGCTGTATCTGAGGAAAGATGGCGTGATTAGGTAGTCGATGTTGCCACAGTAAAAGGTACTTTGCGCCGACTCTTGGAAAAACTGGTGAAGCTGACCACTTATGGTTCTTGCCTGACCTTGGCCAGCTGAGGACAGTTGGTCCAATGCTGCACGCGAGACAGGATCTATTGCGAACTCCTTGCTTTTTTATATTATTTTTCTATTCCTTAATAAACGTAATTTTACAAAGAAAATAAAACAGCGAAAACGGACAAGCAAACTTTCGACGTCCGTTTTTTTACAAAAAAGTTATAATTGATCTAGTTCTTAGGGTTTCGCGATTGTTGCATATAGGAAATGAAACTGTTTTTCCGGATTTAAATTGCGTATATTTGTTTTTTTTTTCATACAAACTCATGGTCTCTCACGGTCTCATGGTCACGATTGACCATGAGACCGTCAACCGTGACCATGGGACCTATAAAGGGCCCGAAACGTTGGTTTGTTTGAAAAAAAAACAAATATTTAAATCCGGAAAAATAGTTCCATTTCCTAAGTTATAATTTCTTGTACTATCTTTTGTTTACTTCCTTAATCTGCAAACCTATAATTGATATCGAAAAAAAAAAACATTTCGCAAACAATAATGTCACTAAACGAAATTCTCATTTTTTCAAACTTAGTTTCAGAAACTACAAAAATGTTGACATTTTCGTTAAGTTAGTTACGGTATCGATTTTGAAATTATGTGATATGAACTTTCTACATATAAAAAAAATACATACGCAAAGGTTGACTTTTGTAAACACATTTTCGCTTTTGTATGTGCGAACGGCTTCCAGAATGTGGAAATTTCGACGTCTTTGTAGTGTAATTAATGAAGTAATTGTTAATGTTGACTCCAGTGATATTATTAATAATAAAGACAGGTCAAGTTCTTAACACTGATCCCGCATTTGAGATGGATTTATTAATACGGGTCATAAATTTTTCTGACTCCACCCTGTATCGGTATTTTTCGGTTTGCGCGATGATCTTGTACTCAAGATATTTTACGTTCATATGTAACCGACACTTGAAGTCTGTCGCGCAACCTATATAACATTTAAAAAAAAATCGCGCGTCATTTGCATTGACGGGGCTTAGACAATTATGAGAAGTAAAACACAATGGAAAATGAAAACAAATTTATTTTGTTATTAAACGAACGTGAAAAATGTTTATAAGTCAAATAGAATCATCTATCTTGGAACAATGGCATTTCTAAAGTAATAATGTCAATTTCATTTTCATCATTTCAGCCCAAAAGATGTCCATTGCTGGATATAGACCTTCCCCAAATTTAATAAATTGTTCTTTCGTTATCAAACATTAACATTATTTGGTCTTTTGATCAAATCATATAAAAAATAATTATTTTTCAATTCTGTGTTTTTTCATTTATACAGACAATAAATAATTGTATAATGTAATATGGCATAAAGACGAACGTTACAAATCTGTATAAATAAGTTTCCCGACAACAAACAGTCAGTCATCTACCAAATTTATGATTTTGTTGCCTACAATGCACGTGTCTGCACTTATAATCTTTGACTGGAGCTCATGCGTCCTTATCGTACACGCTACAGGGATAATTTGCCAAATAATTAATTATCTATCTACTTATTATAATATTAGCATTGACTTACAAATAAATGGACGACGGGTCTAATACAAAAACCACGAAAAAAATGTCCCAAGTCAACCTATTTAAACGTAGTGACATGTAAAGGAATATGAAGAAGCTAAAACGTTGAATTTAAATTGTAATGTCATCGCAGTACTGTCCACTTTTGCTTGCTTCGCTGTCAGTCGAACAAACGAAGACTAGAGCGTGAATGACGCTCTGTATACGACTTTAACGCCCTATAAGTTCGGACACTTTTTAGCGCGGACCCGACGTCCGTATAATTGTAAGTCAATGAATATTAGCTAATGTTATTTATTAAAATAAACAGAAAAATTAAAACTTACGCCTGATATATGATTCCTTGCGTTTTATTTACTTTAACATAGTAACTAGTGCATTTTCTAAATAAACACGAGAGTTTTACAACAGTTTTACAGACGCTAATTTTACAAATGTCAAATGCGTCTCTTTTACTCGACGCAGATTTATCGCATAATCGGTTTATTGAGAGGTTTTCGAAAATTTACTATGCGGACGCTAGTAACATGTCTGCCTTTATTGTGTATAGGATCATTGGGCTTACGTATACATTCGTTTTGAGCGCGTGAAAATGGGACAGTGTCTAAGCCTTTTATCACTGACAGGAAAGGACAGGTGTTTAGTATAATATAAAGTTGTTGGTGGCTTAAGAAGCCGCTATGGGCTGTATTTTGTTTTTATTAAAACATAAGTGCACATTTGACTTCCACCTCTGATGGAAAGACACGATGAAGATGATAATGGAGCATGCACACCTAAATAATGCTTATTCACTCTCGCCTTGAAAAGACCAAGTTATACTGTTCAGGGAACAAGTCTGCAGGCAGGGAATTCCATTCCATAGCCGTTCGCCAAATAAATGCGGAAGCGTAACGCTTCGTGCGAATCTTTGGAATATCCATAACACTGGGGTGGAACCCCAGCTTACATCTGGATCCCCCGATAACGGAAAGGGGAAGGCGGAATTAAATTTCATTTTTCGGTATTTTATGTTTTATTCAAAACAAGTGAACGTATAAAAGCTGTACGTCAGTTGTCAGTTACATACATATCGTTTTATAGTGAGAATGAACAATTTATCAAAGATCGAGTTCTGAGATTTTGGCGACTGCTACACATATATATTTGTTTTTTCAATCAACCCAACGTTGGGCTCTTTATAAGTCCGATGGTCACGGACAACTAAGATGGTAAAATCATCCGCCAGTTATGTCTTATGTCTAATATTAATGCACACCACCCTATTCTGAACTATAGTTATATCAATTGGGAAGAAAGTATTATCAGCGATGGTTGGACTCCTGTGATATTTAATGTCTCGGTGAGTTCCACAGTCACTGTTATGGTCACGGTGAAAATTTCCCTACGACCTGTCACTTCGGAACGTCACAGTGATTTATAGTAAATGCGGGGTTTTGCGTTCCATAAAGGAGCGTCTATTTACTTTTGATATGGAGTCCCATGAATCCACACTTTGAATAATAATTATTCTAAAATGTTATTTCAATACAAATAAAACTGTGTTTTGTTTCAGCTTTGCCGGTTTACGCAATTCTAAGTATTGTTCTGAGCTCGGTGGTGGTGATTTTGGCAGTTCTATCAGTATTCATTTACAGGTTTGTATTGTAGTTATACAGCACTCCTACCGGTCACGAGAAGAAACTATGTTTTGTACACAAATATTTTACGCTGTCTCTAGCTATAACTGTCAGTGTAATCTCATTGTATAGGCACTGTTATGGAAAGTACATACTTGCTTAATAAGTGAAACGACATCAATAACGTTTTAAAAATAAAACTAGTAATATCCAAAATGTTAACGTTAAACACTCCAATATAACATTCGTAGAGAGATTTTAATTTCGAACAACCGCTTTGAATACAAAAATTAGTACTTACTTAAGAATAGACACCACTTGGTTTTTGCCGAATTAAAAGATAGTTTTATTATTTTGTTTAAGGCAGTTTTGTTATCTGTAAACTTATTGTAACCTAAGAGTAGGTCAACTAAAGCCTCTATACGAAATTCATATTAATGTATAGGGCGTTTAACGTTAAAATACTCGTAATAGATATTTTTAGTTTTATTTATAAGTGTTCTTGATGTCGTTTTACACATTAGGTAACTTATTTTCCACGTCAGTTCAAAGGGTTTTGATACACCTAATGATTACAGAGGACAACATTATCGTAGATACCTTGATAGAAGTGTGTTTTTTTAACTGAACTATTTTTTTTTTCAAAAGGACTAAATAAGAATCACACGGCTAGTATAGATTAAGTAAGGAAGAAGAAAGTGAAAAAAAAAAAGTCAAATAACCTACCGCAAATTTTGTTAAAATGTTAAGCGTTAAGTTGCTGTGAATTTTAAACATCAATTTGTAGGTAGTAGATATATCGTTCAAAAAATGAGTAAGTATGGCACCTATTCTATGATAACACTATAAAATAACATTGTCTATCTTGCAATAAAAACCGTTACTTATTTCATCGGGTTTCTTTTAAGCGCGGCAGCATCGCTTCGCATCTCAAGAATTTTAATAAAAATATTTCTGCGAGCCTGACGTTTACCTTGTCGTTATTTATTAGAACGGTAGATTTTATGGAAGCCGTTACCTTATTTACTTTGCGCAGTCGTAAAATAATGATCATGAAGGCATACTTGGTCCAAACCAAGTGTACTTCAGTCCAAACTAATCAGTCATTGCCGTTATCCTTGTAAAATTATTATAATGATTCAGATTCAGATTCATTTATTTCTCAAATATAACATTACAGTATAAATTGCACTACATGTCAAAGTATAAGAAATTATATTGAGATCGTCAGACAAAAAGGAAAATTATAAGAAAAGCACACAATAATTAGAAAATTAACAATTCATTATATAATATTGTTGTCATTAAATTATATATCAAATATCATTCTCCATCAAGGATCGTCATAAATTGATAACAATTATACAAGAGTATGTTAATGCGGTAAAAATCTGAATTCGTTACAATTTAAAGTCCATGATCTGAATGATCGATAAATCTCAATGGTAGTCTCTAAGGTCACTCAAATGGCCTCACTGCCTCCGTGGCCGAAATGTTATCATACTGACCTGACACGCAGAGGTTCCGGGTTCGATTCCCGGGCCGGGAGAAATATTTGTATGGCCTACATTTATTTCTCTCGTGAGTTTGGGTCTAATTGGCGTTGTCTACCTATGTGTGCGTCTATGACGCCCGCGATACAGGGTTTCCCTAGTGCGGGGCTATGAGTGTGTTTTATTATTATTAAAGGGCTGCAACGCTCGTTAAAATACGTCTTTTCAAAAAAATTCACATCATTTTGTGATTCAGTCTTATTTGACTTAGTTTCGAATTTTATATAAGATACAGATAAAGATAAAGATAAAAATAAATTTATTTCAGCATAACTTAATCTAAATATAAGTAAAAAAACAAAAACAAATGTAAGGGAAGCTAACATACAATTGGTAAAAAAAATAATAAAAAATAAACCTTAATTATTATACTAATCATAAAGCTATACAATTAATTATTAGAAGCCTACCAGTATATAGTATAGTATATTGTTAAACTTAGTATTTGAGGACAATAGTTTCGTGTCTCCAATGAAATATTTCTATGCCAGGCATTACAAGTTGGAAGCGGAGATAGCAATGATGACATGGCGCGTAAGTTGGAGCGACGTGCTGCAGCCGGGCGGACGTTTGCGCGGGAGCATGCATTCTCTGGCTCGACGCTACAGTTCAGGAGTAAGTAACATTATTATTATTGCTAGGGTGGCTTTGTTCATTTCTAAATAAAATCAATATGTTTAGCATGCAGAAAATATATAATATATATACAATTTTTATGAAAACGTGCAAAGCGAATATGTCGTGAAAAGAAGAGAATGAAGAGAGAGGGAACGAGTTAATGTACACAAAATATTTGTTTCTTGAACGAACATTCTCCCGGGGGAGAAGTACAAGGAATTAAAAACTTAAAAGCTACACATACAAATTAAGTGAAACTAAATTAATGTAAGAGTACAAATTTAAACTAACCTACAAAGTACATGCTAATCGTTATTTACAGGCAGTACACGGATTTTGTTTATAGCTCAACATGAGACATTTCCGTATGGTAGTTTAACATCAACAACTCTGACTTTTTGATCAGGGCCATAGTACACTTTGGTAACCGGCCATTGCAAAGGATCACAATTAATATGTTTAAGAAGTACCAACCTTCCTTCTAATATATTGGGCTGGCTTACATGCCATTTTGGACGGTTGTTTAACTGAGTAAGATATTGTTTGTACCAAACTTTCCAGAAATGTTGCTATATTTGGACACAGGAATGTTGCTATATTTGGACACAGGAATGTTGCTATATTTGGACATAGGAATGTTGCCATATTTCTTTTGAGTAATAGACGAAATGTCTGGCTCCGGAATTGAAATTAAAGATCTACCAACCTAAAAATGTGCTGGTGTCAGGAAAGTAAAGTACGAATTGTCTTTACGCATTAGGATTATTGGTCTAGAATTGAGGATTCCCTCTACCACGACCATGATTGTATTGAACTCTTCATATATGGATAAGCTGCTACCAATGACTCTTTTAAAGTGGTATTTGGCGCTTTCCACTGCTGCTTCCCAGAGTCCTCCGAATGTAGGCGAATAGCTGGGCATGAAATTAAATTCTTTGCCTCGGCATAATGCGAAACCCATGACTAAATCTTGGTGCTTCTTATGGCTCAGGTTGAACAGCTCTTTTAGTACATTGTCTGCACGATAGTCGCCATCATCACAAATTATTTCAATATCCAGTTTGTGCAGCCAAATCGCTCAAAGAAAGGGTCGAGCTTGCATCAAAATTCAACTTGTGCCAAATATGTTTGGGTTTAAATTTGTACTCTTACATTAACTTAGTTTCACTTAATTTGTATGTGTAGCGTTTAAGTTTTTAATTCCTTGTACTTCTTCCCCGGGAGAATGTTCGTTTACGAACCAATCATTCTATGTACATTAACTAGTTCCCTCTCTCTTCATTATTTCTTTTCATTACTTATTCGCTTTTCACGTTTTCATAAAAATCAAATAACATATTGCTTTTATTTAGAAATGAACATTTGAGCAAAAAAAGCTGGCTTTCAGCGCGCATTTTTCCCCGCCAACATGATCCTGTACGCATTAGAAGACAACAAAGGAATCGCAGAAACTGAAGATAGGAGAGTTAAGTTACAAAATTGTGACTTCCAGGGCGTGGCATGGGGTTAACTTATAAAGCATGTATGACTGCTGAGTGGAAAATGGAAACGGCAATGGACGATGTAACAATAGGGCAAGTTTTGTAGCATGCGATATTCGGTACGCAGAATGAAGATCTTGGAATCTTACAATCAAAAACTTCTGTAAGGAGCCCTTGGAGACTAAGATCTGATATTGCAGGAACCTTTAGGTCCAGGAATAAATCAGCAAACGTAGTGAAGTTGCCCCAAAACTGGATTATTCAAAGCTATCACTCATGAATCATCGTTTCAAATAACGAACAAGCAGGTATTTGCAGGAAAAAGGGCTAAGGTTTATATGGATTCGTTCCATAAACAAATGCGCAGTGATAATCCTTCCTCACTAGCTAGTGGATTGACCCTTCCAGCCCTAGCAGAATTCTATCGTGGGCCCAAGAATGAACTCTCAAAAAAGATAGATGATGGCATAACACACGGAACAGTGGAATGGAGGATGATAAACTTTTTGATTGAAACTGAACCAGGTGCTTGCTGTTTCTAATGTTACTGTAAGAGAAAAAGGGTCAATATTTCGATAAGGAGATTCAATGTGTCAAAAATAAGAGCCAATAATAAATCACTTAAAAAGCTTGGCTCCATTTATAGATGGCAGTGGGGTATTAAGAGTCACTGGCATGTACAAAATGCGACAATTTATTTATTTTATTTTATTTATTTATTTATTTCAGGCAACTAGGACCCATAGATACCTTACAGACTAATATACATATAATATAACAATAATATAACAGAAATATTAAATAAATACCTTACGGACTAATCATAAATACAATATAACATGATAATATACATATAACACTATTTATTTACACGTATGTACTTCGACGTGTGACGCAACGTGGGTGTCCGGTAGCCGTCCTCGGAAACGCCGGTACATGACACCCTTCGGCCAAAAGTCTTCTCTCATGAAGGTCGACAGGTGTTGAGTTGGTACTCGCACCACAAATGAATTAAAATTCACATTGTGGCGCGACTCCACCCGCTCGACCCTCAGGTTTGCGTTGGCCTTCACTCGCATGTACTCCACAATATCCGCAGACTTGGTGGAGTAATGAATATAACAACGTCGTCGGTACCGCTGGACGCAATAAATGATTCGGGCCAGTCAGGGCGGTGCCACTGAGGTTTCGGCTAGTGTTCTTCTTTTTCTTTTCCACCTTCCGAAAGCCGTCCTCGTCGCACTGATCAACTCGTCTCGGTGGTACTGACGACGCAGCTCCAGATACGAATTTCTTCTTCGGTTTTCCCTTCATTGGTTGCCTGGGTTGTGGTTGTGGAGTACTAGGTCGGGCAGCGGCAACAGCTGCGTAATCACGTGGAGGGGTCGTCTCCGGCGGGGTGGAGTGCGGGGAAACGCGCGCGGCAACAGCGCCAGAGGTCGGTGACACATGCATGTGAGCCGACTCAAAACTGCTGAAAGAAGCATTTTGCGCCCCGCGACAAGTGTTCACGTTGCAGGCCTCAGGTGACCTACTTACCGAAGCCGCACTACTAAGTAATACAACTTGGGCACGCAACTCACTGATGGTGTTGTCTGAGGCCTCCAATTTACACTGAACTTCAGCAAGGCTTGCTTTTAGGGACGTGATGTCCTTCAGCAGCCTGGTGACGTTGACGTGGTCGAACGTGACAGGGGGCAGTTTATGCAGGTCCTTCGCCACGAATGCAGGCACGTCGTCTGGGTCGGTCTCCTTGAATAACGTAATGACGTCCTGGAGACTCTTCGCTCCTCCATCTCTCCGACGTGACGGCATCTGCTCGGCTTTGCCAAACGTCCGGAAAAGCAGCGTCTTGCCACTGCAAATCTCTTCTTCTTTGAAATTTGACTTGCAGATCTGCACGATGCTGACTTCGTCCATGGTATCTATGGCGTGTTGTATAAACGCCAACAGTTCGTTGGTTATGAGTTGCTGAGAACCCATAGTTAATTACGTGCAGCGGCTATTGCCGCGCGGGTCGCGAATTATTATAATTCTTATTGTGCAGTGGACACGTCCGAATCCGAGCGTGCACCGCACCGCACTGACTATTACATACTCTCATTCCCTCTCTCTTCATTTTCTTCTTTTCACGACATATTGGTTTTGCAAGTTTTCATAATCGATCGGAGCCAATGCCGACAGCATTGAAGAACTGAAGGACTTTCCTGGCTCCGACAGATTTTATTATTTCTGGTTGTGTCATGTGCCTTCCCAGTATGGAGCTTTATACGCCCATCGGTAATATTGGGTGAGAAGATGAACAGGAGTTGCATCCGCCTCGTGGCAGAATGTACACTCTATTTTCTCTCTGCCCAACATTTGACGTGCTTGTTCAAGTCACGGTATCCTGTTAAGTCTCTAGTGAGCATACTGATGCCATTCCTGTCCACAGACGAGCTTCTCTACAGTGTTTGGTACTGTAGGCAGCTATCGGGGCTTTTGAATGCTCAAGATCCTTGCTATGTAACCAAACTTCTCGTGAGACGTGTGTGCCCTAGCACCAGCCTTTGCTAGATCACCTGCTGCCTCATTTCCCTCTACGTCAGAGTGGTCTGGAAAGGAGTAAGTGTTGCTACAAAGTCAAACAAAGAAAATTTCCTTCGATCTTCTTCTTCTTCGCTCTTAACTCAATTTACATGAAAATCTTCGTAGTAAAACATCACCAGATCCAATCATGAAAAATAAAAATCCGTGGTAGTTATTTGTGACGATGAGTCAGGTCTTGTTACAAATGGTTAAATCTGAGGGATGTAGTGACACTACTATAGACTGGTAAGCTAGATATAGAAAGTTCATGGTTGTATATGTAACATCTAGATGCCATCTTTAGGTCAGTGTAATGTCGTAAGAGCTTTTAGCTCAAGAAGGAAACATGTCAACATCGGATTCGTCCCGAGACCATATCCCTCGACGCTTTAGTTTACTAAGGGTGAGGCCAGACGAATGTAATTTTGTGACTCGAGTTATATGAGTTGCGCAATTTACGCTGCATTTGATTTCATGTAAAAGTCCGGTTTATGCCAAACGATGACGCAAAATGAGTTGTCTGAGAGTTCGCCATTGTTCTTTGCTTCCTGAATACTTCAATTGGTCCCGGAAGCGTGTATGGCTTTCCGTATACTCGAAAATCCGTAGATACGGCCCGCAATTGATGACCTTCCACACTTGAATGACGGAGGTAGAACTAAGAACGTATGACAACGCGATTTGACAGTTTCGAACGGGCACGTTTTTTCCCTGATGGACGAGAGTAGTTCTGAAGATCATCCATAGTGGGAAAACGGCCGTGGCTGCGGATTTTGTGCTTCGAAAGTAGGGACTCAGAGACGCTTTCTTACGAGTTTTTCCGCATAATAGTGAAAGTGCTCCATCAATCTTTTTGGAAAAATATAAATTGAGGATATGTACACCGACTGACTGCGAAAACACGATTCCTACAAATTGTCACGATAGAAAAAAACACAAACTTAACACTAAATTTTACAAGAAAACCGCTGTATTGAATAGGTACTTGACATATGCCGATATTGTTTGTACTAAATGATCATGTATAGTATACGATATACACTTTTCAAATGGCTTCAATTTCGTTTATAAAAAACAAAATTCTGCCATAAAACCAGTGTTCCTAACGCTCGACTCGGGTTATCGAACCGATTCAATACGGGAAAAATTTGAATTTGAGCTTAGGTCAAAAACTAACAACATTTTTCTACCATGAAAAACGGTGCGGATGGTAAGTTATTTGCCATTATTACCCACAAAATTCATTCAAGTGGCGTGGAATGCCGTAATTTATGAAATTGAAATTACACAAGAAATAAATACATTTATAAAATATATCAACAAACAATGGATTCCGATAAGTAATGTTCTTAGTTATGCTTCGGAACGCCATCGCACAATAAATCCCGTCGAGTGATGGCATCATCGTACAAACGCAAGATTCGAGAAAAAAACTCCTTTTTCTCAATTTGTTTTTAAATGAAAAAGGGAAGCGTGTCATCAAGATTGTAAGATAATTAAAATTTATTTTGATCTACCGAAGAAAAACAGGCGTATTCGTCTGATTTCCTGGAACAATAAAATTACACAACTCGTGTCTGATGTTGATGCAGGAAAAATTTCCCCAATACAGTTTAATTCTTTAAAAAGATAATTATTATTATACAAATCCCCGATAAACATATAAAGAAGCTCTATCATTGGTCAGAAATGACATCGGAATGCTCACTAGAGTCTTGACAGGGCATTGTGGCTTGAACAAGCATATTGTCAATTATTGGGCAGAGAGAAAATAGAGACTGTAGATTCCTATCACTAGGTGGATAAAACTCCTGTGCATCTCCTCACCCAATGCTGCCCCCTGATGGGAGTACTAAGTTCCATACTGGGAAGGCACAGGCCACAACATAAATACTGTCGGAGTTAGGAAAGGCCTTGGCTCTGTAAGCATTGGTGATCACAATAGATCATAGGCCCCGAATAAAGCCAGCCCAATGGGTGGCTTCCCTTATATAGCATATTATTAAATAATAATATTGATATTATGAAGAGCAACAAAAAATACAACCATGAATATAAAAATAGAGAAGTGAAGGAATAACAATGAATATCCTACCTTATGTAGGTTGGATATTCATTGTTTGAATATTGACCTTGAATATCCCAAATATAATATTTATTTCGTCCTTTTCGTAGAAAAACGAAGGACTTCATTATCCTTTTTCTGCTTCCGGCTCGTTCATTCGGGATTGTATGTGGTATAAACGGATTGTTTGTAATTGATACAATAACGATATTTTTGTGAAGATTTCATTTTTCTTGGCTCTCTGTGTCGTCAAAAGAGGTAAATGTAAGGTTTTCATTGTTTATACAAACATTGGAACTTTAATTTAACACTAATTAATAATTAATGTAGCAAAAATTAAATGTAAACCACCTCGTTTTTGTATTCTACCTAGTACGAGTTATAAATTTATTGTTAATACGTTCAGCACCAAGTGTATACCTTGTTAGACATCCAATGTTTTTATCCCGGGCCAGTGTGTCCCTGGCGAGATATAGGTAAGGCTTGCCTCTTTAGGCCAAGTATCTCAGTGTATACAATTTCGAATATTTTGTATGAGCGTCTGAAAGCACTCGCCCTTACCAATCGTTCAGTGTTTTTGGGATATAAATATATGTGATAGTTTGAAGTTATGGCCCAATAAAAAAAATTTAAAATTTTCTATCAATCGCCTTTTTTAAAAAAATACTCAATTAATTTATTAAATGAGATCAAATTTAGCACAATAAACTTAACTTATAAATTATTATTTTGTTTAGCTAAATGTATGAAAAAAGTTTTCAGTACAAATGAAAAAAAAAAATGAATAACGGGGCACTTGGGGTCATAATATTAATTCCACACACTACTTTTAGCAGCAATAGCGCTCCTTGTGAAATAGTACGTCCAGGACGTACTGCCACCTTACCTATTACAGTAATGTGAACGGTTTCGAAGGATAAGGGTGCTGGTGAAATTACAGGCACATGTGACTTGTCAACTTATGTCTCATGGTGTCGGGCGCAGTGGCGGTGCCTCTCAGATCTTTGTGATTTAAAGGTCTGAGTGACACTGCAACTGTTAGGGACAGGCGTGACGCTTGCCACCAGTCACACGCCTTGTTCGTTCCGTCACTTAGTATTATAAAAAAAAAACTAAACTAATAACAACACAAACTATATAAGTTTAGTTAAGTAAAAAAAATGTGATTCCACGATTTTTGCCATTTGGCGCTGAACGTGTTAATAGACTTCTTAACATATTGATGGCATACACTATGAACATTACCCACAGTGGTGAAAGAATTTGCCAGCCGGCGTACGGGACTCGGTGATTGTAGCCCGGATACGCCAGACGTACAGGAAGGAAATGGTACATTGAGGGAGGAGGCTCCTGTCGTGCACCCCAGTTAATACATATGAAAAGCGTGTACCGCTGCTGGTACCGGTTGGAATGTTCAGCAGGAGAGTAGTATTAGTAGCCTCTGCAACCTTCATACGTCTTGCTTAGTGAGTTTAAAGTTCAAAATTCAAAAGGGTAAAGAAATAGTGATAATAAATCCATTTTTATAAATATTATTCCCGTTTTATTAGTATTTGTGAATTTTAAAATGTTTCTTGCACAAGAGATTTTTGGTAACTGGTAAACATTTCAAAAAATTAACGAGAAGACGTGTTCGCTGCCACGATCAGGCAAGGAGTGAAGATGTAACGAAACAAAATTAGAATGGTGAGGCAAAGGAAATTATTAAAGAACGATTCAAAATTTAAAAACGAGTGGCCAGGATCCGGAAAAAATGCGATAAAAAGGTTCCCACCTTTTTGACGATGTAAGGAGGTCACATCGTCACACGTGTGACGACGTTAACCTCCTTCATCGTCATGCCACCTTTTTATCACCCTTTTTAATGGTTTCTGGCTACTTACTTTTGAAATTTGTAGTCGTTCCCGAATCTCTTTTTCTTCCACTATCCGCACGTGGTTTCGTTTCATTATCACTTTTTTCCAAATCCCCGAAGAGAGAAGGCGGGCTTATTAATCATCATGTAAATCTCCAACTCCACTTAAACTTAAACACCAAACAGACATAACACTGCAGTACTAATTAATATGTTTTAATTTATTCTAATTTCCATAAATAAATTTAACAAATTTAACATAATTAAATAATTTGTAAAACATTACGTAGCGTAAATTGGAATGTTTCTTTGTAAAATTAAAAATAAGGTATTTAATTCATAACTTTTGTAACTATACTGAAAAAAGAGGGTGGTTTGCATTAATATTGGACATAACTGGTTGATGACTGTACAACCTCAGTCAACCGTGACCATGGAACCTGTAAAGAGCCCGAAACGTTGGTTTGTTTGAAAAAACAAATATACGCGATTTAAATCCGAAAAATTACTATTAACTTGAAACTGTTTTTAAAGCAATATCCGCGTTTAGGCCTTCTTGGGGTAGATACCTAGACTTTTGACTGTTTTATTTTGTTACAGCCTTTCTTTTCCTCTTCTAACAAATTTATGTGGACTGAGCCTAGACGAGGGAAAGGACATAAACATGAGCTACCTACACAGGGTTTGTCCAAAACGGGCAAATTAATACATGTATTGGGCCCGACACTAAAGGGTTTTTCTACGAGAACTTTGTTTTGTAAACCAAAATTCATCGCTGTGGCTGTGTGAGTCACACAGCCACTGACACAATGAATTTATTACAAACCAAATTTCCCGATCGTATAATTTCACGAAATTCAGCCGTTAAGTAACCAGCTCGAACATGTGATTTAACACCGCTTAATCATTATTTATGGGGTTACGATAAAGACAAAGTCTATACGGAGCCAATCGAATCGATTGCAGCCTTAAAAGTCAAAATTCGTGAAATGATTAACGAAATAGACCCACCAGTTTGTCAAAAAGTGACTTTGATGCAAGAATCGACATCTGTAACTGTGGTCGTGGTGGACATTTATCAGTAATCATTTTTCGTTTATTATTGCCAAACCTTACCATTTTTAATACAATAAAAATTTGAATCAGTGTAATCTAAATTTATTGTTTTATTTTGATTTACAAAACAAACTTCTTGTTGAAAAACCTTTATATAACCGGCTGCCTTTTGAATTTGTTAATTGCGCTTCGGATAAGTTATTTAAATGTGGATTAAAGCTCGGTTCTACTTTTCAAGTAATCAATAATACAACTTATATAAGATGATTATAATTTTGAATGTAACTATAATAGTAATAAAAGGAAATAATACGGATATAAGAAATGAAACTATTTTTCCGGATTTAAATCGCGTATATTTGTTTTTTCAAAGAAACCGACGACATTTCGGGCCCTTTACACGTCCCATGGTCACGGTTGACTGAGGTGGTACAGTCTTCAACCAGTTATGTCTAATATTAATGCAAACCACCCTATTTTTTTACTATAGTTACAATAGTTATTAATTAAATACCTTATTTTTAATTTTACAAAGAAAACATTCCAATTTACGCTACATTAAGTTTTACAAATTATTTTATTGAATGAATTTTTATTAAGTTTTATTTATTATTAATTATTAATAGAAATTAGAATAAACTAAAACATATTAATTAGTACTGCAGTCTTATGTCTGTTTGGGATTTTTCATTAGAGGAAATACTGGATCCCTAACTGGTGGTACGGAGAAACCATCTTCCCTGTTGAAATTAGGATGTTTTTTAATTTCAATGGCCTCTCGCAGCATCCTGGGCAGATAACGGACTTCTTTTGCAAGGACCTGGGGTTTGTCAAACTTCATCGAATGTGTAGGTTTATCCATGACATGCTCGCAGACTGCAGACTTGTCGCGATTTAAATCCGGAAAAATAGTTTCATTTCCTATGTGTAACAATCGCGAAAACCTAAGAACTCAATAAATACGGATATAAATTATAATTTTTTTATGACTTGTAAAAGTTAATTTTGTCAATATATAATGTCTATGTCTTTGTCTAACTAATGCTAGGTTACATGCATACGAGTATATGTTAATAAACTTATTAGATTGTTATTTAAGGCAGCATACGTGTTACTTTGTACTTATTTCTGTGTCTTTTGCAAATATTACTTATTATTATTATTAAAACTTTGTTTGCAATTTGCAAACATGATTTTCTCTTGAGAAATATTCTTGTAAAACACTGGAGATTCTTTTATTTGCACTCTGAACTTTTGTTACAAATAAACAAAATCTTGTTTTAGACGGCGTATTCTGACGAAGCAACTTCTCTGGCTGGCGACCGACAAATGTATGCTCCTTATGGATTTTATAAAGGCTGCCGAGTAGCCATCAAAAAAGTCGATAAGCAACGTATTGATCTCACACGACCTTTACTTCTTGAGCTAAAAAAGATGAAAGATTTGGAACAAGATCACTTGGCTAGATTCTACGGGGCATGTGTAGACCCGCCGCACTGTTGCCTTTTAACCGAATACTGCCCCAAAGGTTCTTTACAAGATATACTGGAGAATGAATCTATAAAACTGGATTGGATGTTCAAAGTTAGTCTGATGAATGATATCGTCAGGGTAAGTGTTTTTATACTAATATTTTACACAAAGTTTTACTCATTGACTTACAAATAATGGACGACGGGTCTAATACAAAAACCACGAAAAAAATGTCCCAAGTCAACCTATTTAAACGTAGTGACATGTAAAGGAATATGAAAAAGCTAAAACGTTGAATTTAAATTGTAATGTCATCGCAGTACTGTCTAATTTTGCTTGCTTCGCTGACAGTCGAACAAACGAAGACTAGAGCGTGAATGACGCTCTGTATACGATTTTAACGCCCTATAAGTTCGGACACTTTTTAGCGCGGACCCGACGTCCATATAATTGTAAGTTAATGGTTTTACCAATATTTTTCATGTGTCAATTAATTTATGTAAAATAAACACTATATGTAAATCTAAGTTTATCTTAGTAAGGTCAGCCATTGCGGAGAGTTATTTTTTATAATTTCAAGTGACGACACGAGAAAGTCGTGCGCCTGATAATACACTGTATGTTTAAAACGTCAATTTTTCCTTTGGAGAATCAGAGGATTTCACATTATAAAATTTATTTGAAGTTACTTGAAAATCAGACAATATCACAAACGTTGCTCTAATTTCAAAGTAAATAACTAAAACATTTGTGTTATGGAAATCGGAAACTGGTTGTAAATGGAAATGAATGGATATGGTAGTAACACTCAGGCCCGAGACAATATAGACAAGATAGTTTTTTTACATTCCGAGGATCCCGCCCAGGACCTCCGTCTCTTGACCACGGAGTTCACACATTAATTTACGATGCAAATTTCTTATAACTTGTTAATTAAGTGTTGTATTCTTTGTGTATACTTCTTTAAGAATTTCAATTGTTTTTTAATTATTATCGATCTACTGCAGACGTGTGAGTCTTCTGAGACGTCCTAAATAAAGTCCAGGTCTTAAGTACTCTTAATGAGCTTGTATAAAAGTATTGTTAAGGCGAACGATGTGAGTGAGGATCGTAGCAAGTGGAAAGCTGTGGTATTTGTCTACCTCTGATGGGAAAAGTCAAAAGTCTTTTAAAAACTTCCTTAATGTGCCAGACAGGCGCAATTCCCTGATCTATGAAGGCGGAACCCGTAGACCAGAACCAATTCACAAAAATGTTTTCCGAAATTCTTCCTACCGGGAATCAACCTCTCTCCTCATTCAGCGCCTACTCAGCAAACCGTTGGGTCACCGAGGTTATTAAAAATTCGCAGACATGTTTTATTTCATCCTGATCACACCATCGTTTCGAACTTCATCCTCTAGGCGGTTTACCCTCCAGCCTGCCCATAACAATCACTCTCTCAAGGCTATCAGCGCTTCTGCGTGCAATGTGACCAATGACTTGTAGAATACGGAGCAAAAAGACGGAGGTTAGCAAACTGCCTCTGTGGCCGAACGATTACCATGCTGGTCTGCCACGCAGAGGTCCCGGGTTCTATTCCCGTGCCGGGAGAAATATTTGTATGGCCTCCATTTATTTCTCTCGTGAGTTTGGGTGTAATTTGTGGTTGTCTATGTGTGTGTCCATGGCATTCGCGATACTAGTACATATTTGATTGCCATTAAATTAAATCTTTAAATCTACTTAAAATAAGACACAAAATTTACAAGAAGTTAGAAGGAAGAAAAGTGTATTGTTAGATTATACCAACTCATTCACTTCGTCTTATTGGAGAGTCCTTGAGGTAGTAGTAACTCACACTGTAGTAGCATGCATTTATAAAGAGAATCTTAAATTAGGTTTTGAATACGTTGTCATTTTTTTTGTTTCTAAATTGAAAATAAATGTTTGGAAATATTTTTATTTTGAGTGATTAAAACTAGTCACGTATGAGATTTCATAATATAAAGGAAATTGTGCTTGTCAGCCATTAGTCTGGATAACAAACTGTAATACGTTTTAGTACGTCGACGCAAGGAACAGGGAGATGTTTTTATGATCATTAGTTCAAACTTTTTTACTTCCTGAAAAAGAAGTTTAGCTTAATAGGCCCCATTAATTTCACGTGAGAAAGCCTATTCCTGAAAATTAGGTAACTTTCGAACATCGAGTTTATAACCAGAAATAGAGACGAAATAAGGGCCATATATTCCTTGTAACACATTAGCAATACAGCTCTTATAAATATCAACACTCGTTTGCACTAAAATATATACAGGCCAACTGACCTGTGTGTACGTCTCCGTATATTCCAAAAAATATTCTGTGTTTATTGTAATAAAGATAATATCTCTAACAATTGGGGGCTGGTCAATTAGGTGTTGTGGGAATAGCAGGAAAACATCTAATTACAAAACAAACGGAATCACATTTCATCGGTAAGAAAATATTAAATATATAATTTAGAAATTTTCGTCCATTATAGCAAACCTCAAGTTAACTGGTCGATTTGAAGTGAAACAGTTGACGACACCCGTCAATTGTTTCGAACTCGGGCTGGCCAATCGGAGCGCAGTTGTCGCAGTAATGATATGGCAGAATGGTTTTCAAACAAATTAAATGACATTTCGTCTCTATTTCTGGTTATATACTCGATGCTTTCGAACGATAAAAAGATGCTAAAAAGTGTGCGTAAATTTGTGTTTTTTTGCATTTTATTTTGTCGTATTTTGTGTATTACGAGGTTTATTTCGGACTTAAGGCGAAATTCTGCTTCACGCCAAAAATCTTCTTGGTACAATTCACAAAAACAGGTCCATTGAATCGGGAAAATCAATGTACAATATCGTCGTAATATGTTTTTTTAGCCCCAAGGACATCACATTTCTCAGGCAGTACCAGAGCATCATTAAGAATAATGTATAAGATTATTATTATTATATGTATATATATATTATTATTATGAGGAATAAAAATTAATTGGCTATTCATGACAGTCGTGTTCACAAAGTCACAAATTTATTTGAGGGTCAATTTAGGTACACGGTTCTACAATACGATTCCGGTTGATATTAAAATATTGTCATTTACGAGGCTTAAAAGCTTCTGTCTGCTCGGATGAGCGAACGTTTGATTCGAGTAGTCTTAGAAGGGTACTTTTCTCCTCGGGATTTCGTACTGTCTGCAACTCTCTTCCGCTGCATATCAATGATATGTTAATTCCAGGTACGATTGCGTATTCTGATGACAGCACGGTTGTAGATGACCAATGCAAGGGTCAGTGAAGAAGAAATCCAGTCTTGTCGAAAGTCTATGGTTAGCAGTTTGGAATCTTATCGAGTTCTTAGGTTTTCGCGATTGTTACACATAGGAAATGAAACTATTTTTCCGGATTTAAATCATCTTTTGAGTGTTTTCTTTGTAAAATTAAAAATAAGGTATTTAATTAATAACTATTGTAACTATAGTGAAAAAATAGGGTAGTTTGCATTAATATTAGACATAACTGGTTGAAGACTGTACCACCTCAGTCAACCGTGACCATGGGACCTGTAAAGGGCCCGAAACGTCGGTTTGTTTGAAAAAACAAATATACGCGATTTAAATCCGGAAAAATAGTTTCATTTCTTAGTTTGGAATCTTGTTAAATTTAATGGTACCAAAACTAAAACAAACGTGTCTATTCTCGACAAAACAAAGTCCCTTTGAGCTGACTCCAACTTTTCGTGATATATCCATACCGATAGCCGACCGTCTCAAGCTACTTGGAATGAACCTGTCGTCCAATTTGAATTTCGGTAGATACATTGAATCCATGGCCAAAAATGATGCAAGGAAGCTTTGTATCCTTTCCAGAGTGAGGCGTTACTTTACACTGGGACTGTTTCTTCAGCTGTACAGCTGAACGTTATAACTTGGGCCTTTTTAAGGCGAGAGTAAATAGACATTATTTAGGTGTGCATACTCCATCGTCGACCTCATCGTCACTTTCCATCAGGTGAGATGCGCACTTACATTTGAAAAAAAAAATTACAAAAATCCATGATAGTAAACTGTTTAGCGCTTGTAGGTAGTCGTGATCTTGAAAAATAAACACGGGACGTTCTGTTGCTTACATATTTACTCGTTTTGTTTGATCGCACGTGTCACACGGTAAAAAATGGAGCAAATTTGTAGGCACCTTTAGTTCTACCGAATTCTATAGCCAATAAGTATACGTTGGGCGCACTATAAGTTTCCGGAATGAATAAGAAAAAAATACTATAAATGGTCAGAAATGAATTTATTGTTTCTCAAAATATTCTCCGTTAGCGTAAATGCATTTTTTCATACGAATGAATCAATTTTGAAAACATTTATGCCACTCCTCGGTGACAATCTCTACAACATATTTTTCATACTCTTCGACAACCTCTTCGGGTGATGAAAATCGTTGACCGCGTAACTGGTTCTTAATTTATGGAAATAAATAACAGTTACGAGGTGCCATGTCGGGACAGTATGCGGGATGACTTATAAGGTCAACGTTGTTTACCTTCAAAAATTCATTTGTCTGTCTCGCTGTGTGAGAACTGCCATTATCGTGGTGCAAGATGATACGGCGTTTACGGTTATTTTAACGGAGTTTGTCAATAACTTCCGGCAAACAAATGGTCGTGTACCAATCGCTATTCACGGTACAACGATTTCCAAAGCAACAGTAGCCACGTGTCCAGTTTTATTAAAAAAAGAAGCGATCATCTTAGAGGCACTTTGTACGCGCGCCACTTTAGTTGGTTTCGGCTCGTCTCGAAAGACCCATACGCTCGATTGCTGCTTTGTTTTGAGATCGTAACTATAAATCCATGTTTCGTCACCTATTACTATGTTGCACACCAAATTTGACGCCCCTTCGTTGAATCTGGTAAGCATGGCATTGCACCAAGTGACGCGATCCGTTTTTTGAGCCTCAGTCAAATTGTGTGGAATCCACCGAGAGCACAGCTTTTTCACACCCAAAGTTTGTGTAGTATTGATTGTATTTGACTATACCTAAACATGCCCGAATCTTATGGTATGTCACATGCCTGTCTATTTTGATCATATGGTGCACAATATCGTATCGATGTGTTTGTTGTTCACAGCAGTAGACGGGCGACCTTCACGAAATTCGTCACTGAGATTCACACGGCCGCGTTTGAATTCTGCAAACCAGCTATAAATAGTCGTCTTGCATGGTGCTTTATTGCCTAAGCAGTTTGAAGCCGAGCAAAGCTCCGCTGAGCTTTTTAATTACACTTAAAGTCTTAGAAAATCATACTTTTTCTCGAGTTAAATCCATGGTGATGTAGAAAACCAATTTCTAAAATGACGCCACAATGTAATAACAAGTGACAGTCAGATGAAACAAACTGTATTCTTTAGCCAAAGAGTTCTATTTTCAAATGTTGTAATTACTTTTTAAATATTGTTTATGTAAGTGGCCAGTTCCGGAAAGTTATAGTGCGCCCTATGTATAAACGTGTCTCAAATAAACTATAAAATCCTTTAATTGAAAAATGGCTAACGGGGAACAAAACAACTTTTGTACAGGATTCCTTAGAACTAATTCCCTGAACTATTACGAACTTTCTCGGAGCAAGCAATCTCGGTGATACTCGAATGTCTTCTAAGTAGGTGTAAGACAATCAAAATCGCTTTGTGAACAACAAAAGGAGCATTGCTCACAGATTGTTAAGGTAAGAACCTTGAATTGAAAATGGGCTTATTGCCTTCGCTTCTGCTTTTGATCACATTTATAATTAATGTAATTTTATATAGTTCTATATAAAGTATAGTTGAGTTCCGGGTTTGAAGGGTATGAAAGCTTGAAACAGGCACATGGAACTTGTCAATTTTATATTTCAGAGTGACAAACGCCGCAGTGGCAGTGCCTTTCCAATTTAGAGCCCTGAGTGGGACTGCAACTAATTATGAACAGGCGTGTCCTTACCACCAGACTTATGACTTGTTCATCCCGTTACTTCATCCGCTCACGCGATGCGCTCCTCCTACCGCAAAATGGCGGCTATTTGGTTTCGCAAATTAGAAAAGGATTCAGCTTAAACAAATCCTGCACTTTAAAAGCACTAATGAAATTTTTGGTGTACTTGGATTAATATGACAATATTCCGTTTGAGTGGTTCTAACGTTTACCATGAAATTACTCCTTAAAGTATAGTTTATAAACATTTATATTCAGGGTAAACTTAAAATACGCAACTTACGGTATGTTTTCAATAAATAAACACCGACATCACCAGCCCAAACAATAACACACACGATTGTCGTGACGTATTTTTGAAGTTGTTTATTTTTTTAAATGACAGACCCAGGCATTAAAAACTTTATGGTTTGCTAGAGTAGTTACCGAAATAGCAATTAATATTAGTTCTTTTACCTGTTATAACTTCGATATCCGATAAATCGGTATAAAATCATCACCTCTAGGTGTGGTATGCGTCTACGACTGCATGTAACGCGTGAGCGGTTAAATTATAAAAAAATAGTCCTACTGTTGGGCACAGGCCGTCTCCACAATGGGAGATCTTGTTCTATAGTTCTGACGTGGGCTCAGTGCGAATTGCGAACCTCACAAACAGCATTAAATTGATTTGCAGATGTGTGCAAATCTGCAACTATTTTTTGTTTTCTTTCACCGAAAAGCTCATGGTAAATTTCAAATTAAACATCGCACATAAATTCCTTGTTTTTGATGCAGATCTTTATTATAGTATCGGACAGTATTTGTTGGAAGACGTTGGTTCGAATCCAGCTGGATTGAAGAAATTTTTTCTTAGTGTTCGATCTTTGTATTAATAATTATTACAAACTAGTGAAATAATTTCACGAAAATAATTAAATATCATGCTGATCAAACATCGTGACAATAATCTAAAAAACTTAAAAATTCGATCTCAAACTGATAAGGACGTTGCACCCGACACGGGCAGATTAATGAGGTTGATGGGATTTAAAAAACGTATGTACTCAAGCAAATTACATTTTACCGCCTGGTAATATAGTTGGAATTCGTGGGAAATTTAACTTAATCGTATTTTTAATAAGGAATATATTTATGAGTACAACCAATCTTTAGCTGATTTCCTAAGCAGCATCGTGTCGATCGTGATAGCAACGCCATTGTGCGATGTTAGAGATAGGATTGAGCGCGATCAATACAACTTTTAGCGTCACAGAGTACGCAAGACCAAACTATAAAATTTAAAATTTAAATATACCTAACATATTGTAATACGTGTTCGTTAAATAAATTATCTATTAAGAAAAACATTATTTTCAGTGTAAATAGGTAGAAGGCTGAGCATACAGGTAGATAACCTATCTTCTAAGGAATTGCCATTTAAAAGCAGCTTTGTAGTATTAGAGCTTCTTGTGAAAGAGTTCGTCCAAGGAAGTATTTCTGCTGCCAAGCAGTAATGCGAGAGTAATATAATTTACTGCGTTCCGGTTTTGAACGGTGGGTGCTGGCGAAATTACAGGCACATGAGACTTATCAACTTATGTCTCAGGGTGACAGGCGGAGTGGCAGTGCCTCTCACAGAGAGTCACGGCAACTGTTATAGACTGCCGTGTCGCTTATCATCAGGCGCACGACATGTTCGTCCTGTAACTTGTCGTCATTAAAAAAGTTTCGTAATTTGACGACTTCCGTGGTCGAGTGGTGTGTGCGCCGGTTTTTATAGTGTCGCCATCCGTTGTTTACTATTTCCATAACACCTAACATCACACATAAAAGCACTTGCTTCTACTACTTAGGGATCACAACGACGTATATGATGTTGTCTCATTACAGACTTTGAAATTAACTATTTTATTTTTCAGACATATTTGTTATTATTTCACTGTTATTATTTGACTACTAAACTCGATTATTTTGTACCACGCAGGGTATGCACTATCTACATGGCACGGATATACGATCTCATGGGGCTCTTAAATCAAGCAACTGTGTTGTCGATTCTCGTTTTGTGTTGAAAATAACCGATTTCGGGTTACACGCACTTCGCACTAGCGAGAAGGACTGTAGGGCTCATAACTACTGGACACGTGAGTAATCTTTTTTTTTTTTTTCAATTGTCATCGTCCCTTAAAATATCATTCCATCAATACATCGAAATTGATATTTCTCAGAATATTTTGTGAGTTCGAAGGGTTTTAAGTTGTGCACCCTTCATGTAATAGAGAGAGATTTATAGATTCAGGTCCGTTCGTTATGCCCCCTGTTTGTGATACCCTCATGGTGTATGCCCACCATTTTGGTTAGGTACGATAAATGTTATTCAAATCTATTTTTTAATAAAATGTACTGGCAGACACAAAAATGCTTTTACAAAAACAAAAAAAAAATACTAATAAAAAGTAGTAATAAATAACTTTGAAATAGCATGAACTTAATATAAAAAACTTTTTAGTACACTTGATCAATAAGCACAAGTCACACTTATTTGAATCCTTTATTTATATAGTAACATCAAGACAATATCAAAACAATTATTTAAATCAAAATAAGTTTTTTTAAGGTTCGTAATCAACTAACGTTCAATTCAAACAAAAATTCAAACAAAAATACCTAGTTATATACAAACTGTTTTAACGAAATTATAACTATTATAAACATGCAAAATTATTACGAAATTAGAGAACAAATTGACCGTTCACATTAACAAACGTTGAACATGCAAAATAGTCTTCTTTTTACTACAAGTACCTAATATAATCACCGTTTTCGCTTAATTACAAAAAACGCACGCATTTTTACCGAAATCGCAATGACAGAATTTTCTTTTTCATATTCTTCAGTTATTAAATTCAGAAACATTTTAGTTGCTAACAGTACCTACTTAATGCAAATAGACTAGATATCTGACAAAAATGTTTATCCAAAATTTTTTACAATCGTATGCCCCAGACTTAGTTTAAAATCGTATGACACCACGGGGGCATAACAAACCGGGGGCATAGGTAACGAACGGACCCAATGATACTAAGAACAAAATTAGTGGATAACTTTTTATGCTTAAACAGGAGAGTTATACAATTTCAAATAATATGAATATAGGTAATTTATTCCATGAAGTTGATAATAATTAGAGGAGTTTCATGTGATAAAAGAAATTTTAACATTTGGTCACATATGACTTGTTTATACCAAAGACACGACGACTTATCATTATTTCTTCGAAGGTAATGGACAATACTTAACCAGTGATGGCAAAGATGCTCCATTACAGTTAAACTGAATAAGTTTCAGTAATTAAAAAACAAAATACATAGTTACAAGTACATAATACGCTTAAAGGTAGATAGATACACGCGAACCTGGAACAGCAAAACATTTTGAAATTAATATTTTATGTAACTTTTTTTGTAAAAAAAACCGATTTCAACAGTTTGTGGAATTACATTTCTTTGCCAACTTTTGTTAAAATCGGTTACCGGAAATTACGCGAAACCGGATCCATACCCTAGTTTGCCACCTTTAGAGATGAAATATATTCTTCAAATTTACATAAATTTACCCTCAATCCAACAAAAAAGAATCATCGAAATCGGTTCACAAATACCGGAATAATCGCGTAACATGCACAAAAAATACAGTCAAATTGAAAACCTCCTCCTTTTTTTGAAGTCGGTTAAATAGATGTTAGTAAAAAATATTTAAAAATTGTACGGTGAACACGCAGGTCTGCTTTGGACTGGTCCTGAACTCCTGCGTATGTCAGAGCCTCCGCCAGAAGGTACCCAGAAGGGCGATGTGTACTCCTTTGGGATCATAATGCATGAAATTGTCAACCGCCAGGGTGTGTTCTGGCTCGGACCCGGCATCGAGATGCCACCTAAAGGTATGTACAACTTTATGTAAAATACGTACGAAATTGTGTACTATACAATCAATGTATGATTTGTCAAGTGAAAAGTTTATTACCCGCAATATTTTCTACCCATTTGTTCCTTTCTCTGACTTAGCTGTTCCTTTTTCGGTCACACAATTGGATAAAAATTACTTGTTTTGAAAATGGCAAATATAAAGTACTTAATCGTCATTGCCGATCATCAATAGCGGTACAAACTCATAATATTAATGTCGGCCACTCACTGCTTTTGAGGAATGTTTTAAAAAACCGAATTATTACGTTGATATCTTTTCATCTATTGTATTATTTTTACTGCTCTGAATGTAGACATGGCCTCTTTGCTTCTTTATATAGAAAAACATTGCACAAAAAGCCCTAGTTTTATATCCAGAAAGTGCGCGAGTAAAATATAAGTGAGTATTTGACCTCCATCTCACCTGATGGAAAGTGACGAGGAGGTCGACGATGTAGCATGCACACCTAAATAATGCCTTTACACTCGCGCCTTCAAAAGGTTCCAAGATATAGCGTTCGGGAAATAAGATCGCAGGCAGGGAATTGCACTCTCTGGCTGGTCGCCATATAACTGTGGTGCGAATCCTGGGAACATCCACAACATAGGGGTGGAGCCCCAGCCCACCCCTAGTCCCCCGTTGATGGAAAGGTGAAGGCGGAATCAAATTATGCAATTCCATCGCACGCGCTCCGTAATATATCCTGTAGAATATGTTTTTGTTTTTTAGTTTTCATTATAAAATCCTGGACAAAATACGTTCCTTATTATCCCAAAGGGTTTTCAATTTCTTCCCCTTTATTTTTTTATATAAAACCCACTACGCAAGCATCTCTCCAACACAGAAAAAGTTTTTAGCTAATTTTCTGATCTTATAAGTCGCAATTTGTTCAACTTCAGCTCCAATATATAATTTTTTACCATGGTTCTTTGCTAACGCATTTGCTGGGGCATTAGTTTTTTCTCGTCAGAGTTTAGCTTGATCCGTGCCTTGATTGCTCTCACAACAGCTGGAATCCCAATGGATTGAGATCGGACAGTTTCGCTTTGTAGTTGGATGGAAAGAATAGGAACGATAAACGACTCCTAGTAAACTGTTCAAGTACCACGCAACGCTATTACAATCAAGGCGTCTTATTTTTGAGTCCACTGGGTTATTTAAAAAAAAAGAAAAAATATTATATAGAGAAGTGAAAAATGCGGTCTCGAAAATCACGAGAAAAACGGAAAGTCCACACTTTCAATTTAGTTCTCTACTAACTTAAACTTTAAAATTTTATAAAATTTTATTTCATTTTCGTAGTGAACACGTAAGAAATTCGTTTTTTACAGCATTTAATATAGTTTCAGATAGAGGGGACCTGATTTTGTTACGATCGTTCTCCAATCTCCATTAAACTATGGACTAAGCTCTACTGTGCAGTGTTGCCACGTCTGTGAAACTAGAATAAAAAGTGACTGTTGATTTAATCTGAAACTCTATCTGAGAATGCCAAAAGATATTCCAGACTCGTAAAATTTACGAGACTGAGATTTAGGGGAAGTAAGCTATAATCCCAACTATCAAATTAATCTTATGACTTTAGGGCTTGTACAGTACAGTAACAATCTTGTAGTTGTTGCCGGTTATTCTCGGACTAGTGTTCACTATCTAATTTCCGTGCAATTTTTTATTAAAGTATTCGATTTTTTATCGTGCAATATTATTTAATATTCGAGTACCGTATCGTGAAATATTATTTAATAATGACACGATAATATACTTGAATATTTAAATAATAACAATGGTCACGGAAAGATAGTGAACACTAGTCCAAGAATGATCATGACAGCATTCATTATTTCGATGTATCTATGAGGTATGGCTCGTTGTAAGGTTTTAAGGCGATGTTTAGGCTTATTTAGCTTTTATTCTTATAATTTGGCTGTACAAACTTATAATACACAAATAATATGACTACCTGCAATAAAGTCTAAATAAATACAACAGTATATTTTTTTAAACTTGTACACTTGTAAAGTTAACTATTTCTTATTTACCATATAATATTTAAAGATATATAAAAGTCTTTGTAAAGAGTAATTAATCATAAAATAGAAGTCGGCTAGGTAAAATCAAGCTACAAATTTTATATAAGTTCATAAAGTATTTTATTCTTGAGTTTATATAAAATACAATAATATTCAATTATTTCACTATGAATTGCCCTTTTTTTTATTTTTTGCGCACACCCTTTTAGCCCCGCACTAGGGAAACCCTGTGTCGCTGGCAGAAACTTGTATATTAAACTGGACCGCGCACTAAGTTAATAAAACGAGCCGAGTGAGAGGCTTCAATGTAGTAATGCATCTCTTTCTAATAGGGTGTTCATTCATTTTTCAGCCAGCCATAATTATTGTTTTTAACTTTGTAGTTTTTACTGAAAAATGTGGCCGCTTATGGGTGACTAAAACTATTAATATTACTTCATGATAGAAGGTTTCATTGTTGATATATTTTTTTGTATTATTACAGTAAAAGCATATTACCTTTAAGCAAATACATATATATAAAACTTAAAAAAGTTAATAGACTAGACACTACCTAAGAAGATTGTATTTAGCGTTGGCAACTTGTTAGACAAGGACAGACCACTACTTCCAGCTATCTCACGTGTCTCGGTTTTTTACTTTTACTTAAAATATACCTTAACGTAATCCTTTAAGGTGTAAATTTGTAATATTGGTATATCGAAGTGAGCGATCCAGTTTATGAACTCATATAGATAACCACAAATTACACCCAAACTCACAAGAGAAACAAATGTAGATCATACACATATTTCTCGTCGAACCCGGCACCTCTGCGTGACAGGCCAGCATAGTAACTGTTCGGCCACCGAGGCAGTCATTATTACTTAACGTACTCAAATAAAACAAGGAGATTGTTCTTTTTAAACGATGTTAATATGAAAATCTTACATATAGGATTCTTCTAAATAGCTTACGTATTGCTATTTTAAAGCTGCTGTCTGTTGCATATACTTCTTGCCAATAATACTTACAAGACAAAGGTAATGGTTTTTGAAAGAGAGGAAGATATGATGATTTGCACGATATTGATTGAAGGAGAGAAAGTGGATTAAGTGAAAGAGTTTGTGTATTTGGGTTCTACGTTTACGTGTAATGGAAAATGTGAAAGAGACATTGAAAGAAGAGTGAACGCAGGGAATCAGGTGAATGGTGCGTTGCATACCTTTATGGGCAGCCAGAAAGTGTCTAAAAAGGCACGATTTACTGTGCATGGGGGGGGGTGCTGGTTCCTACACTTATGTATGGTAGTGAATGTTGGGTTTGGCAGAAGAAGCATGAAAGTAGAATTAATGCAGTAGAAATGAGAGCTTTGAGGAGTATGGCTGGAGTGACTCGGATGGATAAATTAAAGGCGTGAAGTATATGTATGTATGTGTAATACTTACATAAGAATGATTTAAGCATGTAATAAACGAACAATAATGGCATGTATAAGATTTAAGCACTTCTAAGTAGTGTCCAAATCCACATTTATAAATGATAAGTTTTTGCTAATATAAATGAGTGGGGATCATGTTTGTCTCCCACTAGGGTAGGCATACAATTGACCTTTTACTAGCTATACTCCCGTTTATTCTTTGGGTCTACTCATTCATTTCGCACTAGCCGGTTAATTTTTGTACATCTATTCGAAATTTGAAATATAATCTGGTTTAAGCATTGACTTACAATTATATGGACGTCGGGTCCGCGCGTTAAAATCGTATACAGAGCGTCATTCACTTTAGTCTTCGTTTGTTCGACTGACAGCGAAGCAAGCAAAATTAGACAGTACTGCGATGACATTACAATTTAAATTCAACGTTTTAGCTTTTTCATATTCCTTTACATGTCACTACGTTTAAATAGGTTGACTTGTGACATTTTTTTCGTGGTTTTTGTATTAGACCCGTCGTCCATTTATTTGTAAGTCAATGGGTTTAAGACATTTATTCTCACTAATAATAAGAATAAATAAATTATTTATTTGACAACTAAAACACACTTGTTAGTAAATACAGAAAATTTTAACTTATGACAACTTTAACTTAAAACATAAAACACACATTATTAAGCTCGAGGCGCCGACTACCCCATCACAAGGATGAAATGACGAAGCATCTGATTTAGCCGCAAACGTTTTTAGAATGCTGTTAGGACTAGAACGCAGTCTGGAGAGTAGTGAGGCCGTCTTTTTCGCATCACAGCAAAAAAGTCTTAAATTACAATAATTACAAGTTTACACTTACATGAGAACACAGAGAAACATATTACAATATTTTATTTTTTTAGATAGCGTACAAGGACGGTTGTTCAACGATAAAATAAGCAAGTTGTGCCCGCATTGTAATATAACAACAGACAATACGATTTCAAGTGCTAACTATTAGCGCAAGCACGGCTCAATTCACAGACTACGCTCACTACGCTAATACCAGATGAGACTTATTTATTATATTAATTTTATTGCCGTTTAATTTTTGCCAAAAATATTAAAACAAAAATAATAATAATAACGCACACACTCAACATAGCCCCGCACTAGGGAAACCCTGTGTCGCGGGTGCCATGGACACATACATAGACAACCACAAATTACACCCAAACACAGGAGAGAAATAAATGTAGGCCATATAAATATTTCCTAGAACCTGGGAATATAGAACCTGGAACTCCTGCGTGGCATTGGCATAGTAAACGTTCGGCTACGGAGGCAGTTATGATGATAAAAAGTATTTACTTGCAGGTAGTATGTTTACTTTTCTCTTACTAGTACTTTTTTTTAAATATTTTTTATTATTTTTTTATTTATTATTCATTCATCCTCCACTAGTTTGTTATTGTTATTTATACGAAGATCGAACAACATAAAGAAAAAATCTTTCGATTTCACTGGACGGGAACCTCGTCTGTTGCCACACCAGGACCGCTTTTCTTAACAACTGAGTTACAGACCGAGTCTCCGTGCATGTCGCAGATATTTAATAATAAACTACAATTTTCATAAAAAATATATTTATAAATGTCGTGGTAATAAAAAATGTCGTGATATTCAATAAAACAAATATTTCGAAATATAAGAGCTGTGTGACATGATTAAAGAACTACCTAGGTACAGTTTTAGATTTCATAATGTCATCTATCAGTAATTTGATTGTATTGTACTTTAAAGTTAATATTTATTCCAATCTTAGCTTATAAATTGGCCTTTCCGTGTAGACGTATTATTACCTAATTAGACATAATTACCACCGGAGGCGCCATGCCCGACCGGAATATCTGATGCCATTAATCATAGTCAAGTGGCTGCCATATTTGACAATGATTATGACGTTGACGGTCAGTTTAAGCTTTCAGTTTGATCTTTGCCATTTCTATTATAATGTTGTTATTCGGTATCGGTGTCGTAATGCTAACTCGTAAGTTATATAGAAGATCATAGTTATTAAACGCACTTGCGAGTAAATAATGCGCAGCGAAATTGTGACTTGCGAATGTTATGATTTTTTGTCCTCATTTGGAAATAGTCACGCTTGTTTATTCATTTCATGCAGAGATAATCGAAACGATCATAGCAAGCGGCCTTCGCCCGAACACGACGCACTACCGTTCTTGCGAGGCAGACGAAGCTACTGAACTCATGCGCCGTTGCTGGGCAGAGGACCCCGGCGAGAGACCAGACTTCGGATACTTGAAGGGAGCCATTCGTCGACTCAACAAGTAATATTTACGTATTCTCTACACGTTATGCGAAAAATAAATATTCCAGTCATCTGGTATATTACGATGTATGTTGTGCTTATTGCGAAAAATATAAAAAAGAATGGAGACTCAGGACTCAGACTATAGAGAATTAGGGTTGTCAAAAATATTTTACGATTTAGTTTCGACTACGACCAATGATTTCTACGGATTAAGTGTTTATTATTTTATTAATCTTCCTTAAGGTTGCCGTTTGTTTTATCTTCACGAAAGCGATAAGAATATAATTGATATCATTTTATGCATTTTGTTTTGTTAGTAATCAGAGATTGTGCTTTGGCGAAATTGCTTAGCGAGTTATCTGACATTTTTTGGATGTTTTTGAAACTTCGCGATAAAACTTAGGACTTAGACGCTATTTCCTGAAAGTAATTTTTTTTTGACAGATCTCAAGAAAGCAGCAACATATTGGACAATTTGCTGTCTCGTATGGAGCAGTACGCTAATAATTTGGAGACATTAGTCGACGAGCGTACTCAAGATTATTTGGAGGAGAAGAAGAAATGTGAAGAACTTCTCTATCAGTTGTTGCCCAAGTAAGCTTTTGAGTAAACTATAATATTAAGTATCTTCTAGAGTTAGAAGGCTCTGGACACAGCTATGCTCGGGGTTTCTTTACGAGATCGAATCAGGAATGAGTATATCGCAAAAGAACTAGAGCAAACGTCATAGATCAAACAATTGTTAAACTTAAGTGGCGGTGGTTAAGAGCTGAAGTTAAGAGCTGAAGACTTTTTTAAGATGGGCGCGAATGACGAAGCGTGAGCAGATCACCAACAAGGACTAGGGATCTGGTAAAGGTTGAGCGAATCCTCTGGCTTTTGTCCAACCATGAGTCTTTTTCCGGTCACAATGATGATGATAACCATTACCAGAGACTAGTAGAAGTAGTTTTACGTAGGAAATCCTCATGGATACCTTTCGCCCGGGGAGACGAACGGTTATCTCGGACTCGTACCGATTAAAATCTGACGGTACCTCGCCTCGTCTCGTCGCTTTTTTTGGGAACGCAATACTACCTCGAATTCACCGACAACCGCCGCCGTCTCTGGCACCACCATAGGAAACTACTACGAGAGTCTCCCGCTACGTACCGAAACACAGTGCATGTCATCCAGCCTCGAGGACCTATCTCCGTTCGAGCATCGAATGTCTCAGTATACGATGCTCGGAGGCCCTCGTTATGGAGCCTAATCCTCTCACGACGTATCGGATGAGAAAACACATCGTCGTCCCTTATCCGTTCCATCGTTTCTTTCGCCCCTATCACTGCAGCGCAAAATGTGTAAACTACTTCCCGTGTTCTGTCGGTGTCGACTATAGATTTGACTACGGTCGGCAGCGACAGGTCTCCCCAACCACAGAGATCGTGGTTGCCCTCATTTCACCCCACATTGGACATTCCGCCGTTCTGACCCATTTCTCCAAAACGGGTCAGAACGTTTCCACTGTTCGATGGCCAGCACTTCTCTCCTTCCACTTTTGGAGGAGTGCCATGCGCGAGTTTTCTTTCGATCGTCTTTTCTCTTCTGGAAATGGCCGCTCTCTCAAACGCGTATACTCTGCGCTCTGCCGATAAACATCTGCTAGCATCTCCGCCTCAAGCTCCAGAGACTAGCCGCTCACGTGATACATGCAGCCGTAGACGCATACTGTGGTAATTCAAATATAAGCTGATATGTCTTCTCGTCTTCGTTTTGAACAGATGCGAATAATAAAGGCACAACTTTCAATGTATTAGCCGCTCACGCGATACATGCAGCCGTAGACGCATACCACACCTAGAGGTGCCGGTGATGATTTTATACCGATTTATCGGATATCGAAGTTATAACAGGTAAAAGAACTAATATTAATTGCTATTTCGGTAACTACTCTAGCAAACCATAAAGTTTTTAATGCCTGGATCTGTCATTTAAAAAAATAAATAACTTCAAAAGTACGTCACGACAATCGTGTGTGTTATTGTTTGGGCTGGTGATTTCGGTGTTTATTTATTGGAAACATACCGTAAGTAGCGTTTTTTAAGTTTACCCTGAATATAAATGTTTATAAACTATACTTTAAGGAGTAATTTCATGGTAAACGTTAGAACCACTCAAACGGAATATTATCATATTTACCCAAGTACACCAAAAATTTCATTAGTGTTTTTTAAGTGCAGGATTTGCGGTGTATTACTGCATTTTATTTGATATGTTTTTGTGGGTAGTACGGAGGGTATTTATTTAGCAATACAGAATAATAATTTTTATTTATAAAAACTTGTATTCAAACTGAATGCTTTTCTAATTTTCTAAATTTGCGAAACCAAATAGCCGCCATTTTGCGGTAGGAGGAGCGCATCGCGTGAGCGGCTAGTAACTGCAATAAGTTATACTTAGCCGTTATAATAACTGCGTTACGGTTTGTATTAAATTGTACTTTCCAAATTTGACTTTCTTATGTTTTCGCACTAGGTCAGTGGCATCGCAACTAATCAACGGTCTATCAGTGGTAGCTGAGACATTCGAGCAAGTTACCATTTACTTCTCCGACATCGTGGGATTCACTGCTCTCTCCGCTACATCCACTCCTATGCAAGTTGTAGACCTACTCAATGATCTCTATACCTGTTTCGACTCCATCGTGGAAAACTACGACGTTTACAAGGTGAGGTTTATTTAAATAACTCTCATTTCTGAATCTTTGTCGATAGGTAGGTTGCAAGGTAGTTGGTACGGCCAACCAATTTCTAATGGTGCATCTATTTCTGTTTGATAGTGTACATGTTGTAGGTATTACCCAAGGTGTTAAAAAGGAATTGTCGTAATGTTATTTAACTGACGTAAGCTTTTAACTATACTCCATAATGGGTACGTATTCTGTCTGCTTTACGTGCAATAAAAGCTGCGGCAGTGAGAAATGAAGTCTTAAACAATGCATATACTGCCTCAGTATAATGTCAACGATGTGTATGGAGAATATTAAAATCAGGAGGCTATGTATGTATCTGCAAGTATAATATCATTATATATTCCACGTTCTCTCATATACAGAGTGGAAATTTGAGTTAGGGTCAATAAGACCAGCTAACCGTCTTAACTAAAAACATACTGACATCGAGCGATTTTGAAGAAATGGTACAGTCAGCAAGATAAAATCTCGTATATAGTAAGGATTAAAAGTCTCTATGGGACCAACTAAAGTTACTCTTACATCAAGAAATGTTAGTAATCGCAAAAAATAACTTTTTCTACGTTTTTTCATCGTGGCGTATGTATAAATGTAAAAATTGAAAAGTACACTTACAACAATTTCAATGGTATCACTAATAAAAATGGAATACTTGCTCTTCGCGGAAAATAGCTAATAATGTTTCCATTGAGGCGGCTATTGATTTAAAGCACTTATGATTGTAGATATTTATCATTTCGTTATTGTTCTTAATTTGAAACACATATACTTTTTTTTTTTTTTTTAAATAACGCACACACTCAACATAGCCCCGCACTAGGGAAACCCTGTGTCGCGGGTGCCATGGACACACAGATACACAACCACAAGTTACACCCAAACTCACGAGAGAAATAAATGTAAGCCATACAAACATTTCTCCCGGCCCGGGAATCGAACCTGGGACCTCTGCGTGGCAGTCCGGCATGGTAACCGTTCGGCCACGGAGGCAGTTAAAATATAATACTATTAAATATCTCTACGAAATTTACAAAGGTAAAAGGTTTTTGAGATTTCTGATATTTCTACCACGCTTATCTCAGTTGGTAACCTTTGATCCTCATCAGAACAGAATTGAATTTTTGATAAATAAGTTACGCAAAAATTTTTTTTTATCTTGCTGACCGTATCACTATTCCAAATCTGTGAATGCCTAACGAAATTCAAAATTTATGGACAGTCTTACATAGATAGCTAGCTATCTTACTAATTCGTCTTATATTTCCACATTGTGTACCCTGTATCCCATGTTCGTCAAAACATAATTTTTAAAAGGTGTAGAGCTACGAGAGCCTTCACATAAATCCTGAGAGCTATTGTAATAGCTGTTGTCTACATCGTGTTGTATATATATACATACAGACTGGATGTTATATAAGTACATATGTTTATTGATGTGGTAGCCATTGTCTTGTAGGCAGTTGCTATGTCACACCGCACATATGTGCTCAAGAAATAAAAGATTACGGGGCGATATTGCGGTAAAATACTTCAGTATGATAGATATATAACACGTTCACTGTTTTGCTACAAACCGCACAACAGTATAATAAGCAAAACGGAGAATAAAGAAAAGAAACATTGGGAGACAGAGGGAAGAAATAAAGAAAAGAAACATTGAATTCAGAAAAAATGTATTCTACCCTCCTTGTCATAAGTAACGCATTTAACCATTGGTTATTAAAAAAAAAACCTTCTTTGAGGAATGTCAATTACGCTCTTTTGCTTAACAATAAAACTTAAGAGTAGATGCAACCTGATGAAAACGAAAGGGAAATCACTTTGGAAAATAATATATATGGTGTGAAAACACGATTCGTAAAAATTTTCACGATAAAAAAAATCAGAAACTTACCTCGAAATTTTACTGGATTTTTTTTTATAACATCAAGTGACGGGATGAACAAGTCGTGCAACTAATAATAAAGCTACACGCCTGTCCATAACAGTTGCAGTTTAAACTGTTAGCGTTCGTAATCTACGATAATCCAAACTAATATTACTAATTACAATATTAATAATATTAATAATAACAATACAAACGTGTGATCGGCGATGTGCCGGTTGTCAAATAGCGTCCCCACCCCTCCCGTGCGTCTCAGTCCGCGCGTCTTTTGTCTAACCCAACTCGGAGCGAACGAGTTGTATAATTTTATTTATTATGTAATTACGTCACCACACTATAAACGCACACAGTAGGTATATATATATATATATAACTTCAATATAGCAAATATATATATATATATATATTTGCTATATTGAAGTACTTTTGCGATCTATAATATAACACACAGCATTAACACAACGTACAAAGAACACATACGCTATTATTTAAGTAGTTTATTTATTTTGCGACACACACGTCCGTCACTCATCTCAGCTCAGGGCTCATTGAAAACCAGCGCCACAGTCAATTGCGGCTGTGGCATAAGCTGAATGAAGTCCTTTTGCATACGCCACAACCGCACACATGACAGTACAACATTTGTAGTTGTTATATTTAGTATTTTTTGTTTTGCTCTTTGTTTGTTATTGTCTTATTTCATTTTATTTTAATTTTGTTTATTACGTCTTTTTGTTTTGTTTTGCTTGTCTAAGTAGTATCAATATTTTTTTTTGTATCTATGTGTTGTGGCGTTGCAATAAATGTCTATTCTATTCTAATTATTTTTCTGCTTGGCGGCAGAAATAGGTAAGGTGGCAGTACTACCCTGGACGGACTCTTTCACAAGGAGCCCTACTACTGCTAAAAACCGCTGTATTCAATAGGTTTACATATACCAATGATTCTTTTTTCATGTCGACTGAACTAAATAGAAAACGTATAGTATACGATATATAATTTTTTTTAAATCTTCAATTTCGTATGTAAAAAAATTAATTCCGAAATAAAGCCAATGTCCCAGCCACTCGACCTAAGCAAAATGACCTGTATTAGTACGGGAAAAGTTTTAATTAAATTTTAATTTTAATTTTTTTTTCCAGCTTTTTTTTTTAGTATCGACTCTAAACTAAATAAGATATAAAAAAACTGGATATAGGAGGTTGTACATCTCATTTCGTATGTTAATAACTCAATTTCGCTACAAATGTTGATTAGAATAAAATAGAATGGAATAGACATTTATTTCAACGCCACAAGTCACATATATAAAAAAGAAAATTATAACACAGACAAGCAAACAAAATAAATAAAATTAATAAACAAAATAAAAAATACAGTGAAACAAAAAGAAACATATAATAAGACAAAATTGACAAAAGCAAAAGAACAAAATATTACGACTGCAAATTTGTACTGTCATTTGTGCGGTTGTGGCGTACTCAAAAGAACTTCACTTTTCTTGGACATAAGCCACAACCGTAATTGATTGTGGCGCTGATTTTCAATGAGCCCTGGGGCCTTACCATGAACTCATATTACGATTCAGTTTAAGACCTAAAATGAATCCTTGTGAGACAGCGCTACGTGAAGTGTATATCACCATCCCGCTTTTTTGTCGTTACGAACCTATACTGAACTGTAATAATAGGAGTTCATGGTAAGGCCCCTGAGCCCAGATGAGTGACGAACGCGTGTTCGCGAAGTAAAATAACTTAAACTACTTGAATATTTGTGTATGTGTTCTTTGTACATTTAGATTACGTTAATTATGATAAGCAGGGAAGATTGATTTTATTATTTTTTTCTATTTCACTAATAATGCCGAGACCCTTGTTCGCTTGTATTTACTATTACTTTTTTGTTTGTATTTTACTTACCTCTTCTTTTTTAACTGGATTAAATAGCTTTTTTTTTAAGTTCTAATTTATCTACATTCATGTTGTTTTTGTAAGCTGTGTTTACTTGTAATTGGTTGTGTAATTAGATAAGATCTTCTATACCTACATTTAATTTTAGTAAGTAACATTGTAATAACTGTAAGTGAACCAATAAATAAATAAAAAAATAAAAAATTCCTTCCCCAAGTGCCGGAACAATCCAAACAGATCGTTCATGATTTTATGCCGAAGCAAAGCACTGTTTGCGCATTGCAGACGAAGCAGCTGTTCCCTCGGTTTTTAGCATAGTGTACGTTTAACCTAATTGCTTCTTTGTTTTTAGGTGGAAACCATAGGTGACGCTTACATGGTAGTGTCTGGTCTGCCGGAACGCAACGGGACTCGTCACGCGTGCGAGGTGGCACGCATGTCGCTCGCACTGCTGGATGCAGTCGGTCGTTTCCGCATTCGCCATCGGCCTAACGAACAACTGAAATTGAGAATTGGACTTCATTCGGGTATGTGTTATTTGATAATAAATAATAGTCAGCCCCATTGACTTACAATTATATGGACGTCGGGCCCGCACTAAAAAGTGTCCGAACTTATAGGACGTTAAAATCGTATACACAGCTTCATTCACGCTTCAGTCTTCGTTTGTTCGACTGACAGCGAAGCAAGCAAAACTAGCTAGTAGCTGTCTATATTTTTTGCATACCTTCGAGATAATACGTCGGGGAATACTTTATTCATGCCTTCGAGAGTCCGAGGAGGCTCAATGAGGGACTAATCCTCCAGTTAGCGTACCCACCTAACCCCCCCACGACAGCGGCTTATTTTCTCGGCCAGGTGTTGTAGTCAGGCCAGGTTTAGAATAAAAAAGCTCCTTGTGACAGAGTTTGACCAAGGAAGTATTGCCACCTTATATATTTCTGCCGCCAAACAGTAATGTTAGCATTACTACGTTCCGGTTTTGAAGGGTACAGGCACATAGAACTTTTCAATTTATGTCTCATGGTGATGGACACCGTGTCAGCGCTCCTCAGATTTTGCAATTTAAAGCTCCGAGTGGCACTGCAACTATTATGGACAGACGTGTCGCTGACCACAACTTAGTATCATAAAAAAAGGGTTCCCGCGCTGAAGAGTCCCCTCTTCAACCTTTTTTTTTGTTCGGTTCGTTGACCCCTCCCCCAGATGGGTGAGACCGTGCGATGCGGGCTGGGGACCAGGCGAGCAGCAAACTGGGTTTGCCCTGATCCCCGCCGCCTGCGCTGGAGTGGGTTCGCGTCGATTGCGCCTTCGCGCGTCTTCTACACGGCTTCCTTCAAGACCACGGCTATATTATATGAGTTATTGAATTCGCTCATTTACCCAGGTCAACACAGAAATTGTACATCACATTTTAAAAAGTGAATCGGTTATCAAAGCCAAGTTCAAAAATTCTGCGCCATCTCTAGCGAGTTCCTTTCAAATAAATAAACGGAACTCGCGCATTATTTATTAACGGTGCCTAGCCAGGAAATTGCAAATAAGTCCCTATCGCGCTTCGTGAGCATTACCTTAACGTATGTGTTTTTAAATCACGTTTTGTGGTAAGATGTGTCACGTGTATCCGTTACTAAGTAACCATACTTATTTAGTCTCATAATTAAATTTTGCTTACTTTGCATTATATAACATTTTGGCGACAAGGATGGGGTTGAACATAAAAGCTCCTCGAAGGTTCCAACGCAGACTTCTTATCCCATTTCCCAGTTAAAATTGCTAGAGAAAATACAATTGACCAACATTACGCATTTCAATGCAAACAAATTAATAACATCAGCAGTAGGTATGCCCTGACATCATAGCGAAAGAAACAAAAAATGACCCAGAATTACGAGCGTTACTTCAAAAATTTGAAACAGGACGTTCTTTACGAAATCAGGATACAAAGACTGCTAATTCACATTACAAAACTGATCATAAAGGTACTCGCGTCGTAACTTGCGTTCACGAATATTGGAAGAATTACATTCAGGATACATTGGGATTCTGAATGTGAAATTACTTGTTCAAAATAGCGTATATTGGAAAAACATTGACAATGATATAGAAAACAAAGTCAAATCTTGTCGAACTTGCCGCTTAGAACAAAACGAACGTACAAAAGCTCCACTGTACAGCTGGGAAACTCCAACAGGTCCATGGCAAAGAATCCACTTAGACTTCGCTGGACCTATATTCGGTCACCAGTTATTAATCATTGTAAATGCATTCTCCGAGTGGGTAGAAATCATACCGACAAAAACAACAAGCTCATTTTGCATTAAAAAATTAAAAGAGATTTTTTGCACATTTGGAACACCGTACATCTTAGTATCAGACAACGGCCGTGAATTTGTTTCATGAATTTAACAATTTCTTAACTTCAAACGGAATTGTCCACAAAACTTAAGCCCCTTACCATCCTGCTACAAATGGACAGGCGGAGCGAATTGTACAAACAATTAAGAAGACTTTGAGAATTAGAAAGGGAGAGTGGAACCCTGGTAGATAAGACTTTATATTTAACTGGCAAGTGCGCACCAGGCTAACATGTAATGGTAAGCAAACCTCTAAATCTAACCACAATGCAGAATATGGAAAACCTAACCAGGGTATTCAAACCAGGAAACCGAGTGCAGGCTCGTAACTACACCTCAGACCGTAGATGGGAGTTTGGCGTAGTGACAAGACGCCTCAGACGGCTCCACTACGAGCTGCAAATGGATAACGGTCTTGTATGGGTTCGCCACTTAGACCAAATTTTGGGAACTACTCTGGTACTGAGCTAAAGAATTGGGACGGAGGATTGCGTATATCCGGTACTAAGTAACCATACTTGTGTAGTCATTATATTATTGACTGATGAATATAAAATGTATTACATAATTTAATTTTGCTTATTTCTGTGTCTACTAAAAAAATAAACAAAACTTGAACCAACCTATACAAAACAATTACATTCCAAGATTTTCTATAAAAATAAACAATAAATCTTTGGTTCAAGAGACCTCAAAGTCTGTTTTCTTTAAAAGTACTCGTAGGTAACTTTTAAATTTATTTACTGTTTTTGTTGTGTTATTCCTAAATTAAGTAAAAGCGGCACATAAATATTTCTACTTCGAAGCGATATTGCGCGTTCGTCTCCGTTTCTAATTATCAGCTTCAGTAATTTTAAGCTTTAAACAACTACTATGACATAACTCTGGTGTCAAAACTTTAGGAAACGTATCTGTACAGTACAAAATTTATATTTATTTTGCATATAAGTACAGTTATTGTAGTCCATTTCAATATATAAATAAATATTAGACATTACGTTTCTCCGATCCCAAATTAAGTAAATAAAGCACTTGTGTTATGGAAATCGGAAACGACAACTTTACCACAAACACCTAGACCCGAGATTGTTATAGAAAAGTTAGTTCTTGCACATTAACCCGATCGATAGAACCCGGGACTTCAGAGATGACAACACCATGAAAACTGGTGTGCAAGCCACTCGACTACAGAGAGGTCATCTATGTATATGAATTTATCAAATATGATGTGTAAGAAAAATTGCTGGATTCATTCTATGGTCCATTTCATCCAACAAAATAAGGTTCTTTATTCAACTTTGTGGGCAATGAACCGACTGAAGTTGAAATATGAGTACGCAACCCTTGAACGTTAATAATATATGAGGTCGCGTTCGCAAGTATCCCTTTCAAGAGATAGTAAAACTATAACGAATCTTGTGTCCAACACGATAAGAGGTTGATGTTGAATTTTTTTTTATGGTGCCAAGTGTGGGACGAACAAGTCGTCCGCTTGATGGTAAACGATACGCCTGTCCATAACAGTTGCAGTACCACTCAGTGCTTTAAAACGCAAAGATCTGAGGAGCACTGCCACTACGCCCGTCACCCTGACACTTGCGTTGCTAAGTCTTATGTGCCTGTAATTTCACCAGCACCCTTGACCTTCAAAACCGGAACGCAATAATGCTCATTATTACTGCTTGGCGGCAGAAATAGGAAAGGTGGCAGTACTTCGTTAGGCGATTTTTTTCACAAGGAGCTCTACTACTATAAATATATAAATTGCAATTGAAAAAAGAAAAAAACATTTTTTTTCGTCACGTCACACACGTATTGTCCAAAATTACCACCATGAAAATTACCGCCTTTTCCTTCCTTATGGCTATAATGGAGTTTTTTTTAATTTAATTGCACTGAAGATACTTCTCTTATACAAACTTATAAGATTAAGCAAAAAGTTTTAATGATCGGAAAATCTGAATTATTTCATATAAGTTAAATTTTTATTGAATTGAAATGAGGTCCGTTGGTTCGTTCCGTGGCTTAGTTGGTATAGCGTCTGGCACGGTATGCAAGAAGACGTCGGTTCGAATTCGACTGGATCGAAGGAATTTTTTCTGAGTGTTCGATCTTTGTATTAATAGTTATTTCATATAAGCTTAAGTATAGAAAAAAATTAAACATTTGCTAAATTAATTTTATAAATTCAAATTTTGCAACATTCTTAGTATTTTGAAATTATTTATTTTGTTACATCACGGGTGTATGCGTTTTAGACTTACAACATTTTAATTCGAGTTGTATTTATTATCTATGTAAGAACAGCTGGCCATCTGTTTACATATAAAAACTTAAATAAAAAATCCTCTATTTTCCAAATTTGTAATTGTAGTGTTGTGAAGCGATATTTATTCATACAAGAAATAAATTATCATTTTCTTTATTTCCTCGCAAATGTAATGAAAAACATTATACATAGCACGGGCGGTAAACAATTACAAACTTCGAGTCATTAAAATATTATAGCATCTCGTCGTATTTTTTTTATTTACCGCCAAAAATGCACTAATATATGGTTATATTTTCATATAAAAACATAAAGTCAAGCTTAATTACTAAACAATTAGTTCCAAAACGGTCTTCTCAGCATTTGTCGGATCGTGCGTGCAAAATAAACAGGCGTCGATACTTATTCTGCGGCGGTAGATAAACAGCCGCGATCTCAATCAACAACAAAACGAGAAAAGTTTAAAACATCAAAATAAAACAAGTTTTTTAATCTAAGTTGTCATTTACACTCGTTTTGATTTATATGTTTGGCGTTATTTGAAAGAAAAAACGAGCAGTGTCAGATACGCCACGTTGAACTTTATTTTGCAAGCAATAAGTAACTTAGCATATCGTGCCAGACACTATACCAACTAAGCCACGGAACGAACTAGCGGTACCTCACGTAGCGTCTAGCACTGTATGCTAGAAGACGTCGGTTCGGATCCAGCTGGATCGAAGGAATTTTTTCTGCGTGTTCGATGTTTGTATTAATAATTATAACAAACTGGTGGAGTAATTTCACATAAAAATAATTGAATATCAATTCAATAAAAAAAATTAAGTACCATGAATAGCGACATCTCAAGCCGGGGCTGGTAGCTGTAAAGGTATCTAACTGGGTGACGAAATATCATAGATTTCTCATACATGGCGCTACGGCTAAAAAATCGTAGAAAAACCAAATGCAAAGATACGACGCATGCACATAGAACAATTCGTGAGGTCCGCTGGTTCGCTCCGTGGCTTAGTTGGTTATAGCGTCTTCTAGCATACTAGAAGACGTCAGTTCGAATCGAAGGAATTCCTCTTTCTGACTGCTCGATCTTTGTACTAATAATTATAACAAAAACTAGTGGAGTAATTTAACTTAAAAATAATTGAATATCAATTCAATAAAAAAAAATAAGTAACTTGTTTTAATTTACTATTTCACTTAATTTTCATAGAAAGTAGTATTTTATTAATAGGCAGGTCTTAAGTTCGATACTAAGTACGTATCTAGTGAGAAGCCACGCAGAGTTTGAGATATATGAGACTAAAGCACTTCTGAATTTAATTACCTTCTATGGTACCGTTGATTAAGACTTGGTAGCCTACTTGATAGGTTTGACCTACCGCGTCTCAAGTAGAGGCCATAGATTCGAATCGGAGCTCGCATCTCTGAGTTTCTCAAAATTTGCGTGCCAAATTTAATTTGAAATTTACCATGAAAATACCATGCACGTCGAAGAAGTTTTACAATGCTCGGAAAATGAGTGGTGGCGGACTAATTGCCTAAACCCTCGCCTGAGAAGACCCATGTTCAGCAGTGGGACGTATTAACGGGTTGATGATGTAGATGATTAAGCCTTAATAACAACCTTGAACTTAAGTAGGTCGTCACAAATATATCGATATAGGTACGTATCCATTCATAACTGGAGATGGATTTATTAATACGGACTTGAGGTGGGTACCGGTTGGGATAGCTCGACAGGGGTTGGGTATCAGGGGGATTTATTTTGGTATTTATTGGATTATTGGAACTAAAAATAATATATTTGACAGTTAGGTAATATCTCAAAAATAACTTTGACAGCTAATATCTCTAAACTTAATAAGACGGGAAACTTTCGGCATTTGATATGTAATATTTTGTACGCTTCTTCTTGCCAACCAATGATTAATTGCTAGAGCATCTGGCATGGGTTGCCCGAGACTGCTGGTTCGAATTCAGCCGGATCCAATGAATTTTAACAAGTTTTAAGATTTTATCTACATGAACGAGTGATTAGCATTTGAAATTATAATGTTCCCTAATTTGACTAAGGCACCTAAAACCCCTTTCTTCGTGGTACAACTCATTTATCCTAATAGTTGCTCTCAGTGCGCTTTCTATTATACAAATGAAAACATACTCCTGTACCTATATGTTAAACATATACTGCCGCTTTGCGTAGACTAGATAATCTAATAAATAAATGACAACTAGGTACTTAAAGGTGTCATCACAGTCGAACCAAAAACGCATTAAACCGGTCAGAAAATTTGTGGCCATGTAGATCGCAAAAGGCGTTGCATGTGATGCATCGGCGGCTTGAGGAGAAGCAAAACTCTCGACGCCAATAGGCTCTTATTGAGTGACTAACTTATAAGCTTTTAGTTAACGGCTCAAGCAAATTTCGCGTTAATGAGAGTGTGGTAGCTCGAACTACGAAATCGTTTGCAAAAGAAGGAGTGGTACATACAGTAAAAAGCACAGAACGATAAAACAGTAGATGTGCTCAGTGGGTGTGGCACGTATGCCAACAGTACGCGCAGTTGCACATACTTGAAGCTCAGTTCACCATTTTTTTTTTTTTTTTTTTTTTTTATTGGGGTCAACAAACAGTTACACATTTAAAAATAGTACTTAATTATACTAACAAATAGTGACTTAATGAGTAACCAACACCGTTAACCACAGGTTATGTAAACAGTTACAAATATAAATGCTATAACTAATTGCCCACTAGTTGTAATGATTTTTGTGAACACAACAATGATCAACACGAAACGAAATGAAACAACGGTGATCGCTTACCAGCGTTAGTGCGACATTTTCGCTTATATGTTATGGTCTTGTCAATTATCTGTCGTTAAAAACCTGAAAAGTCGTGGAAAGATTCTTTGTTTTGCTACTTAGTAGTGCAAAAATAATAGTCGCGCCTGTAACATCATCCATGGTGGTAATTCATATCATCGTTAAATCTTATTTTATAAATTTTTATACATTTTTTGTTTTCTGTTTATCGTGATAGATTTTTGTTATAAGAAACAATGATAAATTCTGTTGCCGTTAATCGTTAGTCTTTCAGTTAATGCCACTAGATGGCAGCAATTTGAATGAAATTTCATTTATAAAATCAATACTTGCAATAATAAGTATAGAAACTTCACCGATATGCCAACTGGATAAAGTTTAAATTATGTTAATAGTCCAGAAATTGTTACATCTTTTTAAATTAAAAATTTTGACCAATCATTATTAAGATTTCACATATTGAACATTATGTAAATGTGAGTTTTGGTTACAGTGGTTCTAATAGTAATCGAGGTCTTTCCATTGTTTTTTGTTTTCTTTCGTGGTTGGAAGGGTGACAATATTATCAACCTTTATGCTAATGGAAACGTGACTTGAAAGGTCGCAAGTAATAAAAATGTTATAATTACTACAAAGATCAATCACTTAGAAAAAATCCTCGAACCTTCGAACCGGATGGGTTCGAACCAACGTCTTCCAGCAAACCGTGGCAGACGCCAAGCCACGGAATGAAATAGCGGACTTCACGAATGTTTCAGTGCTTGTTGCAGATCTTTGTTTTTCGTTTTTAGCGACTTTTTTACCGTAGCGCACTCTGTGAGTAATCTATGTCTTCAGCTAGTGGACTAATCTCACAAAAATAATTTTATTACAAATTTTAAAACTTTGTATCGATTCAATAAATATTATTGTGCTGTGTATTGCTCGGGTTCGTGAAAATAGTTCCTTATTGTGTTTGCACACACGTTATCTTTCCATTCCATTGTGTTCGTCCCGGGCTAGAATTTTCAAAAAATGTTCAAATAATGAGATTGATTTATATGATTGTTATCGGTCTCAATATATGTATATAAATTTTTTCGATTTTTCATTATTTTTAGTCCCGAGCATATCAATGCGGCGCGGCCTAAACGGAATAAGTAATACGTTTAGGCCGCGCCGATCACAATGCCGGGCAAAGGTCGAACATTACATGTACAGTGACATGTAATGTTCGACCGACATAAATATACTTTTGTACATATCTAAAACTGACATACATCTGTTGATTTAAGATTTATATTTCACATTAACCTTATTTATTTTTTGCTTAATATGATTTATATATCCGTGGTAAGAATACTTTAAACTAATAGTTCTGAGTCTACCACAGCATTGTGCCGAAATTCGATTTTGTTATACAGGAAGTAAAGAAATAGTTGAGCGGGGACGAGATACTAGTTTCCCTCGTGGTATAAAATAGTGGGATGACGAGAAAACGATGCTAAAAACACAATCTTTGTTTGCGACAGGTCCCTGCGTAGCAGGCGTGGTTGGTCTCAAAATGCCCCGTTACTGCCTATTTGGAGACACTGTCAATACTGCTTCCCGCATGGAAACCAACGGAGAGCCTTTGAAGATCCATGTCTCGCCGACTACAAAGACATTGCTTGACACATTTCAGACTTTCAGACTTGACTGCAGAGGGGAAGTTACTATGAAGGTAAATAAATTCTTAAACGTTTTAGAGAAATGCTGGTGGGTACGTAAACTTTTATTTTTATTTTTTTATTTTTTTTCACAGGGGAAAGGAACTCTAGTCACATATTGGTTGTTAGGAGAGACAGTAGATTCCAACGCCGTTGTTCCTTATCGAGAGAAACCACACACGTCGAGGACACAGAATTCAACTATTGAATGTGTGTCTCATCTTACGCCTTTCCGAAGTCGATTGGATCACGGATCCAGATCGTCAAGCCGCCGAGGCTCTGGGATATTTATATCAAAAACAGCTGACGCCATAAAACTGGAAAAAGAGGCGCAGCCTTTGTTGCAAACTCTTAAACTACAGAGACAACTTTCAGATCCAGAGACAGTGTCCAATGGCGTCACAGAAACAGATGAACTAGAACGAAGTATGTCAAACTCTATATCTCTTACGGTGAACTCGCTAAATTATGGCGCTATGAGTCAAAATAGCCAATCTAAAATGAAACTTAGGGATTGTCAGGGAAACTCTACTGGAAATCACAAATCAAAGATTGGCAATAACAATTGGATCCCGAAAATTTCTACTGCAAGTTCCTTTGATAATGGAACTAAGCGAAACAACGAGTGTCTAAAAGATTACAGCAGCGTACCTCTGCTGTCCAAAGCCGAGACGCCAAATGATTCGATAGTTTAAAAACGTGCAAGATTAGACGTATGGTGTAAGAATCAGATACAACTACTAAAGAACAACGAGTATTGTGGTCAGTGGAAGATCTATACTGAAATGTTTTAATTGCAATATTACGTATACTTATTGTTGTTTATAGTAAATTATCTACATGTTGTGAAGTAATCAATAAAAGTATTATTTATTTGTTTTCATTGTCGCCAAAGTAGTTGTAATAAATGTGATTTACTCAAATTATATGACAAAGCTCTTCTTGACGTGGTAATAAAGAAACATTAGAAGTTTTTCATCAAAAATAAAATACAAAGTGCAAGATTTGGATTGGTCTTTATTTGGTGCTTCAAAGGAAACTTAATAAACTTAAATGGAAAAAGATGTACTGAAAAAATCATTTTGAAAAAAAAGAAATAAGTAGGTGTTACTCATTTAATGATTGCATGGCTAATGTAAAAGATTTTAATACAATACAATGTCCAGTCTTGTAACCCTGTAAGACACCGCAACTTAATTTAAATTCAAAATAATATTTAAAACAAAATAATTCAACATTAGAAATGGTTTCCTGTAAAGTTAATACTATAAAATTGACTTCTAAAGTATGGATTTTGACACTATAAATAAATCAAATAAAAGAAAATAATAATAATACATTTTAGTAACAATTTTTAAAATGGCAGATCCCAACAGCTTTCAAGCCTTACGTATAATTTTATTTATTTACTCGTACTACATATCTCTCGAAAAAGTTTTGCAACGTATCCAAAGGCTTTAAATATTGTCATCAATTCAAAACCTTTACGATTCAAAAGTCTTCTTTTTTGCTAAGCAAGAAGGGTCCCGTTGGCCGAGAGATTCGCCGACATTATTCACAACCCACTTCACCCGCCCCTAGATTTAAACCATATATTGCGCTAGACCCATCTGAGGCCCGCGACATTGACAATGTCGTCTACTCATTTCGCTGCGAGACGTCTCACGTTTCTGTAATTACTTCTTGGCCACCATTATCTTGCAGATTTACTTCATCTCCGAGTGTGTTCGGTCATGGCAAATACCTCGACGCTCAAAGATGACTAATTTAGCCAACCTTCGTACACATTGAAGGCACGTGAAGTTTTTATCTTGTCGCGATAACATTGAGTTCAGCTTTACGCTGCTTTTCTAAGTCGGTGACTTGCCTATTCGCAATCCTGTCATTCAGAGCTGCTAAATATTCCACCAAATAAAAACCAACTTAGTCGACTTAGCATTGAATCATAATTTTATTAATCATTTAAATGATCTTCAAGACATTAGGATCAAATACTTGCACAAACAAAAACATAGTTGTCGTAACTACCTTGATGGTATGTTCGTATGTAGTATCATTCTGTACATTCCTAAGAGCTTGTTTAAAGACTATCCTGCCATGAGTGTGATACTTTTGATAGAATCTTGGAATTGGACGTAGAAACTCTGTCTTTTGATTCGGCTGATTCTTGATAATCTTTATTGATGAATGATGTTGTGAAGTATTCATACTATTTATTAATTTACTAATGAAGAGACTAGGTTGTAAATATATTGTTTATTTATTGTAAATATTGGTATAATTAGATAATGTATTATTCTTTGTCGAAATTGCAAGTTTCTGTGTTATATTCATTAGAGGTTGCACAAAATTTTAAAGAAAATATCACAAATAAGGCAATGGGTGTTAAATGTACCTCTGCTAGTAATCGCTTTAACCAAATTCATAGCCGTATCTTCCTGTTAAATTCGATGTGAATTTCTATTAAATGTTTAACTGGATAGGATAAAATAATATATTCTAGATTAGTTAAAAGCACTATTGTTACAGTTATGCATTCTCTTTATTGCAGCATCGAAGTCGTCATAATTGTAAACGCAGATAAAATAGCTCGGTTATCGTTTACCGCTACAAAATATTAAACTTCAGACTTTCACCTGTTAACAGTACTTAAATCGGGAACAACCCCGCAGGACTATATTACTAGCATCATAAACAATAACTTTTTCGCCTCACTAGCTCGGAAAGGCTTTTTTCTCATTAGGAATCCGCAAAAGTGTTTTTTCCAAGCTAGCGTGGAATAGGTTTTTGAAATTCGAACTCGACGGTGGAATTTTTCTTACGATGAAAAAAAACACAATGACGCGTTCGACTACGCGATTTGCCGTACATTATTTAAGTAATATAAATCCGTTGGTTTATTTTATTATTATTATTGCTGACATTAAATTGACAACGATGACAATTTTTTTGAAGGAGGAGGTTTTCAATTCGACTGTATTTTCTTTTTGTTTTGTATGTATGTTACACGATAACTCCGACATTGGAAAGAGGGTATCTCGGTAGTGAGGCGAAAAGTTATGTGTTTCGCTCGGCAGCATTGTTGCTTTGCGCCTCGTGCCTTGAAACTTATGCTACACTGAGGATTCTAGTTTTCTTCGTTTTCCTCGGCTTGCTCAGGTGTCAATACAAACACTCGCGTCGAACAATAACTCTACAGCCTTGCATAAAAAATAACTATTGTTCCATGACTCTTAATAATTGATCATGTTTTACTTCCCAACAAAAATAATATTTAAAATAGATACCGTGATTATTATGTGCGGTGGCAAAAGAAAGCGCTAGCGTAATACCAGTCCGATGCAAAACACAGGACCTGGGAGCAGAAGTATAGTACATACAACAAAAAGTGAAAAGAAACAATTTAGGAAAGTTGATAATGTTGTATAAAATGAAAATCAGCAATGCTGAGTCTTCATGCTTTTTCTCCACACTACTGTTATTTTGTTCTAATTGTTCGCTTATATCTGTATGTATTTTGTGGATAAATAAATCGCACTTGACAAGTGACATAGCATTATCTCAAAAATTGCGTTATATTAATCATTTACCTGCCAAATTTCGCAATAATGACGTGTCACTCATATACGATTTAATTTAAAAGTGACAGACCAACACTATCGCTTTAAAACTAAATAGGTAATATTAATATAACTTAACGCCATTTTGAGATAATACTATGTTAGTGTGCGAAATGTCTTTTTATTTATTTATGTTATTATTTATTTGCAAAACGTAATGGAATAAAAGTTGTTGATGATGATGTCAGTAATATTTGTAGTCTTGCAAGGTTTTTAGTGTCTTTGAAATAGCTCCGTAAACTAATACCATATGCACTCCTTACAATTTGTCAGTCGTATACGCAGATAAAATTATATGGTTACATACGTAAATTATATAATTAATTCTTTTATCGGTGTGATGTTACAAGAATTGTATTTTGATGTCATCATGTAATAGTGGTAATTGTATTCAATGTTTGTTAAGATTTTGACTAATAATCGTGGTATTCTTTAAATTATGGAACTTTTATGTCGTTGTAGTACCAATGTGTTTAATGTCATAGACTATTTAACTGAAAACCACAGGTTACGATTCCGTAGATGTAATTTTGCGCAGATCTATTCACTTAAAATAGGAACTTATTGTTGTTGTGATATTAATAGTGCACGAAAAAAAACACAAAAATAATGTGGTTGAAATCAATGTACCTACCTACTTAGATGAAATGTGAGATAATATATGTTACAAAACATTGTAGCAAATTAAAAGAGTGAGAAAACCAGTGTTTCATTTTATAATAACCTTATCATTCTTCTTGCGAATAATTCCTACGCAGTTTTCCCCAAGGGGTCAAATGCGGCGCTCTGATTTGCTGACCGCGCCGCACAATAGAGTGACATAAACAACATACACGAACGAAAATCCTTCTTTTGTTCGTTGCTTATGATCTGTAGATAATAAGTATGTTACCTACATTTTATCTATCAATACTATTGACTTACAATTATATATGGACGTCGGGTCCGCGCTAAAAAGTGTCCGAACTTATAGGGCGTTAAAATCGTATACAGAGCGTTATTCACGCTTTAGTCTTCGTTTGTTTCTTCTGACAGCGAAGCAAGCAAAATTAGACAGTACTGCGATGACATTACAATTTGAATTCAACGTTTTAGCTTTTTCATATTCCTTTACATGTCACTACGTTTAAATAGGTTGACTTGGGACATTTTTTTCGTGGTTTTTGTATTAGACCCGTCGTCCATTTATTTGTAGGTCAATGATCAATACTTATAAAAATGATCGAACATAATACACTACTTAAAAGTAGTTTGCCGTGACAAAAAAGTTTAATTGAAAAAATAATTGATGGGTTCATAGGATCAGAAAGTTTAACAAAGGTCCGAGCTAAAAATCTGTTACGAAGTATTTGTACATAGCATACAGCTTTATGTCAATTATGTAACGTCCAAGCTATAATTCTAGAGAAATTCGATATAGAATGTTTAACAACAAAACGCTGTTAGGCAACTAATGATAGCAGGTGTATAGAACATTTTTTTGTCCATGCTCATCATTTAGGTTAGTTCTGCCATCGGCCTGATCACGTAATTGGAATTTAAATAGGTCACCAAGTAATTTTTGTTATGTAGAAGTAATACGTAGCTAACCAATTATCAATAATTTGGCAAAGTACCTATTGATACGTATGATTTATGAATAAAGTAATTAAATTTTTGATACCGCCTACTGATAGGACCAAAAGGATAAATATGTCCTCGTGTTCCTACTAATGTACTGTCACCTACATTTATATGTAATTGATACAATACCAATTACATATGTACTCGTATGTATTTTATCGATTCTCTAAGCTTATCAGCCTCTTCAGTGAAAGCTATTAACGTCTTTCCATATAGGTATTTTATAAACAATGAAACAAACTTCATTTTTCATGTCTGTGATATTTCTGTAGACGGAATTGAATTTGATTTTTGATAAATAAATTTAAAATGTGTAATAATATGGAAAAGCCTACACTTGTAAAAAAAAAGGTGGAGCAATATTGTTACATTTAAGTTATCAGTTCTATAGTAAAAAATATATAATAATGGAAGTGAAACTTGGCAATGCAGCCAAACTAAACTAAAATTTGTAATGAAGTGTGAAGTTTGGGATCGGTTACTATGTAGGTAAAGATAAAACCTTCGTTAGCACCAAGTAGGTTACCGTTACGGCTCGTTCACACCGAGAACTTTTGTGTTCGCACGTAGAAACTATAGTTACGACAGGTCGTGACATTTGACAGTAAAATGTAAAAGTTCCCGGTGTGTGCTTCAGCTGTAGCTTTAACTCAAATAATACTCTAAGTAGGTCTTTTTTCTACAATGGACAGATACTCAAAACTGTCAACCATTTATGTGAAGCCAATAAATAGAAAAATGAAAATGACGCTGGCGTATACGCAGCTAAATTGGAGGTTGAACAATCAGATGTGCCAATACCAAAAGTCTACAAAAACTTGATAGCTCCTTAAACTATAATAAAAGACAAACTTTATACTAAAGGTTATTATACAACTTCTGCGTAGGTACTTGGATGACAAAAATCAGTTCAGGTTATTTGTGTATGTACATTTAAATTACTATATTCATTTTAAAGAGCACTAGAGTTTCTTGATCATTCTTCTAATTGGATTCTGCCTTACAAAAAAGCGCAAAGTGACGATTTCAAGTGTAATTTTCTTCTTACCTATGAAATATAGATATTTTCGACATTTTCATTTTGATTTTTTTTATTATAGTTCAGTGTACTTATTAGATGCGACGTCACGAGCAGAATAAATTAGTCTTCGTGCTATTACCAGTAGGACCACCCAGTAGCAGCATGAGTAAACGGCCACTACTAAAGATAGATTAAGAGGAACAAAGCACTTTGCATTACTCATAACGGCACAAAGTGCCAACGTAAGGATGCGCCGCGTTGCGACGCTCTGTACCCTTTTGTTATTTTGAACTTAAAGTATTATTTAGTACAGTATAAGTTCTATATTATATTAAATTTTGTAAAATCCACCAGGCGGCGTAGCCCGTTCCTAATGTTTTGGTGAATTGTCGCAACTTACAAGTTTCAAGAAATAAAAAGCGCTTTCTCTAATGACTCTCCAGCAAAGATTTAACTGAAGATTTAGCCCATCAAACGCTCCCCATTTCAGCGGTTAGTAGAAATCTAAAATTCTTAGTATTAAGCTACATTTGAATCGCGTGACTGGAGATCAATTTGGTAACGCTTGAGGAAAATTAAATGACAATTTCAACGCAAATAGAGTCCGATGTCGAATCGCGTTCTTCGAGTTATTTAATAGCTGACCCTTCGGAATCAGTTAGTATAACGATATATCAAGTTTGTCAGTGAAGCTGGAAAAACGGACATATCTTCTAGACAAAATTATGCAATCAATTCCAAATGCAACGAAAATGGAATACTGTAAAGAAATCTATAACTAAAGTCAAGATTGCTTTTAATAATATATCTTTTTAAATTTCATATTACTTGTCTTTAATTTGTTATCATAGTAACATCTTGTTTACATGACGTCATTAGCCTTTTAATAAATGTCTAATATAGTATTTTAATACGAAAGTTGCGAAGTTATCACTGTCGACGAAATTAACCCGTTTGACTTGATTAAAGCCCTTCGTGCCGAGGCAGCGTCAACTGACACACTCACGAGGACCCAAAATATCATTCTGAATCAGAAAAGATTCAATAATGATGATATTAACGTACTTACCTATGCAATTTCTGAGTGACACCTTACAAAAATTTATAGAGAGAAAAGATCAGACAATCTTTCAAATCAAAAGTTTGAAACAATTCGGTTGTAGTGACAACGAGTTTACAAAATGGCTGCATTCTTGAAGTCATGATTCCTAGCACGCTGTGCGAAGTAGTGCTAGGTGAGATTCATGCTGGCCATCTTGGTATCGTCGAAAAGACGCTTCTAGCTCGCACTTTGTTTGTATAAATCCAAGTAAAATCACGTAGAGCATGCAAGCTAAGTGAAAGTGAACCAAAGAAAGTACCAATCCACCATTGGGAAGAACCAACAGAGGCATGGCAATGCATCCATATTGGCTACACTGGTCCTATCGGCGGACATCATCTTTTTATAAATATAGATTCTTTTACAAAATGGGTGGAAATTATCTCAACAAAAACTACTATTAGTTCATGGTATATTCGCAAACTCAAGGAAATTTTCAGCGTATTCAGATTCCCACATAATAGGGGTTAAAGTATGAAATTGCCGATTTGTACTGGAAATCTAAATTGTTTATTTTTTAAATTTTTAACAAATTTATTTAATC
>NW_020656077.1:6986640-6991813 GCF_003589595.1 Hyposmocoma kahamanoa
ATTGCAATAAAACGGCAATTTCATACTTTAACCCCTAATATAATGTCCAGTTAATTTGTTAATTATGAAATCTCCTTTGATTTAGTTACTATATATATGGCGCTACGACTAAAAAATGTCGTTGAAAACCAAATACAAACACCCGACAACAAGCACATTGAAAAATTCGTGAGGTCCGCTGGTTCGTTCCGCGGCTTAGTTGGCATAGCGCCTGACCCTGTTTGCTAGTTTTTTCTAAATATTCGATCTTTGTATTAATAATTATAACAAACTAGTGGAATAATTTCACAAAAAATAATAGAATATCCTTTCAATACAAATTTAATTAGTTACTACAATATATGTGTCTAAGCGGTGATAGTATTTAACCGACTTCAAAAAAAGGAGGAGGTTCTCAATTCGACAAAAATTTTTGTATGTATACGAGATAGCTGCGGCATTTGTGAACCGATTTTAACGATTCTTGTTTTGTTGGAAAGTGGGTACACCAGTATTGGACTCATTTAAATTTGAAGGACAAATTAGGGGATGAATCCGGTTTCGTGCATTTTCTGGTAACCGATTTCAATAAAACTTTGCAAATAGATGTAAATCCACGAACTTTTGAAGTTCTTTTTTTTTATAAAAATGTTATAAGGTATGACTTACTGCGGGTCCGAATCGGGTCTCGCACGTGAGTTTCTCGAAATTTTATTTGAAAATTACCATGAGCTTTTCGTTTAAAAACCTGCACGCCGAAGAAGTTCACAACACTCGGAAAACGTGTGAAATCTCGAACCCGCATTGGGCCAGCGTGGCGTACTATGGCATAAACTCTCGCCTGAGAAGAGACCTGTGACCAGCAGTGGGACTTATTATCTTAAATTGTATGTAATGTTCAAATTGTATAAATTTCTATTGTTATTATTAAATGAATTGATTATAAATTAATTGCATTAAATACTAATTTAATGCATGCATTGAAATTGGTTGGAAATATTTTGTTACCTAGTCTAAATTTCTAAATCTATCATTTTATTTCTAAATCTTTATCTAATATTTATAGTATTCTTTATTTAATATATTCTTTTATCTATATTTCTAAATCTCTTCAATCTGCCATGCTCTTATAGGGCGTCACGTGAAAATTTACAATAACCTACCAATTTTAACTGTATTTGATATGCTTTTACTGTGACGTACAAATAAATTATTTTAACTGTCGCTTTTAATTTTATTGTTACGAATATTTGTAGAAAAGCAGCAACAAATAATTCAATGAAGGAGAAAGGCCACAACAATAAGGCCTTTTTGAACGGGCTTCACGGAGGTCACTACAAATAAAGCGAAACATAAAAATCATAATGATTTCCGTGCACTTTGATGAACAAGGTCTTGAAAAACCATAAATAAATCATACTTTTATTTATGGTTTTTTTATACATACCTAAGAAACATTCTATACCTAAAGCTATTGATAACTTATTTCCTTTTTTATTTATTAATTACAAATAAAAAAGCGTGGTAGTCTATTCACCTGTCACCTAACAAGTTCAAATAAGGGGTCGCACTTTTGAGTTTCTCGGAATTTACCTGCGAAAGGCTGGAATCTGAAGTGACAAGAATAATAGAACTTGTAAGAAAAGGGTAGTTGATGTATGCGAGGTTCGATAGTTGTGTCAGGATAAAGTGGCGTTCTGCTCTGCCTATCACTCCTGTGGGACTCGGCGTGAGCTTATGTATGTATGCATGTATGTATCTGAGAAATTTAATTTAAAGTTTACGACGAGCTTTTCGGTAAAGAAAACATCGTAATAAAAACCTGCAAATCTAGAATCACAAGCCTCGTAATGTAATGGGCCCGGGTGGCAGACTATGGCCTAGACACTCGCCAAGAGGAAACTTGTGCCCAGCAGTGGGGTATACAAATAGGTTGATGATGATAACGATGAAGATTATAATATAAAAATCGTACAAAACAATGTTTTAATGCAATGTAACAAACTTTATGGCTTTCCCGTACAATTGATAGAAACAAGGAAAGGAAGAAGAATTGCGAAATTCGTCGGCGGTAGTTTGGCGTTCGGGTAGCTATTCGGGTAGGCACATACTATCTGCAATGTTCAAGCCTTCCCTATACGAGAAATTGTAGCTAGGCCAGTTTTTTGTTTTGTTGAAAAATATTACATAGTCGTTGAACACAAGTCGAGGAGCTGGGTTTGCGGGTAATGCCTCAATTAACTGTGGCGCTGTGGTTACACAAACTCCCGCGATTGAGGGAACCACCCAGCAGCTCTGTTGGACATCCTGGTGGAGATCTGAGCAGTCGCTATAAATCTCTTTTGTTTATATATTTTATAGTCTTTTTAAGTTTAGTTCTATATTTAAATTCTAAATTTACGTGCATTTGTTTTTGACACCTTTTCTTATTATTGACTAGATTGTCTATTGTTTCTATTTTGACTGATAGCGGTGCGTAGTTTTGTAAAAAACTGTAACCACATTTACTTTGGTGTTGCTCACTCTTTGATAGCACTCACCCAAACCCATTGATACAGTACGCTAGAAGCGTATTTACACGCACCTCCGGCAGTCGGAGCTAGCTGCGCCGCCGGAAGTACGGTGGCAGGAGCGGCGACCAGCGTTCAAGAAGTTACGTAATCGTTTAGGAGGATTTTCCTACGAAAAAAAGTTCTTAAACTTAACTGGCTGACAAGAACAAGCAAGATGGCGGTGGCCGGCTACTGAACGACATTGCCTGCACCTAAAAAGAACCTGCGACCATCAATGTGATTTGACCACGTAAATTAAGCAGGGTTCAGATTGTATGTTCCATTAAATTAACTTTAGTTTTAAAAGTCGTAACGCGTCAACTTTGCTAATAGTCTGTTGCGATTAAGTTTGTAACTAGCTCGTCGGGTTAATGGTGTGCGTTGTGTGATCCGTGATTAGAAATAATGGTGCGTGGTTGAATGAATGGAGTATTTTTATTATATATAATGGAGTATCTTTATTATATATACATGGCCTTGTCTACCGTACGTTTTTATTTATTTGTTCCAAAATACGCTAACATCCTTCACTGTTTACGTTTTTGGAAATTTCGAGTCTTTACCCTCTTCCGTCGACAATTTCATTCGTCAAAATCCTAATTGTCCCTTGAATGACGCTCATGGCCCCAAGCCTCACTTCCAGTCCGATCCGGTGGGTTAGGAGCCAAATAAGTTTCTAGTGTTGCCCTCAAAGCCTTTCTCTCTTCGGTACACAGCACGTGCAGCCTCTACGGCAGCATCCTTAGCCCTTCTTTGGGTTCCTTTGAGTTGTCGTGCTTGGCCGACGCCAGTAACGCCTGGACGTCCAAATGTCCCGACATTGATATTCCATCTTTTTCACACCAACAGAGATGCTGGAACGAGCCGCTCTGCAAGATCGTTCTGAAAGAACTTATACACTCTGCCAGCGACCTTAAAGAACGGGCTCGTCTCAAATCTCAGTTGAAAAAGAGTCTGGATATTGGCTACTACCCTCGGCTAACGTCGACACGTTATTAGACGATCTTTCCCTCACACTAGCTGTCTGCCTCCGATTGGGGGCAAGAACAGTCCACCCCCATCAATGCACGTGTGATGATGCTGTTGACGAGTTTGGCCAGTCTCTTGGAAGCGCTGGCCGTTCTTCCCAACACTCAGCGCTCAATAATAATAATAATAACGCACGCACTCAACATAGCCCCGCACTATGGAAACCCTGTGTCGCGGGTGCCATGGACACATAGATAGACAACCACAAATTACAACCAAACTCACGAGAGAAATAAATGTAGGCCATACAAATATCTCTCTCGGCCCGGGAATCGAACCTAAGGCCTCTACGTTCGGCCACGGAGGCAAGTAATAGTATTATTTTTATTATTATTGGGCAGAGCAATAGCATTATCTTACGAGCCTTCACCAACTCTAAGATACCGGCAGTTCTCGAGCCCACTGGCATCTGTCGCAGTGACGGTAAGAAGCCTGACGATATGATTGTCGGTCCATGGAAACTAGGGAGACAGCTAGTGTGCTTCCATGTCCTTGCAAGCGTGGGTGACGCAGGCTCTGTGGCCAGAGTGGCTGAGGACCGCCAAAGGCTCAAATACGCCAACCTTGCTCAGTGCTACCGCTTTGTGCCTTTTGCGGTTGAAACCCTGGGTCCCCGGGGGGCACAGGCAAAACTTCTAGCCAACGAGCTGTCGGATCGTCTCGTAGAAACCTCCTGTGACCACAAGACTGGCAGCTATTTCCGTCAAAGAATAAGTTTAGCAATTGAAAGGGGAAATATTGCTAGCCTTCTGGGCACGATGTTCCAGGGTACAGCCCTCGACGAAATTTTCCATTTATAAACTTTCTTATTTTTTTATATATCTAGCTGTTATAAGTAGTTTAGATATGTGTAATTGATAGATAGTAAGTAGTAGTAGTTTGTTTTATTATCGTTTAATATTTTTAGAGTAGTAATTAATTTGTTAAAGTTGGCATTTTGTAAATAAATTGGTGATACTATCCTCAAAAGAAAGATAGTTACAATGTAGTGTCTAATTTAAAAAAGTCAAATTGACTTTTTATGGCAAAAATATCCGTTGTGCCTATTGTGCTAACTGTATGTCCAACAATTATTGTAATAGAATTGTACAAAAAATACACCAGCCTTTTTTTCCTTTTTTCCGGATCTGTACATAACACAATTTTGATAAAAATGTTAGTTGTGCCTTTTTTACGTTACTATGTCAGTACAACCGTAATCAATTTTGACATCTTGGCAATAAGAGTTTTCGATGTGTATAACTGCTTTGTATTGTGTTCTACTTACAAATAAGTTGTACAAAACAGTGTAAAGAATACAGATGTGCGCCCCGCCGCCACCGCCTATGAGTTTTCCACTTCGCCTACGATTAACTTGATCGGCGTAAAATCGAAAAATAATGTCAGGTGCTTTGTTAATTTTTTAATACATTTCTGTACAGTATTTTCGTACAATTGAAGTACGTTTCTGTCTACGTACATCCTATTCATACTAGATTTAAATTAAACTAAGTTTGTAATTGCAATTTAGTTAAACTTTGTTTATCAGTTCCTACGTACCTGCTAAAGTACAAAGTAAAGTGTAAAAACACGCTGCCGTCAAGGTTTTTCGATCGACTTATACCTCTTGTTAA
>NW_020656077.1:6991823-7006716 GCF_003589595.1 Hyposmocoma kahamanoa
GATCGAAGGAAAGAAAGGCAGTGGAAGACCGAAACAAAGTTTCTAGACCAGATAAGAAGAAAAGATAATGTCATATCGTATTAGGAAATCACAGTTATGGCGCCGAACAGAGATTGTAGGCTCCACTTTTTTTTTGTTTTGATTTTTTGGCACATTGTGGTTGTAAATTGCGACGAGAAAAGTTACTGAAAATATCCCTGACTTTTGCTTAATTAAACATAAAGAAAGAAACCAAAGCTATTCAGTGCAAAAGGCGTGATTTCGTAAAAATTTCGCCAAGATGGGAATTTGATGATAGTAATTTTGATGATTTTAAAGATAGAGCTTATTTTAAAACGGGTAGCACCTTTTAATTTTTGCAAATAATCTACTTGTCCGTATTCAGTGGACTTTCCAATACTGTTTTTGTACTATCGACGTGGTATATATTTTTATACTTTATTACTGGACCAATTTACGACCATTGGCGTTACAATAGCAAACTTTTCAGTGTTTAGTCACACGGAACCCGTTATAAACCTTTTTATTCACTTAGTCGATAAATAGTGCTTACTAGCGACGGCCTCGTTTAGCGTAACTTATCTAGTATTCTAAATTTTTATTTAGAAGTTCTACCCAGATAAGTTATCATCCAGTTAGATACCTTTACAGCTCGCTGGTTCGTTCCGTGGCTTAGTTGGTACAGCGTTTGGCACGATATGCTAGAAGACGTCGGTTCGAATCCGGCCGGATCAAAGGATTTTTCTGAGTGTTCGATCTTTGTATTAATAATATCGAATATTTCTTATCTGTCTTTGTAAAAAGAACGTATTACAGTTATTATAAATACATATATCGAACACACACATTTTCTTCAAATTTAAATGGACCCACTACTGAGGTAGTTCCTTTCCAACAAAAAAAAGAATCGTCCAAACCGGTTCATAAATCTATAATAGAACCTCCTATTTTTAAAGTCGGTTAAAAAGAATACGTCGGAACGCAACCGTTACTTTGCGGAAATCCATGCTACTCCGCGAACTTAGTGATTTTTTGTTATCACGCAGTTAAGTGGCAGCAAAACGTTGATGCCAAAACATCCCACCCCTCGCTAATGGGACAAATAATATAAAAGACATTTGGTCTGTTCGTTATTACAACCCTTGTCATCAATTACTGCAAACATATGGAAACGTCGCTTAGTGGCGAGGATATAATTAAAAAGGTTGATGGGGTCGGTGGAACCGTAATCGAGTCGAAGTATTTTAGTCAAAACCTGGTACCTAATGAGGAAACAGCACGATAGGTACCTAATGAGGGCTAACCATATCTACTTCAACCAGTACCTATAAGAACAATGAAGGGGAACAACCGAAATGACGATTAATAAAATAATAATAATAAAAAATCATTTATTGTCTCGTAACATTTTCTTCCTTAAAAACAAATTAATCAAATACAACAAAATAAATAAATTTGAGACAAAAGGCAGAGGCTCAGCTTATGCTGGTTTTTCAGCCTCTTCCTAATCCCTACGGTCTTGAGTGGGATACATGTCAACGAGGGCATATAGCATGATATATTAAAGACATACATAACACAAAGAAACAATAACAATATTGATATGACATTGATGGACATTATGTGGAGGAAAAAAAAAACAATAAAATAATAATAATTATAATAATGAAACTTAAAAAAAATGGTAAAGAAATATTAACATAAACAGTTCATGGAAATCCTGGGTGTATGTGTGTGTGTGTGTGTGTGTGTGTGTGTGCATGAGTGATCGTTATTGTGGTTTATGGGATTAGCAGTCATGTCAAAAAAGTCTGTTCTGTTTAAATAGTACAATGAATCATAAAATAAGCTATAAGAATGCTGTTGAAACATTAAAATGCTTGGATTTACATGGCAGTCTCATTTCTCGAGGCTAAATATACATTCCCTCGGTATATATAAAAGGTTTCTTACAAAAAATAATGTATCACAAAATAACCCTCTGTATAGGATGTGTGCGTATTACAGCGAAGTATGTTCTGATTGCGATATTTTTAATTTTTGTTTTGGTTTTGTTTTTTTCTACAATCATAATAATTAATTTTGCGTCTGTTTAAGCGTTTCTACTGTGCACAGTTATAGTTGGACACAGATATGTCTACTCTATTAATTTTTAACTGTTTCTTTTTTATATTATTTGTGTCTAATGTCATGTCATGTTATTGTGCCACAAATAAAAAATAAAATGAAAAATATAGCGCACTCAATTGCCACGATTGAAACTCTGTACCACGTGCAATAACATGCGTTTAGTTAAACATGGTACTCATATTGAAAGTAAAAATTATATTCGGGCGACCAAATAAGATTTTTTTAAATGTTAATAACATAAATTGGTTGTAAGTTTCAGTTAACTGTACCTATAATTATTTTAATTACATGTTAAATTTCATGGTCTTCCTTTTATTTAAGATGTTATCTTATTTAGAAGAAAACAGTCCTTATTATTGAGGCTCTCGATCAGTATAGTAAAATTGCAGGTTTTTTTCACACTTGGTGCGTTCGATTTCCAGTTCAGCAGGTGATTTTTTAAAAGTCATTGAATGTAGTTCGAATTGTTGTTTTAATTTATTAAAATTTTCCATCTACGGTATGTAAGGTACTTTCCCTACATGTGGCATGCCCGTGTGACGCCCTGTATATATATTTATGCAATTACCACCTCGGTCCAATGGTTCGTATAGAAACCACTAGTTAGAAAGTCGACGTCTGGTATAACTAATTTACAAAAAGAACTTTTTTAAACTGGTTCTCGCCTGGGTACTCTGGGTAAATGCCCTGAAATGAATTCCGTTGATCTGGTAGTCATTTAATAATTAATAAATTTATTTGTCTCCACAAATTTTGATTACAAAATATTTGTTACAAAAACAGATCTCAGTTACCAAAGGACATAATCTGGACTGGAATCTAAACTAGATCAACAGTGTCTAAGGCTTCCAAGCTCCACAACCAACATAATGTAACGAAGCAACAAAGAACAAGTGTATAAAGTATTCGTGTAAGCAAAATAAAATAAAAAATGGTTTTATTTGACATGCAAAATACATAATTTCAAATAAAAAAAGGCATATCAGAAGGGTCCATGACTCAGCACCTGTGGACTATGTTAATTACATAACACTCGCTGTTATTCTGCCATGGTCCGTCATAAATTGGAACACTACAATTCAAATACAATGTTACATGTTACGTACGAAAAAGGATCAAAATTCAAATAACTGTAGACACTTAGGCGCTAAGTAAAGAAAATTAGACACAATATTTAATTATAATCATACGCAAATACGCAGATGTACGTTTGTGTCTATTCGTCTATGTGTTGTGTTTGAAATATACGTACACAGTTCAGGCGATTCTATAGTTTATGGTCAGGTAATTGATGTAGTTGTCTGAAACACTACCTTTGTTATTATTTTTTGCAATTAAAAGTCAGGTTGGGTATAAGAGAAACACAATTTATTTATTTTTAGTCAAATATTTTGAGCTCTAGGAAGAACGGATAAAGTTTTATAAGAATATTGAAGTGCACTAAACTTGGATTTGTTTATCATTATAAATTCAATACATACAACGTATTTGTCGAAAACGTGCAAATAATGCTAAAGTTTCTCTTTCCCCAAAAGATGGGTTAAATTCTGTTCTTTTATATAAAATAAAAGAACAGAAATCGTATTTCTTATAAAGGTAATGTATTACTTCGTGTTCTCAAGATTTCACAACTGTAAGTTTTGTTTTTCCGCCTTTTGGATTTGGGGCATCGTAGCGACATCTCTTTAAAATCACTTACACTAATTTGTTTGTCTGTTTTAACGACTGAGAGACTATAGTGCTAAACTCTTTAGACTCCCATAGTCTTCTTAAGGCTTCAAGTAAAAATTGTAACAGATATAACATTAATACGAAGAATAAACCGCGGGCAATGACAGGGCGGGGTTATGGAAGAGTCTCCTCCGTTGACCCACCCGGTGATACAAGCTCGCCCGATAGATCCTCTGACGTCTACCCACTAAAAACATGTGTATGCATCCTCACCCAGGTGCCGACTCGTGGGATCCCGTTAAGACCCGCCACTCATCCCGGTGAAGTGAAATTTGCTCACACTTTGACCCGGGTGTTCCTCTTACCCCACCTGACTTTTCGCCATTTATAAGTTTATAAGTTGTGTCAAAGACGAGAGGAAACGTCTGTCGATAATGATAACAAAGTCGCCTTTGGGGAAATTAAATCGTACAAAGTGTTGATCCGGTATCGGTATGCAAAGGCGTAATTGCTTTCTTTTTTCTATATCACGCTAAGGATGCGGAATCGCGTTTTAATTATCATTGGATCACTTCAAAACTTTGCGAAGAGGCGTCTGCTGGAGTCATTTTGTGAAAACCCTAATTTTAGCCAATCAACCCTTAACTCAATAGAGTTGATTTGAAAATTACTTTTGCTCTAAAATTTTATCCAATTCACAAGAAACGTTTATTTCTAATTATATATAAATATTTTGCACAGGTCGGATTGATATTGAAAATTGAATATTTATTAACGCTTTGATCTTTCGATTCGATCTATAGCAGGAAGTAAATGTCGACGTTGCTTAGTTCGATTTAAATGTAAACCATTCCTCACCAACCAGTCTTACAAGTTTTACACACTGTCTTTTAATCCTTTCATGGACTGTACTTAAATAGTACCGCATATTAAAATGTCAGTACTTTTCTTGCCATACTGCTTACATTGATTCCATAAAAAAATTTCATTAATTTTTGTTAGTACTAAAATATGGTTTAATACCTTCCCCGTGACCTTCGCGCACGCCTGCCAAATAAACTAAAAGAGGAAAGAAGACATTTAGAGATAAAAAAATAAAGGAGAAAAAGGCTAAGAAGTAATTTGGATATTCTTTTTTAAAGTTATCTTACTATTTGCGAACCTCACTCGAAAAGAACGGCAGCCGTCCTGAAGACAGCGAAGGTTAAATTTCAGTGCTTCTGAACCCCTTTCGGAAATAAAGATAAGGCGTGTCGCTTTCTTCTCTCCTGCTTATTCATAGTCCACTTAACCACCGTCAAACCTGGGACCTTCGTGACTAGGGTTTCCATACCCCGGAACTCACCTCGAGTTTTTTCGATGGTTTTTCTGCTACGCTTCCGTGCTAACACACACATATAATATGTGTATCGATTATATTCATGGTAAAACAATAAATTGATTGATGTAGATAAGTATATTAGTAATATAAATGTATTTTCTTACTTCTATTAATTACTCGAAAGTAATTATACACACACAATACATAGAAACGCTCACATACCCACACAATATCTATTATAGTTTAATGTGTGTATAAATAATTTAATTAATTTATTATCATATTATTTAAAATTTAAATAGGTGTGCTTACGCATGTTGCGTCGTGACCTGACACAAATAGGATCCTTACTGAAAATTAGTGATGGAACTCATTGTGTTTTCCAGCAAATACTGAGTTAGTGACTTCTTTGTTACCGCAGCTGGCACCACACAAAGTAACTTTACATAGGGTCGTATTCTAGAACTCTACTCAATGCTGAAGTCAGGACTTGAGTATGATTCAAAGCACTAGAAATCATACTCAAGTCCCTGCCATTAGTGTCGTATTTCCAGTGCTTGTGTTGCCAATGCAATCCTGACTTGAGCATTGAATATACTTAGTTCTAGAATACGACCCATAGTGTCCTTGTTTATGTGAATAGTTTGTTTAAAATTTAATGTTTGTTTTGTTTGCGAGTTTGTTTTGTATACGTATAACAATAAATATTTAATTATTCTTTTACGTTTTTGAATGATTTTAATAATGTTTTGCTTTTTTCTGTTTAGCCTCATTTTTTCTTTTGTAGCGTAAGTTGTGGTACGCAAATAAATGTATTTTCTTCTTCTTCATCGACTGTGTTGGGGGCACCGCAGTCATGTCGGGTTAGACCTTCACAGTTAAGGGGATTTTGCCCTTGCCCCCATCGCCCCAGGCTAGAGAACTCGACGGAGTCCGTTGCCCAGTACGGAGGAGCCCGAGATGCCCGTACCTCCACCTACAGCAGAGTAGAGGAACAGCCGGGGGCTTAGTGCGGTCGGGCTGCTCCCCTTCAAGGTTCAGCCCAGTACTACACGGGTAAGTTGATAACCCCTTTACATATCTTGTCTTTGCAACGACCGACTTACGACAGGTCCATTGATTATCGCGTGTTCACCGTTTCTTGCCGATAATGAAAACCAGGAAAAACCAGGATGATTAATGAACGCAAGCGACACGTCGTCCATAAAATCAGCAAAGATACCACGTAACATATCGAGGTACTTGCCATCCGTCAGCTGCTCCTCAATGGCCCCAGTATTCAATTGCTTACAATCCCAGTCCACACATTTACGCTAAAAAGCACTCGGTGATAATTTTCCTTTACCATTCGCAGGTTTCGAAACGAACACTTATATTCGTTGCGTTGGTTGTACAGATCCACTCGAGTAAATAGGGCTACGTCAGGCCACAAAGTACCTTTTTTATTTCAAAGTCATATTTATATATTTGCGTATAATATATTATTATATATTATACGCAAATAGGGAAGCGGTAACTGCACTTATAAAGAAAAAGCTTTTGACATTCGAGTACGCAAAATTATCGCCATGGACTCGCCGTCGTTGATCTGATAGATAAAGCAAGACGATAGATGCACTACAAATTCATCACGTTCTAAAAGTGTGTAAGTTCGTCTTTGACCCTTTAGGGAGCATTTAGTCGACACGAATTTCATGGCGTCCGCGTTGCCACCGCGCAGCGATAACGTGTGTCTAACTGTGAAAGGGTTGTAATTAACTAACTAGAGTTAAAGGGAGTTTCTCACGAAGCCGCCCACTACGGTGTCAGGCTTAAATTGTGTTGGTCACCACCCGCCAACATTATGAAATTAGTGATATGATGCTATCTATGTACAAGTGGTTCAATGCTCACTGGCCTGTACGTCTAGGTACAGCAGCAAGTCAGAGACGTGAGAACTTTGTAAAGGTTTAAATAGAAAATAAGTAATCAGGGAATGGGTGACCTAAGGCTTATTTAAAGAGTAGTCAACCGCTCCAAGGAAAAAAGGAAGTTTGAATAAAGACGGTAATTAACGTAAGAAGGAATGAAACCGAAAAAGTATGATGGTGATGAATATTTACAAAATTACATGTCTTTTTTTATTTGTCTTGGCTTTTCGCGGTAAGTGTTTTAGGTGCGTTTCTTACTTTGATCGTTCCATCGCACTCAAAATAAATTACAAATGAGTATATTATATGTAGCTCGATTTACATTTTTTTTTATTTTACGTAGGAATTGGAAAAGAATATTATGCGAGAAAAATAAATTTGATATTAAATCAAAAATTTGAATAAGCGAACAAGAATTATGTCAATAAAATTAGAAGATAATAGAAAATGTGTTACGAAATTTAGGAAATACTACAATGAGATGTAGTTTTGTAATTATGTGGTGTACAATGTTGAGGAGTAGTAGTGACTTGTAGGAATATTCTCCCAAAACAAGCTGTAAGTCAGTCTCGTCTCCGCTTGGAATAACCGAAGGTTTAAACTCCAAGTTTCAACGACTTGTGAATCTACACATGGGTAGATATCGGGATATGAAGAAAGTGTACTGTTGGAGTTTCTGGATAGTTTTGTGTTTGATAGGACTGTGCTTGTAGTGCTACCGGTACATCAACTTTGGGACAGTTACATTTGTAACCAGCTGAATGTAACGGCAGTTGTCTCTTGTCTGAAATATGGGGTGTGTAGGTGATCTGCAGTGTACAGTGACTTATGTAACGACACTTTTCACAATATTTCACTGTTATTAAAAAAATTTCACTATCTTGTTCTTCATTTATTTGTATTCTTCTTATTTTTCTTCTAATTTGTTCGGGCGCCAGTGTAGGGGCGCTAGTGGTGTTCTGGTGGATTGTAATGTAGTATGTAATCCACATTTCACATTAGTGAAAGCGTGTGCCGCTGCTGGTACTGCTTGGAATGTTCTGTAGACCGCAGATCTTGCTTAGTGAGTTTGGTAGTTCAAGTGAAAATAAATCCGGTCTTATAAAAACTATTTTAAAGTTTTTTGTGATCTTACAAATGTTTATACACAGAAAAAAGGATTTCTACTAATAAGATAGAGCAATTTCTCAAAATATTTGCTAATTCTGAAAAAATATTTATTAAAAGTAATAAAATATTGTCATTACAAAAATACTGCTTATCTGTTTCTAATACAATTTTACTCTTAACTTTATTCTAACTGTTAGACAAATACGATCACTTCAAGATTTTATTTCATTTCTAATCAATTAATTGGACGTTACTTACATCAAGAATTTTTTACCTCTTATATCAAATTTAAGAAGTAGTTTGCTATTCAGATTAATATTCTAAATTCTAGAGTATATTCTTAAATCAACATTTCGTTGCGTTTTCATAGTCAATGTTGTCGTGACATGTCGCCGAAGGCGTACGCGGTAACGATTACTTTTACATGTGCTTGTAATCATAAAAATCATAAACAGTTATTTATCCAAAGGATCAGTACGTAATATCTCTAGTTTGTTAAGGTGTTATTTGTAGTCAAAATTTAAGAAATTTGAAATCAAACTACACTTGTAACAAGCACAACTTTAACATGCAGTTAGTTCCATCACGCCACTGCTAGATGGCATTAGTTGTACTCTGAAACGCGTTATCGTTTTGTTAACTTCAATAGTATAAGTCATCTCATATATTTTGAATTGTTAATGCTTTCTGCCGCTGTAGCATTTATACGGCGCTGAATGGTACTTAAGTATTTGAGGAGATTCCGTCCTATTTTCTGCTACTTTAAGGTTTGGCACTGAACTGTGTGCTTTCACGCCAGTGAGACGTACTGTTGGGTCCATAACCCTGTAAGTTAACCCTTTTTGACATTAGAAAACATAAATCTTCAGTCAAATAATTAAGTACCTCTCAATTTTTCATTCTCTTTTTTTCTAATAAAATATATAATAAAATATTTTGTATATAAATAAATATAACTAATAAAATATTTTGTTGAATCTAGAGAGGCTTTGTGACTTGAAGTAAATTAATTTGCTCTTGGATTAAATATTTCTGTCTTATAACTAAAATACACTTTTGAGACGTTTTTTTTACTATTATCAAAAAATTATTCTCTAGCGTCTATGCGGAGAGGATCGTTTTGTTGAATTTAATAAATTGGTCTTCATAAAAAAATTCTGTCTTTTTCTAAGTAATCTGTTTTTACCGTGTAGCACAAGAGATTTTTGGCAACTTGTAAAAGGTTCAAAAAGATGAGCAAAAATAAATTCGCTACCGCGATTGGGCAAAGAGTGACGATATGATATATGATATGGAACAAAATCAGAATGCGAGGCAAAATGGAAGAATTCAAAATTTGCATTTAAATACTAGTGTGAGAATAAAATAAGAAATTTAAATAAAAAGGTGGGATGACGATGCAAAGAGGTCACACCGTCACCATTGTAATGGCAAAATACGCTGTATTTGTTTAGCTTTTACGTTTTAACTTAAATGAACGTTCCGGGCACGCGGGCGAGTCTGGCTTGTATTTGGTCTGTGGACCGCGTGGTCACCGAGCGGAGTCCGTGGCGGCTCGCGATTTTTCTTTAGAGGAATTTAAATGTTATTGCCTAGTAAATAGAATTTAGATTCGTCATTAATGTCGAGTTGCAGGTACTCAGATGGTTGCTTAAAGATGAAAGTAGCGAGAAACTCATCGAGACCCTTAAATTTTGTGACTTGAGCACCAGAGCATGTGCTGCGATGGGTAATTTGAGATCAATTTTAGATGATGGTCGCCACGTGCCAATGGTAATGACCTGAAGTCGTATAGTAGTATTTAAATTTCATGCCGAGAATGAGCTCTTTGAACAACTTTCATTCTGTTCACAGCCTTGAGCCGTGAGCGTTAACGTCTCGGCACCGTAATACATAGTTGGTTGAATAAGTGAGTCTTTAAACACTGGGGATTTTTTGTGTAAAACCTAAGTTAAAACACATATAATACTTCTTTGTAATGGGTAAATTTTAAGCACAGCGATATCTCTCGCCAGGACTGGTAGCTGTAAAGGTACTAACTGGATGATAAATCATTCATAGATTTCTCATAGATGCGCTATGACTAAAAAGTCGTTGAAAAACTAAATACAAAGACACGACGCAAGCACATAGAAAAATTCGTGAGGTTCGCTGGTTCGTTCCGTGGCTTAGTTGTTATAGCGTCTGGCACGGTAAGCTTGAAGACGTCGGTTCGAATCCGGCCTGATCGAAGGATTTTTTTCTGAGTGTTCGATCTTTGTATTAATAATTATAACATTATTTTAATTTAAATATTATATTTTATAGACATTTAAAATTACAAATAAGACCAAACCATTGAAGTTACCAGTCATAATATATTATTTAATTAAGAAACTTAGAACTAATCTTGCTAATGCACAAACATCTCGTTCTCTTGTAGGAATCGAATGTTAATTGGTTCCAGCAACAATTTTTTTTTGTTTAGTCAATCTTCGATTGATGGTCCGAGGCGCTTGGGTCAGGGAATTGATGGTATCTTGGAGGAAGTATTTATTTCCAATTGTAAGTAACATAGCGAACATGTACTTTAGTCCGGGTTGCAATACAATACTACCAAAGCTAACCATCAATTATTTTAAATTAATTTTAAATGCTCCTTACATTCCTTGACTTTGACTTGATTCATGATTTTTGACGAATTGATGAAATTCTCCATTTAAGAAATGTAGAAATTTAAATCACTTTGATATCGAAATGCTCATGGTAAATTTCAAATCATGTATCGCACATAAAAATCGAAAAACTGTACAAATTCAACCTACGCCATCTGCTTGAGAAGTGGTAGGTCAAATTATTATGATATCATCCACATCCTAGTCATACGAGATTTTGCATTATTTGGTCCACGTACAATAAACCGGACGTTACACCGTAAACAGGCAAACTAATGAGGTTGATACGATTCAAAAAACTATGTACTCAAACAAATTACCTTTACTACCTATAATGTAACTGAAATTTGTGGGCAATTGTACTTAATTATACAATATTGGACAACGTCACATTCGTTGCTCTGATCCCAAAGTAAATAACTAAAGCACTTGTGCTATGGACATCGGAAACAACGACGGTACCACAAACACCAACACCCGAGACAACAAAGAAAAGTTAGTTTTTTTTTATGCTGACCCACCGGAAATCGTACCCGGGACATTAGAGATGGTGAAAACTGCTGTGCAAGACACGATTCGAAATAATTAAAATTGATTGATTGGTTTCCTTTGATTAACTTATTAAGTCTATCATGACCATGTTAGTTGTTACAAATAAATTAAAAATATATATTATTTGTAGTTTGTAGGTAAGCCGACCTACCGAGTACGTATGCGCTCGCAAATGGGTGTGCACCCTTTAGATAAAGGTGTGATTTTACGATCCTTGAATAAACAGATATGTTACGTTAAATACTGAAATGAGGACACTTTTTGCGCTCTTCGTTGCTCTTCGAAACGAGCTTCTCACTTAGCTTTATAACTAACTACACAGGCCGCACTATAAGTTTCCGGAACTGGCCACTTACATAAACAATGTTTAAATATTAATTGCAACATTTGTAAATGAAATTCTTTGGCTGTAATACAGTTCGTTTCATCTGACTGTCACTTGTTTTTACATTGTGGCATCATTTTAGAAATTGGTTGTCTACACCACCATGGGTTTAACTCGTGAAAATTTTCGTAGTACGATTTTCTACAACATTAAGTGTAATTTAATAGCTCAGCGGAGCTTCGCTCGGCTTCAAACTGCTTTTGGCGATGAAGCACCGTGCAAGACGACTATTTATAGCTGGTTTACAGAATTCAAACGAGGTTGTGTGAATCTCAGTGACGAATTTCGTGATGGTCGCCCGTCCACTGCTGTGAACAACAAAAACAACGATGCTGTGCGCCGTATGATCAAAACAGATAGGCATGTGACATACCATGAGATTCGGGCATCTTTAGGCATAGGCATGAGTCAAATACAATCAATACTACACAAACATTTGGGTGTGAAAAAGCCGTGCTCTCGGTGGACCCCACACAATTTGACTGAGGCTCAAACAACGGATCGCTTCACTTGGTGCACTGCTATGCTTACCATATTCAACGAAGGGGCGTCAAATTTGGTGTGGGACATAGTAACAGATGACAAAATATGGATTTATAGTTACGATCCCAAAACAAAGCAGCAATCGAGCGTATGGGTCTTTCGAGATGAGCCGAAACCAACCAAAGTGGCGCGGTGCAAAGTGCCTCTAAGCGGATGATTGCTTCTTTTTTTAATAAAACTGGACAAGTGGCTACTGTTGCTTTGGAGAATCGGTATACCGTGAATAGTGATTGGTACACGACCATTTGTTTGCCGGAAGTTATTGACATACTCCGCAAAAATAAACGCAAACGCCATATTATCTTGCACCACGATAATGCCAGTTCTCCCACGGCCAGACAGACAAATGAATTTTTGAAGGTGAACAATGTTGACCTTATGAGTCATCCCGCGTACAGTCCCGACCTGGCACCTTGTGATTTTTATTTATTCTATTATTCTATTTTATTTATTTATTTCCAAAAAATCAGAGCCAGTTACGCGGTCAACGATTTTCACCACCTGAAGAGGCTGTCGAAGAGTATGAAAAATATGTTTCAGAGATTGTCACGGAAGAGTGGCATAAATGTACTCACAATTGGTTCATTCGCATGAAAAAGTGCATTAACGCTATCGGAGAACATTTTGAGAAACAATAAATTAATTTCTGACCATTTATAGTATTTTTTTCTTATTCATTCCGGAAACTTATAGTGCGCCACACATATAAACAAAGTAGTGGAGTAATTTCACAAAAAATAATTGAACATAATGGTGGTAAAACCATTCTGAGATTCAATTAGAATTTAATCACAGTTAATAGCGATATTTCTAGCCAAGGCCGGTAGCTGTAAAGGTACCTAACTGGGTGACGAAATACTTTCATAGATTTCTCATAGATCGCCATGGCTAATATTCTTCTAAAACCAAGTACAAAGGTCCGACAACAAGCACAAAAAAAATCGTGAGGGCCGCTGGTTCGTTCTGTGGCTTAGTTGCCATGCGTCTGCTAGGAGACGTCGGTTCGAATCCGGCCGGATCGAAGGGTTTTTTATTCTTCGGATCTTTGTATTCACAACTGTAACAAACTAGTGAAGTAATTTCACAAAAAGTAATTGAATATTATGGTGGTGACATTAAATAAAAATTTAATTATACTTACCTCGGTTAGAAAGTCTGGTCTTCATTGGCGATTAGTTATTGACATTTTGCATTTTGCTTTGCGGTGAAGGGCAATTTATAATAGAGGTTCCAAGGAGTTTTAACATTCTTACACTATCGTCACAGTATATCTATGGAAAAACAATTTATGTTATTAAAAATAGTAATTTATTTATGAAAAATAGTGACAGACTTAAGGTTAATATGAGGAATACAAGTAAACAGGCTGCCAGTCATTGACTTACAATTATATGGACGTCGGGTCCGCGCTAAAAATTGTCCGAACTTATAGGGCGTTAAAATCGTATACAGAGCGTCATTCACGGTTTATTCTTCGTTTGTTCGACTGGCAGCGAAGCAAGCAAAATTAGACAGTACTGCGATGACATTACAATTTAAATTCAACGTTTTAGCTTTTTCATATTCCTTTACATGTCACTACGTTTAAATAGGTTGACTTGAGACATTTTTTTTCGTGGTTTTTGTATTAGACCCGTCGTCCATTTATTTGTAAGTCAATGCTGCCAGTTGAAACTTTACATTAAAGCATATCTGCGTACTTGGATGACAAAAATCCGTGGTAGTGGTCCATATAGCTCTTGGGTAGTCCTGAATGATGTTCGAAATAAATAATATATTTAATAGATCGCTCCATCGTACGCTGAGCGATTTCAAATTAATTGATGAGGCCTGTCCTTAATGTCTACGTCTCGGCTCCGTAGGACATAACTGGCAGAACGCACAGGTTTAGTGCCTTTGTTTTAGACTCCGTGGGATTGACGACCTGAAGATATAGCTAAGCAAACATGTTTAATTGAAAAGGAAATTAAAAAAAATCTACTATTAACTTTTTTAACCCTTTCAAGAACAGTAAAACTAAGTAACATAATGAATATTTATTTTTATTGCAGTTGCGAATGTAATTTAACCCAGCACCATTTACGTAAGTACATGAGCGCGCATTTTCGACGCAGTGAGATAGATGTGTTTTGCAATTGAAATCGGAATTTGAATTTATTCAATTTATTGAAGTTATGAAGTGACTTTCATCGAGACTGGATAATAAAATAGCATAGACCCAATATTTCCGTTTCCTGCGTTGCTGTCTGCCGTCTTCGATATCCACAAACATACCTCTTTTCACGTCCATTTTCGACTAATGCCCTCACTCACGAGATCGTGTTTAATGTTTCCGCTGCGAAGTATAATACTCTATGTAGGCAGCAATACGGTTGAATATTACATCAACAAATGCACCTCTTATGTCCTCGCCCATTCTCGCCAATCCAGACCATTTCCACTGAAGATGGGCTAGGAGAGAATTAAAATTTTTTCATACAAATTTCAATCTTCATCTCGCCTCGCCGAGATGAAGATCGATCTATATCAGTAATTATATTACAGTATTATATAATATAAGTATTATAATTATATTATAATATAAGTATTATAATTATATTATAATATAAGTATTATA
>NW_020656077.1:7006726-7007401 GCF_003589595.1 Hyposmocoma kahamanoa
ATATTATAATATAAGTATTATAATTATATTATAATATAAGTATTATATAACAGTAATTTTTCAGCATCATTATTACTTAACCTTGCTATCGCTCTGTAACTTTCCTTTTTTTTATCAACTAATAAACGACTGACAACGTTTTCCATTTGAACCGGTAAGAATATTCTTTGGCGGCAATAGCTTTGCACTTCATCATCATCATTTCAAAAGACGTCCAGTGGAATGAGGCCTACCCCAAAGGTTCAACAAAGACCGGTCTTGCACTGCTGCGTTACGCCTATGCTAAAATAAATTGGCCGATCATTACCTTACCCGATAGTTCTGTACAAAATGGGGGATAGCGGAAGTTCTAACGGTCACATTTGAACCATAACTGCTTTCTGGACAAATACTAGACATGGGCACGAGTAATGTACCAGGTAATGGTCAATAATAAGAAGTTTTCCAATAACAACTTATACGGTCATCTGCGAACTTTTCACGAGGCATTAAGGTAAGCCTAGATTTTAGAAGATAAGGCGTGGGAGGTCTCTACAATAGGGAATCGGACAATTTTTCAGCAAGTGTCTAGAATTAACTAAAATAGACATGTACAGCCATGAAAAATAATATTTTTTTTAAATAGAGTTTAATAGTCTCTAAAATGTGCTAAAACTATGTTAAAATTTAAATAGA
>NW_020656077.1:7062401-7078763 GCF_003589595.1 Hyposmocoma kahamanoa
ACCATGAAGATTCTATGAAAATTCAAAGAACCTATTGCAATAAATTTCATTCATATTTTAACCCCTAATATGAGCATTACCGCGTTCCGGTTTAGAAGGGTAAAGGTGCTGGTGGTGGCGTCACTTTGTATTATAAAAAAAAACATTGAGTGCATGTACCCAGTTGTATAATTAGCTTCATTCATTATCCTAATTAATTAATTGTTAATCCCGCCACTTAATATTATTTTAAGTTATATAACAAAATTGAAATTTTCTTCTACGACGTTAGATTACTCTATGTTAATTAATGTATTATATTAATGAAATGTTTTGTCTTCAGTTCCAAACAAATACAAACTTACGTGGTTGGGTTTCTTTTTGAGATTGCAAAAGTCAATAAAAGCGAAATTATGTCCTTGCTCCCAAAGCTATCAAATACGGGAATACAGAAATAGGTACAGTGGCCATGTAAACATTACTTCTATATCGTCGTCTTACTTTCTCAAACTCGTATATTAAAGCACTAAGTTACTGAATTGCAAAAAGTGGATTGTACATACAAAAAGTGGATTGTACATACAAATTTTGCAGGCTGATTTCATATTACATTTCCTTCATATTTACACACTAGTTTTTACCTGTTCTTAAAGTAAAGCATCGAAATTAACACACTTGATAACAAATTTTAAATAAATAGAAAGTTTTTCCATTTCCACGAGTTTGAGAAAGTAAGACATATATGTGACCCATTTACTTACATCTTATTAACCGACTTCAAAAAAGGAGGAAGTTCTCAATTCGACTGTATGTTCTTTTTTTTCTTTTTTTTTGTATGTATGTTACGCGATAACTAAGGTATTTGTGAACCGATTTTCATGATTCTTTTTTTGTTGGAAAGGGGGTACTTCCATAGTGGTCCCATTTCATTTTGAAGAAAATCATCCACCTCAAAGGGTGGCTGGTCACGCATGAAGATTCATTTTTATAAATAGCGCCTAACTTTAATTTAGGAGCAATTACTGTTAGCAATTATTTAGTTGATTTTGCTATTTCTCCAATTCAAGGCGTTTTTCTTTCGATATACTTTGAGTAGTGTCGTAGTGAGAACCTATTTTTATTATCTCCAGTATCAAGTCCTGTATAGTGGCGAACTAGGGGATGTTTCAATGAAACTTAGCAAATAGACGTAATTCCACGTACTTTTGAGGTCGGTTTTTTTAGTACTCTGTACTGAGATAATTATTTAAATTCTAATGCTACTGCTTTCAATGCTGACGCCATTAATGCGACTGATAAAAAAGGAACAAAGGACGGAAAAATTGAGACCGTAAAAAGAACCCTAACAAAACATGCAATGTAAAAAATGTAAGCAAGTTTCGCAACACTTGCGACGTAGATAGTTCACTCACATATATAGTCAAGCCTGGAGTTCTTTTTCAATGTATCAACCTTTATTTATACAGAATATTTCAAGGTTCCATGCCTGCTAGAAGAACTTTAGACATCGATGATAATTAAGTGACGAAATAGTAAAGTCGATAAAAGTCCTTCGATAACTTCCTTCCTATTCATGACCAAAATATAGGTAACTGAAGCATAGCGTACTGTCATGCCCCAGAATTAGTAATTTGCAATGACATTGCCAAGAGTCCAAGTCCTTTTTAAGATCTCCAAAAAATGTTTTAGGAAGCCGGAGTCCTTTACTAATTGAATTATTTTTCGTAACGTACGCCTTGACCTGTTAAATGAAATTTTAATATTTTGTCTTAAAAATGTTGTTTGAAAGAAGTAATTAAAATCACAAAAGAAACTTGAACATGCCAAGAAATAAAGAATGAAGAACAAAAATACCTAGATAGACTAGTACCACAGTATTACAATACCTTCCCTACAGTAGTGCAACGCCTTAGATTTAGACGATATCGCTGCCCATGTAATACTTGTTTCCAATTTTGAATCTGTACACAGAATTTTCTGTGGGCCATTATATATGAATACAATTTACATACAATACGATTTACATAGAACTCGCTGAATTTTGAAATGAAAAATTTTAATATATATTTTAAAACACGCATACGCCAATCCCTAGCGCTCGATACTGCAAATTAAACGTGTTTGTGGCCCGCGTTGCCCGACTCCCCTCGAGTACCCCGCCGATGCTCTATGCAAGTACATTCGTTGCACAGTATTACAAACATACAGCTGGTCTGTAAAACTTTGGGTTTTTAATCGTACGAAATAGTAAGGTCCCCCTTAAGCTCTGAAAAACGTTTAGTTCTCCATAAGAGGCCCGAGATAACTATTACAAAGAAGCTGTCGAATTGAGAACCTCCTCTTTTTTGGAAGTCGGTTAAAAACCGCTATTGATATCTTATAGAAGTTGTTATAGTTTCAGTATTGGCTAAATCTGCTACGACTCACAACTGGTCTGCAGAGGACATTCATTGAGATACCTAACGAGTTAGGTTTCCGAGATTGGTAATGGAACTATTTTTTCGGATCTAGTTTATTTATTAGTTCATTTTTCAAAGAAATCAACGCTGCGGATCATTTACAGGTCTCATGGTCAAGGTTGACTAAAATACATATTCGTTATTTGGGGTGCGTTAACTTAATTCACCCGAATTAGTTCAAATTAATGCACCTAATTAAGTACAATTTTAGTAAACTTCAATCACCTGGGTGCATTAGATAACCATAAAAGTAAACTGCATTCACCACAATATGTAAGGACGCCATGATTCTACTCGTTACATGGTACAGATACGGTGATGAAAAACTTCGTGATGAAACCTGCATGTCGAAGAAGGTTCATAATGAAGTCCTTAACCCGCATTGGCCTAGCATGGCGAGCAACGGGCTAAAACATCGTATGGTGATTTAAATTTACTAAAATTGCATTTAATGCACCTAAGTGAACTATCTAAATCTGGAATATCATGTATGGATTTCTCTGCATCAGAACGGAAAGTTGGGTTTAACGTAATAGGCGTCCCGTCGCTTCACGATCGAAAAAGTTAAGTCCACTTAATAAGTTCGAGTTGCGGCTGGGCTTTTAAATTTATATTCTGTTCACCTAAAATGTTGGAAATAAACGTATCACCTCTATTTTCTCATTATAAATTTATTCCTCGACGGATGATGGAAGAGAAATGAATTTAAATAGTTCTGGTCTAACTACCAAGACATACGATGCCGTGACGTAGGCATTCACACAGAAGGCTTTGCACAGAATGAGAGTTGCACAGAGAGCTACTGGGGCACGCTCGCATCAAACTTATAGACCGAGTTCCAAAATCCGAAGACAAACCAAGGTCCAGAACCTAGGAGATCGGATAACGAACCTAAAACTCTTTTGCAGAGAGCTCTGCTGGTACTACTTGATCGCATTTGACCTCCATCTCACCTGATGAAAACGTGAGGTGAGGTCGACGATATGGAGCAAGCACATCTAGGTCATGCCTATTTACTCTCGCCTAGAAAAGGTCCTATAATAACGCTATGGGATTCAAGAAACAAGAACGTAGGCGCGAACGTAGCGTAACTAACAGCGTCAATCTTTTGTATGTTCACAACATAGGGGTAGAATCAAGTAGCCGAAAACGATCAGATATCGATACATTAAGCGGACTGTATAAATGAGGTTCAGGCTCTTACGAGAATTGGGTAAGACTTATTTATAGTTTGTTTAAAATAGACACCAAGTAAGACGTAATTACGAAACAGTGACAAATTAAGTAAACATTTAGAATATCAATCTAAAACTAAACTGATGAACCGTCCTTACCAACTCTTACAGAAAGGCAAGAAAGTTGTGTATCCACATAGTCCCCGGTGATTGGAGAAAAAATAGAACAAAGTGTAATTCACAAATAATTGAAAAAGTTATAGGTTAAGTATGCTCTTACCGATAATTGAACTGAAAGCTTTGAAGGTACGCCTTTCTTACTTAAATACTAAACCTTAATAGGTAGTATCGTTTAGAAATAAATTGACGCCACTCCATTATGGCTCTTAGCCAAGTTTTAACAAGCAATTTGCCGCGCTCACTGCCCACGTCAAGTTCGCAATAATAGAGCTTTAGTTTCATCTATTTGGTTGTTCTAGGAGGAATAAAACTTAGAACAATTATATAACAAATTCCAGAATATAGTAAGAAATGAAACACGAAATTGCTTTAAGTGTTGAATGTTACTGCACCTTGGGACAAAGAGAAAAATCAAACTAATCGTAGTACTGATGGAACTGACCCATTAAACCTACAATTTCAAACTTCTAAATTATTTTTATGTTCGTGTTCATACAGACTTAAATTCCTATTCAAAATCCCAAGAGTTCATTTGACCCACAAACAACTAATTTCATACTTTGATTTTTTTGATGAGTTTGGACCCATCAAAAAATATTTGTTATAATAATCTTTCTTATAAAACCATTACAGAATAAATGTCATTATTAAACACCATGTTTTACTGAAAATAAACGTCATAACAAATCACACATGTCGGAAGAAGTTTACAAAACTTGAAAACAGGCCTCGAAATCACAAAGACCATTGTTCTACAAGAGTCCTGTGTCCTGAAGTGTATGTATGTACATAAGTTGCATATAAATATTCTAGTACTATATTAGAATATTTACATATAATAAATATACCTTTAAATAACATGGTCCATTTCTCTATGCTCGCATTTTGTTTACACCAGCCACTCGCTAGATGACCACTAGTACCCTGAAACGAGCTATCGGTTTGTTACGTGTCATTCCACATAATTTTTTATACTAATCTGTTCGACACGAGGTAAGTGAGGTACACTGTTTAATATTCATGATTAACAAATTATAATGTTAATAAATTAAAATTTGTATGATCTATCGTAGTAGGTAGACTTAATTTTTACCTTTTCAGCTGTGGTACTTAATTGTGACAGAGTGTTCACCTAGAACCACCTCATTCTTTTTGAGTGATATAGAAAGTAATACGGAGATAAAATTGCTGTTTTGCGTTGATTGTTAGGCTATTTTAGCGAAATTATAAATGTAAATGATGTTCATTTATTCATTGTATTTAAAAAGCCCTTAAGGCACTAATGTACGTTACAACATTAGAGCCTTAAGAGCATTTTACAAAGCTTTGGCGTCATCTGTAATTCATATAAAATAAAATTTTCAAATGTGAATACCATTTAAACGAAAGTGGTAACAGATATTAATGACGACATACGCTTTTTACATATTTTTATTTATATTTCGAATTATGTTTTCTATAAAGTAATATAATGTTTTTTATAGGACCCTCGTACTCTACCTTAAGGAACATTTTCGCTTCCTCAGTGAGGATCACAATCGTGAACTAAGTATGGCCTAAAATAGATAACCTACTGAAACCTCCTTTCACCAGCTCAGAGTATTTCAAAGACTCGTTTACGATCAAGGCTGCACAAATTGTGGAACGACTTTCCGTCTGAAATCCGACATTCCCATTTCCAAAACTGAATTTTCAATACTCAATATATTTATTGCATTCATATGATACATACATGTCTTAAAATTAAAATAATGCTACACATGTATTTTTTCTTTTTTTTTTAAGTAAAATACTTTCAAGTGAGAACTTAACGGGAGACTGGTGCCCAAACTAAGTAGGCCCTGTGTCTTGGGACACCAGGTCTCCGACCAAAGTTTACTATTTTGTTTGGAATTTAATCCATTTATTTTTAGACAAAACACTTTATTACTAATTGCTTGGTGGTCTGTGACTGCGGTTTCGAGAACTAGAGACAATACCGTAAATTTTGTTTTGAGTATGACATGATCTATACAGCTATTTGCGCGGTTTCAAATATCATAAGCGGGAAGCAAGCCATAAAAGACAAGTGTATCTAAATAATTTGAGGTTGCATTGCAAATATCTACTACATTTATATTGATATCACCAACAAGTACTATATTTTTAAATGACGTAAATTTTTCTAACGGAGTTTGTAGTGACTGAAGAAAAATATCTATATTTTTGAAGCAGTGTGGTCGATATATGGCAATAACTACTGTCTCGTTTCCGAACCTTATTGTCAGACAGTTTGCTTCAGACATTTGGACTTCTCAACGCAGCATGTCAAACCATTCCAAACCATAACAACTACTCCATCATTTTGGTTGTAGTTATTACTGCCTTTATGACTTACATAACCAGTTAAAAGTGGTAATCGACCCATTCCGTTAATACTGTAATATCACATGTCAAATTCAGTCTGCAATATAACAGTAAACTACATATATTTTGTAGTATAATTTTTAAATAAAAATAAGATTTACATTTTTCTGGTTCACAGACGTATGATTGCGACATATTAAAGTTATCAATATTATTAGATAATAGGTTTAGGTCACCGAATTTTAAAATCTAATGTGACCAAAACGTCATATGCTAGATTTATAGCCATAGGCGCCTAGAAGATATCATCAATAAGAGTTGAAGTTATAATTAGTAGGAGAGTGCTTGTGTAAGTAATTGTAAAAGTATGTGTGTATTTGTTTGTGGATTGTCCCGTATCTATATGTTGTACTGTTTTAGTGTAACTTATGTGAAGTGTGTAGACGTTGTTTATGAGTACGTTATATAAAAGAAAATCCGTATACAAAGTAATTGCTAAATTCTAGTCACTTTTCTTTTGCAAGTTTACTAATAACGGATTCGGATTTGATATGAAACAGTTGAGAACCGTCGTCTTTTCGCAGAAGGACATTCCCGTAAGATGTCCAACAGTATTTCTAACTGTTTAGTGACGCGTAATCCCTCGCTAGGAAATAAATTTACGGAGATGTAAATCGGTATTTTCGGACCGTCTATTTTCACATGGCCGGTATAAGTTTATTTTCTTTATTAAACCTGTTGAATTTTTTGAGCGCCCTCAAAACATCGTCTTTCAGTGGTACTGTGGTGAAATGCACCATAATAGGTTTGTTCTCGCCCTTTTTGTTAATACGAAAGATGTCTTTCACCTGGGATTTATGTATAGGTACATCAATACATTCGCCAATATCAGCAACTATCTTGAAAAGATGTTGTTTAGATTCGGGGTGATTTTAGGGGATGTTTCTTATTTCTAGCCTAGAAGCGCGGCTTTGCCTTTCCAGGTGTTCGATTTTGTCTTCCAGTTGATGTATGTATTTTTGGTCTTCTGCGCGACTTTTTTCAAAACTTTCCAGTTTTTTAATGACCTCATAGTATTTAGTTAAGGTAAAATCTACCAATTGCTGTAGTTTAGTAGTTTGGAATTTTGTTTCTCGCATTGCGTTTTTTAAATCCGTAAACACAGTAGCAATCTCAGAATTGAAGATTTCTAAATAGCTTTTTTCAATATGGTCCTCTCTTTTTCTTTTAATAATAGTACGCTGCGTAACTTGCAACAATGTCGGCTTATCAATGCTTGCAATGGATGCATTCAGGTTTGTATCAGAGTGCGCTGCGTTAATTACTGGATTTGCCTGACTGACTGTTGGTGATCTTTGAAACGGCATATTGTTGTTAAGCAGTATCACCGCAACCGAGAGATATAATATATAACCGTTTCAAACACAACACGTTAATTTATACGGGGCCTAGGATTTCAACTAAGTTGGTGGTAATCGACTGTTCGAATCGAATGTTCTTTCCGTCTAATATAGTTAGACCCTCTATATGAAAGGGTCAAACTTGAGGGTCTAGCTTTAACTATAATAGTATGCAGTTTCACTTTGTAAATGCTCGGAGCGGTGATGGTAGCAAAGTAAGTAAGATTTGCTTACAGTTCGCTGGGTTCGAGCCGTGCGGTACCAGGATCGCAGAAGTCACGCAGAGACTCCACCTCACTCGCACCTCAGCGATATATTATCTCTTCGCAACTCCTACCGCAAAATGGCGGCTATTTGGTTTCGCAAATTAGAAAAGCATTCAGTTTAAATACAAGTTTTTATAAATAAAAATTAGTATTCTGCATTGCTAAATAAATACCCTCCGTACTACCAACAAAAACATCTCAAATAAAATGCAGTAATACACCGCAAATCCTGCACTTAAAAGCACTAATGAAATTTTTGGTGTACTTGGATAAATATGATAATAGTCCGATTGAGTGGTTCTAACGTTTACCATGAAATTACTCCTTAAAGTATAGTTTATAAACATTTATATTTAAGGTAAACTTAAAAAACGCTACTTACGGTATGTTTTCAATAAATAAACACTGAAAGCACCAGCCCAAACAATAACACACTATATATGCTGGGATTCATCAAGCGAAATTCTAAAGGCTTTAGCACAAAAACAAAAATTACCCTTTTTAATACACTAGTACGTAGTCACTTGGAATATGCGACGATTGCCTGGAATCCTTCTTACACGGTGCACTCTCAGCGTCTTGAAAGCATACAGCGCTCCTTTACTAGGCATATTGCGTTTTACAGTCCAAACATCTCCCACAAACATCCCTATGAGAACCGCCTAAAATTATTTAAAATGCAATCGTTGTTTAAGAGGCGTAAATTACTTGGCCTTTGTTTTCTTCATAAACTGTTTAACGGTCAAATAGATTGCAATCAGATTATTGATAGAATGGGCCTCGCTGTTCCATGTCGTCTACCAAGATACAAAATAAAAAAAATATTTCATATTCCACGTTGTCGATCCAATCTCGCTCTGAACTCCCCAATTTTGCGCATATGTAGAGAGTATAATGAAGTCAATGGTGAGTTTATTGACATAGATATTTTCTATGATACTTTCAACCGATTCAAGCAAAAATTACTCAAACATTTGTTTCAGTGATAACGTAGACATAGTGTTGTAAAGTTTCATTGCATTTTTCCTTGTTTCTGTTTTTACTTTTGTTTTTATTTAGTAATGGCATCTTATGTTTTATTTTGATAGGATAGTAGGTTTTTTCTGTTTTTATACTTAGTTGTCTTAATATGTGAATGCTGTGTTTCCCTATTACTGGAATATATACATTAAGTTAGACAGTAAGATTTATATTGTATTGTATATTGTATGTGTTCTGTTGGGATACCAAATAAATAAATAAATAAATAAATAAACACACACGATTGTCGTGACGTATTTTTGAAGTTGTTTATTTTTATTAAATGGCAGACCCAAGCATTAAAAACTTTATGGTTTGCTAGAGTAGTTACCGAAATAGCAATTAACATTAGTTCTATTACCTGTTATAACTTCGATATCCGATAAATCGGTATAAAATCATCACCGGCACCTCTAGGTGACCACACCTAGACACGATACATGCAGCCGTAGACGCATACCAATGCGTCTACGGCTGCATGTATCGCGTGAGCGGATAAACAGTCACCCCAACACATAAAAGATTCAAAAGCGAGAACAAGTAAGGTAAATTTCAGGTAGGTGAATATGTTTGTTTATGGGAATCTTTCTTGTAAATTAGTGTTGTCTATGGTTTGACTTATTTTGCCATTTACAGGGCGACTATCTCTGTATATGTAGAGAACTTTTTTGTCAATTATTTAGGCTAGCACTGCCCGCGCCTTGGCTCACATATTTAAAATTTAATAAGGTATTTGAGTAATGTAAGGGCATTTCTCTAAGAAGGGCTAAATTCCCTGACTTCAGTGGTCGAACTTCTTTGCGTAAGTTCAGGAAAAACATTGAGCGGAAAGGAAAAAGAACTCAAACTTACATATGATTTCGCTAATTGGGCAACTAGATTCTTAACAGTTAATGACATATTTGATCCACCGAATTCAGTTACTAAGTAAAATATTATGGAAAAGGCAATAAAAACATTCAATAATGTACATAAATATTTACTAATATGACTAACTATTAAATCAAGCTTTAAAAACTAAAGTTTTGTATAAAAAGCGACCAGAACAACGCAAACAAATTTCACCTTATAACTGTTAAAAAAAACTTTGAACGCAATCTGTAGCTACAAAAGCAATCAATATTTTGGAATTTGCGCGATTAATATCTTTCATTACTTTTTATACATGGCGAGGTAATTCATGCAACTTCAAAATTTTTCCTTCTAGTTTTTCTTCGCATACCGCTGTATATCTTTTTCTTTAAACCTTTCATATATATAATTGGATCGCTTTTTATCTTTGGTTTTGTGGCACGTTTCTTCATCTTCTTGATTGTCAATTATTCTTTTCTGTTTTGATTTTCCTTATTCATTTTCAGCGCGAAGCAAGTAGTAATATAAAATTGTGAAAATCAATAATATTAACTAAACATCACAAAATTTTTGGCTATATATGGCTTCATGATAGTGTTTCCGACGTCTGTGGAAACTTTTCTGAATTCGCTGGCAACTGAATTCAAGGCTACGGGATTCAGAAAATATATATTTTTTGATCAATACATATTATAAAAAATATTACTTAAAACCATAAAAATTAGTTTTTAAAATATCGTACACACCGAATTCAAAAAACAACCGGGGTCAAAAACATTAAATTATATATGTACTCAAAAAAAACCTAAAATCGACAACAAATCATCCACCTGTTCTTTCCAGCCGGGCAGGGGCGTGATGAACGAATAATACGAACGAATTACGACGCTTCGAAAATGCTTCACTTGTGATATGTAGCGTGATTAGTAACTACTACCGAATTGCGGCGTAATCCTTTTTTTTTTTTTTTTTGACGGGGTGGGAAATCTTTATGGATACCCCTGAGCCCAAGGAGACTCAGGGGTTATGTGGGGACTCTCCCTTCAGGCTGGAGGGCCTTTCCCACTAAAACCCCCCCGGGTTTCCCTCTCGCCGGTTGAGTCGGCGCCGTGGGATCAGTGAACATTCACCACGACGCCGCCCGGCCGCCCTAGCTTACGCCAGGGCTCCCACGCCAACGGAGGGGTGAGTCGGTTGTCCTCCGACCCGCCCCCCAGACGAGTGAGGCCGTGCAATGCAGGCTCCGGAGTCCCTGTCCAGAGCCCGCTGGTCTTACTAGGGGATCAGGCGAGCAGCGAACTGCCTTCGCCTTCTCCCCGTACGTCTGCGCCGCAGCGGGTGCGCGTCCGATTGCGGCGTAAGCCTGAGACACGCAGCAATCTTGGTAATGTGATAAAACAATTCTCCAGTTTATTGTGAAATTCAGATTATAAGTACTGTCATCTAATTTATTATACGTGAAATGAAGTCCAATATTGATATACGGTTTCAATTTTGAGAATAATGACACTTTGTGCATGCACACGGAACACGCCACAGTTGTCAGATTTTAGGTGTTTCGGATTTTTCCATTTAGGCACAAGGTTTTTTTTGGAAGGACTTTGTATTCTTCAGTTACCTTTCAACCTATAATAAATGCTCTTTTTTATAGATTTTTGTACTGACAAATAAGTGGAGTTTAGTGCATGGTCACTGAAAATTGCAGCTTTGGAGAAATGCCCGTAGAAGTAATTCTGACCAAGCTAATTATTATAAGGTTTGCTTTTTTTGATACCTAATATGTCAATACTCAATAACTTTATTTTGACGTCAGGTCAGTAATGCGGTCAAAATATATTGTTTTTAATACTTTAAGGGTTGTAGCCATTGACTTACAAATAAATGGACGACGGGTCTAGTACACAAACCACGAAAAAAATGTCCCAAGTCAACCTATTTAAATGTAGTGACATGTAAAGGAATATGAAAAAGCTAAAACGATCAATTTAAATTGTAATGTCATCGCAGTACTGTCTAATTTTGCTTGCTTCGCTGTCAGTCGCACAAACGAAGACTAAAGCGTGAATGACGCTCTCTATACGATTTTAACGCCCTATAAGTTCGGACACTTTTTAGCGCGGACCCGACGTCCATATAATTGTAAGTCAATGACCTAACCTATAAAACCTAGTCAGCTAATGTACAACAGGTGGCTTTATAGCTAAGTAACAATTTCTTTTATAATTTATATTGTAAGTCAATGGTTGTAGCGGTGTTTTTTATTTAAAGAAGTATTACCAAAGTGCATAAATATTTGCGATCCCTTCAAATAAACTAAAAATATTAGGGATGTCATAACTTTAACAAATAATTAATTACGAGGAATTTTTATGTTGCTTTGAAATCATTTACTAGTAATTTAAAACTTCTGTAGACCAAAACTCATGACAAATATGATTTGCATTTTCTACCTAACCTAATCGAATTTCGAGGGTGAAAACCTTAAAATTCATATGTTGTGGTTTGACTACATTTATTTACACACTTTTCACGAAAAAAAAACACATTCGTCAGCGCCTTACACCGATAGGTTGTTTTGAAACAGACGTTTAATAAGATATGTAACATTGTTACTAACTTATTATCCGCTCACGCGATTCATGCGTCTCTGGAAGCATACTACACCTAGAGGTGCCGGTGATGATTTTATCTCTCTGATATCTCTAGCAAACCATAAAGTTTTTAATGCCTGGGTCTGTCATTTAAAAAAAATAAACAACTTCAAAAATACGTGACGACAATCGTGTGTGTTATTGTTTGGGTTGGTGATGTCGGAAATTTCATTAGTGCATTTTAGGTGCAGGATTTGCGGTGTATTACCTACTGCATTTTATTTGAGATGTTTTTGTTGTAGTACGGAGGGTATTTATTTAGCAATGCAGAATAATAATTTTTATTTTAAAAAACTTATATTTAAACTGAATCCTTTTCTAATTTGCGAAACCAAATAGCCGCCATTTTGCGGTAGGATGAGCGCATCGCGTGAGCGGTTATTTACACTGTGTCCGCTTGGAAGCTTAGAAGCTCTTAGATCGACTAACACAATATGAGTACGCCTTTGTATAGATTTTTTTGTCCATTCTTGTAGACTGCTAGAGTTATATTAATCTGTATTTAAATTGTTTGCGCTGCGGCAAACTTTAATTACTTCGGATTTTAAGCGCGTCGCCGCCATCTTTGTATTTATGTAGTCAGCTTACCTGTGTAATGTCGTAATAGTTTACTATGCACATCGAAATTAGAGCTGGCCAATGGATTATGTCATGTTGTGAATTTGAAAATGAAGTTATGTTCCGGTACGAAAAATAAAACAAATCGTATCCGCTCTTATCTCGTGTCTCTGTATGTAAACAGATGTTTTTATTTTTGTCGCGTCAACTTATGTAAGCACGCCGAAATATATAGTATCTAAATAATATTTATCCCAGTTTCTCTTTTTTTTTTTTTATAAAATGAAGTGAAAGGACGAACAAGTCGTGCGCCTGATGGTAGTCTACTGCTTCTCTCTTCACGTGGTAGCATTCTGCTCCAACATGTAATAGGACCTTCGTGAGAATATTATATATGTTTTTACCATGTCTTACGACAGTAAATTGGGGTTATTATTATAAATTAATCGCGCGTCAAAGTCAATAATTTCCAAACTAAACTTCATTAATAATCTTATTACAAAACGATTGTCGACCGCAGTGGCCCAACGGTTTGCACTGTGAAGGTCTCGGACTCGATTCCCGGTAGAACCAATTCGGGAATTGACTTTTCTAGATTGGTTCTCGCCTGGGTATTCTGAGTAGTGCCCCAGAGTGAAATCATAGTGCAGGGGATTCCGTAGTTTGAGACTAGGTAATTTGTGTCGTTGTTTGGCACATCATTATTTATTATAAAACCTAAACAGACATCCAGTTTAGCCGCAAGATTTTTTTGACTTGTGTCTGATTGTCAGTCTATAGCAGATAGCAGACCAGAATGCCAAAACCACCAATATTTCATCATTTCAATTCACACTGCAATAAAAGGAAACTAATTAGAAAATATACATTAAAAAAAACGCATAAGCGAAAATTTGCCATAACAGCTATTATCAACATGTTACCTAACGTTTGAAAGAAAAAAAAGAAAAACAAATAGAAAGATAAAGAATTGTGAAAGAGTTCATGGAAGAAAGTAGTCTGCGACCGTACTTATTTCTACCACCGAGCAGTACATGAGCGTCACTGCGTTCCGGTTTTGAAGGGTAAGGGTGCTGGTGGAATTACAGGCACGTGGGACTTGTCAACTTATGTCTTAGGGTGACGCCGGGCGCTGTGGTGATGCCCGTTAGATTTTTGCGATTTAAACCTCGGAATGGCAATGCAACTGTCATGGATAGGCGTGTCGCTTACTACCATGCGCACGACTTGTTTCTTTCATTGCTTGATAATATAAAAAGAAATCCAGTTGGTCCTCATTGACAAAATACAGTTTTCACAGAGAGCAATTTTTAATTTTAACGGTTGTGCTAAAGGCAGAATTTCTTGATATCTTTTTCCGCTTATTTCAATATCATATTACTTGACACATAATATAGAACGTGATACTTCAATTATATTAACCTTCGTACAATATTATATTGAAATATATTTCAAGAAATATAATATTCAAATAGCCCGTTCTATTGTTTTGTTCGATCGCAATCGGTTCTTTGATACACGACGCCATTATACTAGAGTGGGATTATAGCAAGAATGATATTTCAGTACTGTGATTGTGTACAATGAAAAGAAACGCAATGCTATAATACATTATAAAGCATTGCAAGTTTTACACTTAAAAAAGAACGCGACACAGAAGCTCAAAACAACCATAGAAAATTTATACGATTGGCAAGCTTACAGCTATTTTTACGAAGTGAATATCCACGTAAACAATCATTCGCCAATTAAAGACTTCCACATGTGAAGGTAAATATAATACAGTAGTAACGCAAACTAATGAACCTACCGAAGCGACTCATAATAGTCGCCAATGACCATGGGACAAGCAAAGAGCCCGAAACGTTAGTTTAAACAAAACTAAACCTAAGAACTCGATACAATCTTAACGCTATCGCAGAAAAGATAGATGATTCCGTCATAATGGAGTTCATCAAGTCGTTAGCATATTTGAATGCGAACCATCTTACATTGTATCGCGGGTGCCATGGACACATAGACCACCACAAATTATACCAAAACTCACGAGAGAAAGACAAATATTTCTCCCAACCCGGGAATAAAACTTGGGATCTCTGCGTGGCCAGCATGGTAACCGTTCGGCCACAGAGGCAGTTCAATTCTAAAATTGAAATTTTAAAATTAGTACGACTAGCTGGAACATTAAGCAATTTGTGCAGACCAAGCTAATTGGAATTGAGTACAATACTCCTGAGCAACCAGTCCAACTCTGTGCAAGAAACAGGCACAGCTGTACATGTCTTTACAAATACAAAGGTAACAATGAAGAAATTTACTGGAAAAGGGTACAAATCACTGTATATGGCTGTGATACAGAATAGGGACACCGTTAGTGCTGTGTGTATAAAAGGCGGTAGTTTAAAAAATGTTATGCGGGTGGATGAAGATTCCACCGCCGAGATGGAGATGTAAACACTGCATCACCAGTCAGCCCGTGACCAAGGCCAGTGCAACCTGGCCGAAACTTTGGGAAACTAGGTAGGTGTGAAAAATACCTATTTCCAAATGTTAGCACAATGCAATGCGAAAGTTATATATAACAATGAGGATGTCTGAAACTAAAATAACATAAAACACAAAAACGCTTAATAAAGCATTTAAAACAAACTAATATAAGTAGTGATACGCCTATTCATACCATTGTCACTCAAAGATCAGACACCAATTTGCTAAGTCATTTACGCCTGTACACATTTCGAATTCATCAATTCTTTATCTATTTTCGATCAATTATTATTATACAGATATTACCAGTTTAAAAACAAAAAGAAATACTTCTCTAACCCGTGTTAGCAAAGAAGATCTGACTGATCCAATAGGTAAGTATATTAAGGTGAGCTAAACGAAGGGAGAGCTTATGTCCCATTTAATGGCACGAGTATAATCTAATCCGGTCGTTAATTTTTGCAGTCACAGAAACCGTGTTCGTCCTCAGTTGTTAACGCAACACCTCTAAGCGTAGATGTAGGTTTGTATTTTAAAGCACGTATAATAATATTAGTGATTTCTTATGGAACAAAAGTAAATTATTAATAATAGCACTCTCTTATGATTTTTTAGTATTGAAAATTAAAGTTAGTAGACGTTCGTGCCCAAGCAAATTGAGTAAATTTTGAAAAAGCACGAGCATCAACTCGACTTTTTAATAATTAGGAAAGGTGTGATAACTTTTCTATTTAAAACACCGACCTCAAAAGTTAGCTACGTTTTCGTTGTGTTCGTTACCGTGGTCTCCTCTACGATAACTGAAATGTACAATAATAGAAATCCTCGTCAAAACGAATAATGTTATGAGCCAAAACACAGGGTAGCTGCTATACACTGTTAAGGACTGCCTCTCATATGTCTGCCACCTTCATCATCAGATTAGCTCTAGGTCACCATGACATTTTACTTTCATTGGAATTTACTTTCAAGAATTCACTTTCAAAGTA
>NW_020656077.1:7078773-7120466 GCF_003589595.1 Hyposmocoma kahamanoa
AGTTGACGGAAAGTGTATGAAATTCAATCAACTCTTGCCCCCAATTAAAAAATATCTTCTTCAAATTTGAATGGAACCACTGAGACACTCCACAAAAAAGAAATCATCAAAATCAGTTCACATGTGTCGGAGTAATCCTTAAACAGACACTCAAGAAAACTACAATCGAAATGAGAATCTCCTGTTTAAGAAAATACGCGAAAAATATGTACTTGCAGACTGTACCTAATCACATTTTATTAAGAAAACTCCGATGAAGACTCAATGATATTTAGTAACAATTATTATTGTAACAATGATCGAAAAAACACAACGAACAATTCCTTCGATCCGCCTGGACCAGTTTATCCAGTAGCAGTGGTTCTTGTGAAATAATTCGTCCACGGAAGTACTCCCACCTTAGGTATCTATTTTTGCCGCCAATCAGTAACGGGAGCATTACTGCGTTCCGGTTACGAAGAGCAAGGGTGCTGGTGAAATCACAGGCACATGAGACTTGTCAACTTAAGTCTCAGCGTGACGGGCGCAGTGCAGTGCCCCTCAGATCTTTGCGATTTAAATCTCTGAGTGGCACTGCAACTGACCAGGCGTACGACTCAAACGACGTCCCCAACTCTAGAAATGGAATTCCCAGGTTTGCAGAGGGGAAGAAAGGCGAGATGACGGTAGATCAGGGAACAATTGGCCACTGTCCTAAGGTGATTCATGTCAATGGCAAAGCCTGTAACTGCTGACAAGGGCAAAGCCTATAACTGCTCAGAACTCTTCCGGATTTAAGAAGAGATGGCAGGCAACCCGTTGCTTATCAAAATGGATCAGACAGGGTGGCGAAAAGCTCGTGGACATAACAGCCCTAGGAATAAAGTTAGCAGAGCTAGGTGTATTGAACCAGGTCAAGCTGAAGATTGTCTAAACAATGCTAAGAAATAATTAAACAATTTCTTAATATAGGAAATGAAACTATTTTTCCGGATTTAAATCGCGTATATTTGTTTTTTCAAACAAACCGACGTTTAGGGCCCTTTACAGGTCCCATGGTTACGTGACTGAGGTGGTACAGTCTTCAAGCAGTTATGTCTAATATTGATGCAAACCATCCTATTTTTTCACTATAGTCACAATAGTTATTAATTAAATACCTTATTTTTAGTTTTACAAAGAAAACATTCCAATTTACGCTACATTAAGTTTACATTATTATTATATTGAATGAATTTTTATTAAGTTCAATTTATTATTAATTAATAATAGAAATTAGAATAAACTAAAACATATTAATTAGTACTGCATATATAATAATAATTTCTTAATAATCAACAAATGGGCAACAGAAAACCGTTACAATTCATGCGTTATCTTTAATATCTCGCCGGCCTTCAGGTGCCAGAAGCGTTCATAAGATTTGTTTGGTACAACAGACTGCCACTCAGCATCCAACCCATAGCATAGCATCACGCACAGACATGCCACTAGAAAAGCTGGCAAAGCTGGCAGATATCCCAGTACCCAAATCAATACGTACCTGTAATGGAGAGTATGGCAAGGCAAGTCACCGAATTGACCAGACAAGTAGCAGAAACTGCACAAACACGAGAACATTTGACAGATCACGACTAAAATCACGCTCTAAGACCCACAATTTTCAAAACAATTATTACCACCGTTAACTCGGAGCTAATGTCGCTAAGTGCTTAACATCATGCCAAAACAACCAGAAAAACTTCAACAGCCGCCACTAGTGGCGGCTAACCACTGTCTTGGATCTAATGGCCGCCTCTTCGTCACTGAATGGTAGACTAAGTTGGATTTCCCCATCGACACTAGATCTGACTTATGTGTATTCCCTGAACCCCAGTGTGATAAACATCGAGTTACACGCAGCAAACAATACCACGATTGCAACATGTGGATACTAAAACTACACAAAACATCTAATAATAAACAAAATAACTTAATTTTTAAACGCCAGACGTCTCGTTGATAAGCGCTTCAGCTTTTCGTCTATCTTTAAGACAAAGCCTTACGACCGTCTGTGACCTCATAAGGTCACATTTCAGCTTGAACTAACTGGTTTTGTTCATTATTTAGATAATCCTGTTGAACATGACAGTAATAAACATTTTATAAGCAAATCAATAGACATAAAAATAAAACCACAACAACATACCGAACCAAAGTGATAGCTTTTTATTAAAGTGCCATGATCGGCATTACAAAAGTTTAGCTTAGAGTCGCGAAATGAAATATTTTGACTACAGAATCCTCACTGTCCAGGTCGTTCAGTTTGCATATTAATTTGAACTGAACTCGTCTTTGTTATTTCATATATCAAATCCTAGATTAGTTTGAAAAGCAAAAGGTCCCACCCGTGATACGGGTGAAATCAGCGCAGGCGGAAACAGATACGACAATTTCCATGTGAAAAGTTCATTCTCTTAACATTAATATATATATTCACACACACAATCTAATGTTCTGAATATGTACAATACACACATGTGTAAATACAGATGTCTGTACAAATTGTCACGTTAAGTAAGTCAAGCAAACTAATCTAATAAGACACAAAAGTTCTGTAATAGGCAAAAAGTTGTGAAGTAAGAGTAAAGAAAATTTTGTATCAGAAAAATTATTTTTTTCACTACTGAAATTCCTTTTTTTATACTGAAATGGGAGCCATCCAAGATTTCATGTAAAAAGCACTTCCGTGTAGGCCGACGCGCAGACCGCTCGTAAATGTCTTGCAAACATCGTTACGTCGGAGCGGAACAAAAATACCATTCAAATCCAATACTTGGCGTGTACACTGCGCAAACATCCGAGAATCCTGGAATATGACACTGTTTTGTAAATAATAGAACAGAACAGGATACTAAAGAAAAACGAGACAACGAACGAAAACGTAAGTGCGTTTGAAGCGCACATGTTAAAAAGATATCAAACTGCAAAATGGGGCTACGAACGGAATCTGATAGGCTGGGAGTGAACATTCAAATACGATAAGGCATTCGGCTTGCAAACGTACGAGATATGAATTATCAACTCTTTGGAATCAAAATAATGAGACAATTTTTTTTATTTAATTTATAATATTATAATAATTTAATTTACAAATTTTGAAAACGAATCGTCCCGTATATGGGCCCGTGAGCTGCAGAAAAACTTATGAATCGAAACGAAATCGAAATGGAAAATTCGAAAGCTTGAAAATTAAATTTTCTACTCTTAATATTTCAATCCGTCCATTTTAATTTCAAAAACCGTATACAAAGGCGCTCCTTTTCGTCCTGAATCAAAATTCTATTATCTGTGGTACTCGTTACTGAAATGAATAAATATTCTGCGCACAGACTATGATGAGTATTATATATAATTCTGTACTGAGTTTCAAAATAAGAACGTCGTACTTTTGCAAATTAAACCCTCAAATATGACGCTGTGACGGTGTGACCTCCTTACACCGTGATCTCACCTTTTTGTATCGCCTCTCTCCGCTTGTATCGTATCATTTTCTTATTTTACATGTATTTAAATTTTAAATTTGAATTGTTTCATCTTCCTTCACTTTGTCATTTTGTTTTCGACCCACGGTCACTCCCTGCTCGACCGCTACAACAGTCGGAACTGTTTCAAATTCCATCGCGTATAATCGCTAATTTTAGTTCTTTACTACGTTTATAATCATTAAATAAACTAAATCATGTGCAATCATTTATAACAGTCTACAGCCTTCATGTACCTATGTCTGTAATTCAGTTACTCGGCCCATTTAGGGGTAAGTGCCTTTATTAAAGTGTAGGGAGTGTTTTATACTGTTGTACCTGTTTTTCTTTTACATTTACCTTTTATGGTTACAACCCTTTCAACCCTACTCAAACGGTCTACTACCTCCTGATTGGTTAAATTGACTTAAGATCTTGCAACCTTCACAAAAAAATTAAAATATAAGCGGTGCTACTTGGCCACTGTTATTCTATCTCTTTGGTTTTTGTTTTGTAGCGTTTGTTTAGGTTTCGTCTAAATACATGAAGAAACTGTATGGCAGATAGAATCTTTGCCTACCGTAATAAATAAATGGGTGAAAATCTTAAAAAAGATTGTTGCCATAGATTTTTAACAAAATATACATTTAAATATTGGTTGTGTTTAATTATTTTATTTACTCGTAGAAAAAGCATTGTATGCAATTATTACATAATTAGGTCTTAAAATCTCGTACCTATTATTAGGCGACTAGGCAAAGACTCGCGGCCTAAACAAGGTCGATTGTATAAAATACTATTTTAAAACAAGTATGTAGCGTAAATTGGAATGTTTATTTGGAAAATTTAAAAATAGGGTCTTTATTATTAATTTAAAGACCAAACATTTAGAAAAATTTCTTCGATTCTAGAACACGGCACGGTTTGTTAGAAGACATCGGTTCGAATCCGGCCGGGTCGAAGGAAATTTTTCTAAGTGTTCCATCTTTGTATTAATAGTGAAGTAATTTCACAAAAAATAACTGAATATCAATTCAATACAAATTTAATAAAGTTTTTAATTAATAACTTTTGTAACAATAGTGGAAAATAGGGTGGTGTGCATTAATAAGAGACATATCTGGTTGATGACTTTACGATCTATGTCTATGGGACTTGTAAAGGGCCCTTGTATTAGCGTACAATATTCCTGTACCTAGGACCATTGACTTACAAATAAATGGACGACGGGTCTAATACAAAGACCACGAAAAAAATGTCCCAAGTCAACCTATTTAAACGTAGTGACATGTAAAGGAATATGAAAAAGCTAAAACGTTGAATTTAAATTGTAATGTCATCGCACTGTCTAATTTTGCTTGCTTCGCTGTCAGTCGAACAAACGAAGACTAGAGCGTGAATGACGCTCTGTATACGATTTTAACGCCCTATAAGTTCGGACACTTTTTAGCGCGGACCCGACGTCCATATAATTGTAAGTCAATGCCTAGGACTTTCACTGTCTAGGTCACTAATAATCCACACTAAGAACATTGTGTAAGTTTCATTATTAGCAACTCAAAAGTCTCTCCTAAAACGAAAAAGCAGAATGTAAAAAAAAGAGTGAATATATATTATATTTCGTCACTTTACTTCCCCAAACTCGTATCTTAAGCACAAAGTAACTGAAATGCAAAAAATACATTGTAAGTACAATTTTTGCACTCTGATTTCGCATCATATTTCCTACATATTCACACTCTGTCTGTTACCTATTCTTGAAGTAATGCATCCAAAATGAAACTCTTTATAAGATAGGTACGTGTTTGAGAAAGTAAAGAATCGATTTGTCTTTCTTTTTTATATTCCGCTTTTATATAATCAAAATTCCTGTAAAGTTTGTCATCAAGAGTTATTGTTAATTTTCGTAATATAATTTACATGTCAAAATAGCGGCTCCCATCCGTCCTTTGAGTTATATTAATTTAGACCGAACTGTAACGATTTGCATCAACATGGATGTTTCTAAATTGGCTCAGGTCCGGGTGAGAGTTGTGCCCCGGTTGTTTCAGTACTCGTCGTACAGGAAATTTCCTATAGTCGCCACCAAATAAGAGGCCAAATTTGACACTTGTCATTGTGACGCGAATAGGGATGTGGACTAATCACATCGGTAATCACATTATACGATTTTCACGAGAAATCGATTCAAAATTATAAGAGTTTGTGAGTGTTTACATTATTTTTCGGTTCGATATAAATCGTGTAATTCTGTTGAAAGCAATTCATTTAGAATTACATTTTCGTACAATTGTCCCACATTCCGATAAATTGTATCCATTTATTTAAATTTTGTTTTTTAATATTCATAGATGATTTATTACGACAATTTAGTGTAAATAAGTATATTCATCGATAAAACAACTACATAAATCATTGACTTACAATTATATGGACGTCGGGTCCGCGCTAAAAAGTGTCCTCACTTGTAAGGCGCTAAAATCGTATACAGAGCGCCAAACTCCGCTTTAGTCTTCATTTGTTCGACTGACAGCGCGATACTGCGATGACATTACAATTTAAATTTCGAATAGGTTGACTTGGGACATTTTTTTCGTGGTTTTTGTATTAGACCAGTCGTTCATTTATTTGTAAGTCAATGACATAAATAGATTAAATTACCAAGAAACCAAGGATTTCATAAATTTTCAATTCAAAAAGAAAATGAAATACAAATCTGGCTATGAACACGGGGCTCTTTTAAATTTGATAAATTATAAATTTATTTGCAATAGCTGTGTTCAGAGATGTGATATACTTACAGGTACATAACTTAAAATTGCATTTTATTTTGGAATTCTTGCGAAAACAGTTCAAGTAAAAAAGTTTCAATAAAATGTATGTATTTTTTTAAACTCAATTATGCTAATAATTGTTTGTTTATTGTTTCGTTGATCGCATTCAAAGTTACATACTGTCGTAGTGCCTTCGTAGCTGTCAAATTTGGCCTCATATTTGGTGACGACCACAGTTGCGCTGTTAACAAAAACCGATCTCGTTAATCGCTTTTCATAAAACGACAGTTTTTTGTCGCCAGACTGAAGTGGACGACGATAGAAAATTCGATACGTTTTGAAGTTTAACGCATATAGGTCATACAAAAAATATCAGTCGTAACAAAGAGCTGTAGAAAACACAATTCGTTGTCAATGTATTGACATTTGTTGGCGATAAAATATCTTAGGTAACAATAGGACGGGCGCGTGAAATTAAAAACAAAAATCCAACACTTACCTAAATTCATTGGATCCGGCTGGATTCGAACCAACACTCTCAGGCAATCCGTGCCAGATACTCTGCCAATTAGACCACAGAACGAATCAGCAGATCTTACGAATTTTTGTTTGTGCTTGAGCAGATCTTTGTTTTTCTCATACACGTCAAAATTTGGCAAAAAGTTTTTTGAATGTATTTCGCATAAGTTTGAAGTATAGAAAAAAAAAACATTTGCAATTTATTGATTTAGTACAATTTTATAAATTCACATTTTGCAGTATTTTTAGAATTTTGAAATAACGTAGGGTGGTGAGCGGAGGGAGTACGTAGAACGACAAATTAGACGCAGACGTCCGTGTAAAAGGCATATATGAGATAAAAGACAAAATAAAACATTGTGCGACTAGGGACGCAACAGTGCGTCACACATGCGTGAAACTGCAAGTTTAGTGCCGAAGCTTAAGTAAGATAGCAGTAAGTAAGGACCGAAACGTCTCAATAACTTGAGTGCCGTCCAGTGCCATACAATGCTATAGCGGTAGAAAGCATTAACAATTCAAAACATGTGAGATGACTTACACTATTGGAGTTAACAAAACGATAGTGTGTTGTGTTTGTTACAATAATTTATTTCATATAAGTAAATCATGACTGTATGCATTTTTGTGTTTTACAATAATGTTGTAAAACACAAAAATCTATGGAAGAAAAGCTGGCTATATAGTAAAATATACTAGCATCCTTGTTTTAAAAATCGATACCACTAAAATATTGTTTTAAAAACACTATTTTTGGAAATAAAACTATTTTTCCGGATTTAAATCGCGTCTATTTGTTTTTTCAAACAAACCGACGTCTCGGGCCCTTTACCTGTGAAGGGCCCGAAACGTCGATTTGTTTGAAATGATCATGGGACCTGTGTGTGTGATCACGGTTGACTGGATAGATAAGTGTAGCCAATTAATTTCACCTTATTATTTGATACGTCAACTTTGAAAGATGAGTATTTCCCTCGTATCGGCAGTTGATCTCATTTTGCCGTTGGCACTCCGAGATGTGATTCAAGATGGTTTAAGAGGTCATCTGGCTGTGTATCCTCACTGAAGTTGAATAGATGAAGACTCGCGATACGAAGTGGTGCCGCCTTTAATACACTTTTGACTAACTGGGAGGTGGTCTGCAACTTGAGTTGAATTTGGAGTCAACGTAAGGGACAATGGGAAGGCTGCTTTACCTCTTATCTTCGAGGAGGAAACCTGTGGCTGGCCAACCATTTCATTGAGCCCATGGCCCTCGGAGTCGAGCTTAGCACCTTTGTTGTATCGAAACTGACCACGACGACGGCTGTTGTCTCGACTCATCTTTTCATTAACTGATTTTGGTACCATTATTTCGGTTTTTGGAACATAGGATCTTGTGTTTTTGTATACTGGTGAAATATTTGGTCATCCTTGGTTATTCTCAGCCGTTATTTTAATGCCTTGTGGTCCTGAGTCATTAAGTGACATGGTGCAGCTGCTGAGGATATTGGTCTTCCAGTTTTCTCAAGTAAGTGGTTCATAATGTCATTTAGTAAACTTGTGTGTTTTAAAATTTTCTCTTCCTGTGATATAATGCAGTCTTGATGTTTTAATATAACATCATGACATGTAGTCAGTTCTTTAGCCATGTATATAATTTTCTTTTCTAGATGAGAAATACCTTTCAATTTCTGCAGTATATCTCGTTGTAGGTGCCATTATGATCATTTATAATTAAATATAATTAAGCGTTTAAATTTGGCAGTTAACCGCATCAACGCCACCTACCGGAAATAAAAGCGAAAAGCGAAAGACCCGCCATTTGTGAAATCCGTAATTGTTGTGTTGTGAAGCGACATGTGATGAAAAACATTGTATGTAGCACGGGCGGTAAATAAGAACTAACGGGAGCCATTAGAAACCCGAAGCCGAAGGCCGAGGGCTGTAATGACTCGAGGCACAGATTACTCAATAGTTACTACGTAACTCGAGGTTTGCAATTAACTCTAATGTGTAATTAATAATACTGTTACAATTATAGAAAGTGGTAAAAACTGTAGTTGAAAAGATAACAAATCGAAGATTTCTCAACACCTTTATTTGTTAGTGTGCAATAAATTGATGGCATTTCTTTTAATTTAATTTCGAAACTAAGTAACGTTTTAACACTTACTTTAAAATATTAAAATTACAGACTTAGTGTCTTTGCGACTTTATTATGTGTTATTGATATATTATATTGTATAATCAACGCCTGAACAAGAGCACTATAACCTTAACAAAATTGTAATTGCTGCCACCTGTTGGCCTTTTCGAATATTATTACAATCGCATTGCAGATTTACTTAATTCCATTTATTGATCAGCGTTAAGAATCAAAATAAGCGTCCGAATAAGCGGAGTTACGAGTGCGAGATTGGATATCTGTACTAGTATGGTATTACATTACCAGTATGGTATTCACATCGTCTGTGGTATTGGACACTTTTTACACACTAAAACCTTTTTGGAATGTATGTTACTGGATTGTTACTCCATTATTTTTCACTTCCCCTTTGGATCCAGATACACATACATACGCACAAATCTCATATTATACAGTCGCTTAAAGTTCGTGAAACGTTACTAATGAATTAGAATTTTCTTACGAATTTCCAAGATAAGTAATGACCGTATATATTACAGAACTGTGTAACATACATCCTTAATTCACCACAAGCCTTCATGAAACTTAATTCTATTAACATCCTAATTTGTCTCAGGAGAAACCTCTTCCTTACATCTGAATTGATTAAAACAAAATTTGTTCAGTATTCCTTTTTATGTTATACACTATTTAGCCTGAAAATTACCATGCGTCCATGGATACACTTCACGCCTTTTTACCATTTCGACAGGTAGATATCACAGCCTTCTACTTGCTGCGATCCTGACACGTATCTTCGCGTCATTATCATGCGTCAATGCTTTCAATTACGCTAGTAGGTTAAGCATACTCTTGACCTGATCTTTCTTCAAGGCGTCAAATTCGTCTTCCATTAAAAATTATCTCGGTGACTTAATTTTACAAATTACCTAATTTTTAGACAAATTCAGCGTCAATAAAAAGTGCAATAAAGTCGCGCTTATTTCGCCATCGAGTTTTTTACTTAAGTGTGAATTGAAAGTATTTTATTTGATTTGTTGTGCTTATTTACTTCTCTGATTCCATTGTTTGCAACATACAGGACCAGCAAAGACTCTAAAAACCAGCCCGTAATTTCTACATTTAAAGTAACACATGCAACAAAAATAAAACACTATGGATTGTTGAAACCCATAGCAGCATGAAATGGAAGGTTACTTAATCGACATTACTTTAACTGACGCTTGGTTCCGTAAGAGAATTTTATTTTGGATGCTATGTTCCGTAAGTGTAGCCTATTTTTTAACCGACTTCAAAATAGGAGAAGGTTATACGGTCGGCTGCATGTATGTTTTCAGATATCTCCGTCAATTGTGGACCGATTTTGAATTTTTTTTTTATTTCAAATGATGCATTCTTGTGGTTGTCTCTTTGTCACCAAGTCAGAATCTCATGAGGGGATCCCATGAAAATCGAAGTAAAACCTCAAATTTTATAGGCATGTCCGTGTATTCAGTAACTTCTCCATCAATTGTGCACCGATTTTGAAAATTTTTCTTTTGTTTGAAAGGGCATACTCTCGTGGTGTTCCTGATACTGCTCCGGGCTCGTTTCCGCTATCATAAGTTACTAATTGTTTTCCACAAATAAAAGTCGACTTTTCACTTGACACGATACATATAATCAACAAATCACCGGCACCATGACAACCAGAAAAAAAATGTACAAAGGAGTCCGTAACAGTCCCATTGTCACCAAGACCTCAGAATCTGACGAGAGGATCCCATGGAAATCGAAAAAAGCTGATAAGCAAACTTTTGACTGCGGGTTTTTTTTTCAATGAAAAAGTTACTATTATGCGTAAAAAAACCTGCATCAGCAACAACCATGTAACAAAGGTCTACATTATAAAGACTTTCTGCTGCATATAACTAACTGTATCGCATTATAAGTTTATTTGAAACCTTCAAACTCTGAAGTCCCTGAACCGTATTAGGCATTGCTGTGGGAGTGTAGCCCTCCGTTAGAAGAAACGAAAGTGATCAATCTGACTTTACTTTGTATAAACTTTATCACCACCATTTTGCCGCTGCTTAACTTACAATAAAAGTACCTTTTTACGGATTTTATAAAAAAGAAAACACGTAAAAAGGTACTTTTCTTTTCTTTTCTCTACATTAATAGTACCAATAATTGTAGTTACAAAGACAAAATAACTGCTTCCGTGGCCGAATGGTTACCATGCTGGATTTCCACGCAAGACGCCCCGGGTTCGATTCCCGTGACAGGAGAAATATTCGTATGGCTTACATTTATTTTTCTCGTGTGGCACTCACGATACAGGGTTTCCCTAATGCGGGGCTAAAAAAATCTTCGACCCGACAGGACTCGCATCTGTGTCCACCCTGTACCGTAGCGTCGCTCTGCCAACTGAGCTACAGGTCGATGAAATTCTTCTATTGAAAAACATCGTAAATTAAAAAAATCAATAGCGCCAATAATTATTACATTCAAGCTCTTTGAGCGGCATATTGTTAGTTACTGTAGAGCTCCTTGTGAAAGAATTCCTCCAGGAAAGTACTGCCAGCTCACCTATTTACCACCAAGTTGCGGTTTTTGAAGGGTAAGGGTGCTGGTGAAATTACAGGCACATGGGACTTGTCAACTTATGTCTCAGGGTGTCGGGCGCAGTGTCAATGCGTCACAAATCTTTGCGATTTAAAGAGCTGAGTAGCACTGCAACTGTTATGGACAGGCGCGTAGCTTACCATCAGGCGCAGGACTTGTTCGTCCCGTCACTAAATATTATAAAAAATAAAATTATAAAAAATCCAGTGACACTATTGAGACTCAACTGCCATTGAATCTAGAATTTAGCCGAATAACAAATAAATATTATCACAATTGCAATATATTCTCATTGGAGTCTCAACGGAATTACAGTGATCAGTTTAAAAAAAATTTGCAGATTCGGGACCCTGAACTCAGAAAGCGTGACATTATTTGTACGTAAACAAACTATACAACGTTCGCTTACCCCTTGCAAGAACTTTACATATTGATTCACGGTAGTCAATAGACGTATAAGTATACGTAGCCAATAGAAAAGTTTACACTTTTTAGTAAGATAAGTGAGAAATAATCTCAGTACAGAGTACTAAAAAAACTGACCTCGAAAGTAAGTGGACTTACATCTATTTGCTAAGTTTTATTGAAATATCCCCTAGTTCGCCACTATACAGGACTTGACACTGGAGATAAAAAAATCGGTTCTCACTACTCAAAGTATATTGAAAGAAAAACGCCTTGAATTGGAGAAATAGCAAAATCAACCATTAAAGTAATTGCTCCTAAATTAAAGTTAGGCGCTATTTATAAAAATGAATCTTCATGCGTGAACAGCCACCCTTCGAGGTGGATGCTTTTCTTCAAAATGAAATGGGACCACCATGGAAGTACCCCCTATCCAACAAAAAAAGAATCATGAAAATCGGTTCACAAATACCGGAGTTATCGCGTAACATACATATAAAAAAAGAACATACAGACGAATTGAGAACCTCCTCCTTTTTTGAAGTCGGTTAAAAATACAAAGTAACCAGCAAACAGTGATTACGGTAGCGTTTCTTTGCTTTTCCCTATAATGTAACAGCACGTAGTATGTTAGATGTTTGCGTAGCAGACTATAAATAATCCAATTTTCAGATTTTGTTGTTATGATATTAAGTGACAGGACGAGCAAGTTGGGAACCAGGTGGTAAGGGACACGCCTGTCCATAACAGTTGCAGTGCCACTCAGAGCTTTAAATCGCAAAGACCTGAGCCCGTCACCCTGAGATATAAGTAGACAAGTCCCGTGTGCCTGTAAATTTCAGCAGCACCCTTACAGTGGCAGTAATTCTCTGGAGGAACTCCTTCATCCTTGTGAAAGCTCACAGCTCCGCTGCTACTAAAATTACAAATTACAATTATTTCACAGAATATTATACAAACATTTGAGATCTTAATCTAACTACATTTAAGATCGTAGATTTCTCATAGATAGCGCAACGGCTAAAAAGTCGTTGAAAAACCAAATACAAAGATACAACGCAAACACATAGAAAAATTCGTGAGGTCCGCTGGTTCGTTCCTTGGCTTAGTTGGTATAGCGTCTGACACGGTATGCTAGAAGACATCGGTTCGAATCCGGCCGGATCGAAGGAATTTTTTCTGAGTGTTCGATCTTTGTATTAATTATTATAACAAAGTTGTGTTAAAGTTAAAAGTTTTTATTTTCTTCTGTATTCAACATTTTTCACACAATTTGAATAAATATTGAATGAAATATTGAATATTGCGGTTTTCTTGTAAAAGTTCGAGGTAAGTTTGTGTATCTTTTCCATCTTGAAAATTTTTAGGGAGCGTGTTTTCACAACGTACAGTAATGAGTATGCTATTATATTCTCAATTGTACTATATATTTTAAGTGTTTTATTAAACACTTTCGCTGCTATGCGGAATCAACCAAGCAATTTGAGGTTGTATATATTCTTTAACAGTAGAATGGAAATCCGATGACATTACAATAAAATGGCAACTTTGATCTAATGTCCAGCCAGGAGAGTCTCCGCAGACTGCCTAACCCCTCAATTACGAGTCTAGCCTACGGATTGATTTTTAATAGTACACTTTTGTAGGCTTTATGTTATACCTAAAGTGAACATACGTCCCGCTTAGAGCTGGATAATTCCGCTTTTAGGCTTTGTGTCCCGCTTTCACAAAACAGAATACTGTTACGTGTGTATATAAAATTCAAAAAAATGACGCGAATGTGAAAAATATAATAAAGCCAGTCAACCGGACATCGAGCACCAGAGCAAACAAGATTAGTTCTTTTTTACATTTTTGATTCATTAAACAATAATAGTTGTTTTTAATAAATTTACCGTTCTGAGGAAAAAATAATGGTCACGTTAGTTATACCTCAAAACAGAAGCAGAAAAAACTGATAATTTAATCTGTTGACCCGCTCCATTCTTTATACGACAATATGACTACATGAACTTGTAATGTGGATATAGAAACAATAAAATTGAACTTCTTAGCTCGTTATAGTTAGGATTGAAAAGGTCTTCAATATTGCGAAAAAGATTCCGAAGAATGTTGTTGCCGGAAATGTTAACACGCTCAACGATACATTATACGCGGAACAAAAAAATACTGAATATACAATATATAAAGATAAATAAATTCTTTAGAAAAACAAAAAAGTCTGGCAATGACGAATTAGGGCTCGTCCGGGATTTGAACCCGGGACCTCTTGCACAGTTAGCAAGTTATCATACCCCTAGACCAACGAGCCTGTTACGTTTAATGTTGAAAGTAAGCATTGCCACGAGTAGACATTGATTTCCCAACTCCAAGCCCCGCCCACTCACGAATTTCACCGACGGCGTTGTAAATGGATGTGAAAATTTGTTTCTTTTTTTAGCTTCTTTGTTACTTCAATTATGTTTCAGTACAATATATCCTAGTACAATTATAACTTTTTATATAAAAAATACCGAACTGAAAAGTTTGCGGAATGACGTCTATTTGCCAGTTTTTATTGAAAACGGTTAACGGAAAATGAGTATAAAATTGGGTGTAATCTAATACACCGCATTCTTCTCCTAATTTGCCAGCTTTATGGAGGTGGGATATTTTCTTCTTTGTAAGTGACCACTACTGAGTACAGTAAAGTGAAAAAATCATCGAAATCGGTTCACAAATGGCAGACAAATCGCGTGACGTGCATAGAAAAAATACGTTCGAATTGGGAACCTCCTTTTTCTGAAGTCGATTAATAAGAATAAACCTCTTATTCACCTAACGATTAGGAAATGAAACTATTTATTCGGATCGCGTATGTTTATTTTTTCAAACAAACCAACGTTCGGGCCCTTTACAGGTCCCATAATCACGGCTAAATGTAAATATAATACATTGACTTACAATTATATGGTCGTCGGGTCCGCGCTAAAAAGTGTCCGAACTTATAGAGCGTTAAAATCGTATAGAGAGCGTCATTCGCGCTTTAGTCTTCGTTTGTTCGACTGACAGCGAAGCAAGCAAATTTAGACAGTACTGCGATGATAATTACAATTTAAATTCAACGTTTTAGCTTTTTCATATTCCTTTACAAGTCACTACGTTTACATAGGTGGACTTGGGACATTTTTTTCGTGGTTTGTGTATTAGACCCGTCGTCCATTTATTTGTAAGTCAATGATATAATACGTATGATTCATTTCCTACGTGTAACAATCGCGAAAATCGAAGAACGCGATACCATTTTAACACTAATTGCTCACCAGATAATCACGCCACACTTTTAATGACATAAACCCTATAATATCAAATGCTTTTTTCAAATTTCGCATTCAAATTAGTGAGTCTCATTATTCAGCTCGGCTTCACTTAGAAAACGTTCTCGCTCATTGTACTTGTAATTAGTGCCTTTTCAGAAACGTAAATGAAGCCCATAAAATATAATGGAGAGACGGCAATCACGATGAAAGGTACCATTAATTGTTCAACTCGAAATAAACAGATTTGTTTCTTCTATCTCTGGTTTATTCGTTGAAATTTTATCCTGATCTGGCGAAGTACTTTAAAAGTATATGGTTTGAATAATTTGAATGATTGTTTCACTTTACTGATCAAGGGAAAACATCGATTTGCATCTACAAGTGTATAGGCTTATTTGGAATAAATCAATGGATATATTGGAGGATATATATGGATACCTTAAATGCTTAACATTTTTACTTAAGGAAAACATTATTTTCCTTACTATGAATTCAATAATAAATGCATAGTAACATATCCCGATGGGTCTTCACCAATCATAGCGTGCAGCGCGAATCAAGTAGGCGTGTGTCCGGCTTCTATTTCACACATTTGCAAAATTCCACTGGATAACGTTTAACTGCCTCTGTGGCCGAACTGTTACCATTCTGGACTGCTTGGCAGAGGTCCCGGGTTCAATTCCTGGGCCGAGAGAAATATTTGTGTGGCCTACATTTATTTGTCTCATGAGTTTGGGTACAATTTGTGGTTGTCTATTTGTGTGTCCGCGATACAGGGTTTCCCTAGTGCGAGACTTTGAGTGTGTGCGGTTAAAGAAATGGCGACCAAAAAGTCGAAACAAATTGGCTTACAGACGAATAGCGTTCACGCAATTTTTTTTTAAATTTAAACTTTCTTCCAACCAATTATAGTTTATTTATAAAAACGAATTTGTTTTAATGTTATATATTTCATGACGAGTTTACACAGCATGCGGTGTTTGGCTTAATTAACTGTTGCACCCCAGCATTAAGACAATATTGTACTTTCCTAGTTGTAGTTTATTGGTGAACCAATAAAAAAATGTCTGAATCGATGCCAGATGTAAAACTATCTTAAGGTAATGTAACAAAATTATTACAGTAACAAATTAATACCCTAATTATAATAATAATATTAAGGATAATTTGTATTTTGTAAATCTAACTACAAAATAGTGTTACATAATTAAGTAGAATAATGTGAAACGACTAAAAAGTCGTTGAAAGACCAAATACAAAGACACGACGCAAGCACATAGAAAAATTCGTGAGGTCCGTTGGTTCGTTCCGTGGCTTAGTTGGTATAGCGTCTGCCACGGTATGCAAGAAGACGTCGGTTCGAATCCGACCGGATCGAAGGAATTTTTTCTGAGTGTTCGAGCTTTGTATTAATAATTATAACAAACTAGTGGAGTAATTTCACAAAAAATAATTGAATATCAATTCAATAAAAATTTAATTAGAATAATGTGATTGGTTTGGCTTTTCAATAGAGCTACGTAAAGATCGATCGTAAGTCATGGTAATTCGTAAGTAATTAAAACAGGAAATGAAACTATTTTTCCGGGAAAACAAATTTTTTGTTTTTGTTTTGCTTCGGTTTTACTAAGGAAAATTTTACCCGTCGCCACTGGTAATTAGCATTATCATTACAACATATATTTATTGATAAAAATTTGCTGTCTATTTTCTAAATAATAAATAAACAATCTAAATTGCTCCTTTGTAATCCTAAAATTCTTCCAAGCTATTACAAAGAATGATCAATACTTAATTAATCTAATGTAAATTAAATTTCCTCCCAATTGAATCGCGTTTTCTGTCTTTATGTTAATTCGTGAGCTCCTGATGGTCGTAATTGATTAAATTCGGAGTAGAGTTTTGAATTCCTTTCTGCTTGGAATGGAAACCTGAAACACCAATTGGTGATTTTATTAGAGACCTCTTAGATTGGCAAAATAAAGACTTTACTGAAGCCTAAGGTTTTTGAAATACCATCTTGCAAGAAAACATTCTAGTCGATTTTGGCAAGATTACATAAAAAAATAGACGAAAATGTTTACCATCCCTATCATTGACTTACAAATAAATGGACGACGGGTCTAATACAAAAACCACGAAAAAAATGTCCCAAGTCAACGTATTCGAAATTTAAATTGTTATGTCATCGCAGTATCGCGCTGTACGTAGAACAAATGAAGACTAAAGCGGAGTGTCGCGCTCTGTATACGATTTTAGCGCCTTACAAGTGCGGACACTTTTTAGCGCGGACCTGACGTCCATATAATTGTAAGTCAATGATCCCTATTCAAGTATTCATCCATGTAAACAAAATCACGAATTTTGGTAAATAATATTCAAAGGAGTGGAGTTTTAATTGAAGATTGTAATAATATACATGAAGTATCAAGAAACATATTCCTTTAAATTGCTTGCTCGAATAAAGTTTACTATCTTGTTGTTTTAATTCAGTTCAGTTCTATAAACATTACACTCCGGCAAATTACCTGTGATAAGCAAAACGACTCGCATATGCAATACCTTCTTAAATACGACGACATATAACTTTCGCTTATTTCATTTTTTTATTTATTCATGTTCAGGTTACAAAAGACCAATAAACACATACCTTTTAGATTAACATACATAATAATATAATAAAAACTGGACTGCGACGTGTGACGCAACGTGGGTGTCCGATAGCCGACACTCTTAGGCCAAAAGTCCTCCTTCATGAAAATCGAGAGATGTTGAGTTGGTACGCCACAAATGAATTTAAATTCACATTGTAGCGGGACTCCAACTGCTCGACCCTCGGGGCAGCATCGGCTTTCATCCGTATGTACTCCACAATATCCGCTGACTTTGTGGAATAATGAAGTCGTGACATGTATAGCAACGTCGTCGATTTTTACCAATCGGGGCGGTGCCACTAAGGTTTACGGCTTACGGATTTCTTTTTCTTTTCAACCTTTTTCAAACTGTGCTTGTCGCACTAGTCTACTCCTCTCGGTGGTACTAACGACGCAGCTTCAGAGATGAGTTTCGATTTTTTGCTTTTTATATTTTGTATTTTTTTGCTTGTATCGAGGCAAAATAAATAGGCAAGACATTGTTTATACTTCTAGCACCAGCTGGTAGTCGCGACTTCGTGTGCCTAAAATAAGCACTTCGAGTAGTCTACTGTCACAGATTACTTAACAGCTACTGTACTACACAAATTTTCATAGTTCTATTGGTGCTCCATACAAATTTTCATCCCCTATTTCACCGCCTTTGGTGGAGTTGGTACGCATTGTCAGGCAGCGGAAGGTTGCCTATTTGGGTCATGTACTGCGATATGACAGATATCATCTATTGCACCCCATAATGATGGGCAAAGTAATTGGGAAGCGGAATATTGAAAGAAAGAAAATCGCGCCTTACTTTCTCAAACTCGTATCATAAAATACAAAGTAACTGAAATACAAGAAATAGATTGTATATACAAATTTTGCTGGCACATTTCCTTCATATTCACACACTGGGTTTTACCTATTCTTAAAGTAATGCATCCCAATTAAGCCTCTTCATCAGAAATTTAAAATAAATGGAGAGTAATGTCATCTCCTGAATAACCACTCTAGGTTAGGGAAACAAACAAAACAAAAGAGTGTCACTGATTTTGAAAAAAGAAGAGACAAGGAATGCGTCACGATAATGGCCAGTATTAATTTTGAATTGGAAATAATCTTAAGAGATTACTTTCCAGCCGCCTCTCGTGGTTCGATGGCTAGCTACGGGCAAGCTAATTTAAATTAGCAGTCTTCGGTCCCTATTATCATTGTATTCTATCCACCACGTTCTTTCTCGTGTCACGTACATTTTTCTGTTAATTTATTCATTGCAAGTGATAGATTATCACGGGAGATCAAATTTAAAATTAATGCCAATGCATTGCAAACCACAAGTGACAATAATTAAATAGTAACGTTTATATTTAACACTAGCCGTCCTTTTTAAGAATTGGCTAAAAATAACAATTGTTCGGGGCCTGTGGCAGTAGGAAATTGTAAATTTTTTTGAAAATTTCTATACGGAAAAAATATTACAGCAACACTTAGCCATATATAACTTAATTAAATTACCATAGACATAGACATATGTTCAAAATGGTTTAAAACAGACGAAAAGTAATCGAATAATCAATTAGAGAATAGATTTCAATAAGTCACTATGACCCCTGACCAAGAACATAGAATTTGTATGCTATAAAATGTCTCTTGCAAAATTTAATGAAGAGATCAGTGAAATCTTGACTTATCACCGTGATTGCAGCCTTCAACTTTCCGGTGTAGCCAAAGTTACTTACATTGGCGGTGTTGTCATCTTCAGTACGAGTCCGACCCTACTTCCGGAGCCGATCCGGTTCCTGCGTCAGAATATCTCCCAAAGTTCTCAAAACACACTCTACCGAGTTTTAAATTTGTTAAGGCTCAGATATTAAGATTAAATTCCATACGTCCCCAACAGAAAGCCTCTTGGCGTGTTCAAGCAGTGTACAGGCTTCCAAATACCCGTTAATTTGCACAAAAATGATTTACTCTTCCTGGTCCGTCTCGAAGATTGTTCTAGTATCTCAACAGTTTGTGGCTTACGATAGTTCCTTAAAATTTTTAAACGATACGCGATATTTAACAGTTTAATGTTAAGGCTAACAGGGACAGGTAACGTGTTTCTTTTAGGTCTGGATTTCGGGCCCCATTTTTCAAGATTCAATAAACAAAAAAATTAAATGAAAATTAAAACACAGATTTTTCTCATAAACAAGGACACTAAATACTTTTATGCCAGCTACGGTATTTATTCCATTATTTATTAAAGGCTTAGGCGATAAAAGGTTTTTTAAAGGTGAAAAAGAATCCATCGCCATCCTTCTACGAAACCTAAATATTTTGCACCCTTCATGTACCTACAAGATCCTGCTTTCGGACCGACAGCTTGTTGTTGTATATGAAATTTCGAATTCACTGTAATATGAATTTTCTGTAACATGATTAGATACCTTAATTATACGGTTAAATGATAAAAGCGTTTATTTGTATGTGGCTGACAATTTCTCTACCCTTGTCTCGCTGACATGCGTAATTAAATAAGAACCGATCCGACCCCATTTGAAGCTCGTAGGTATTTGGGGTATTCATTTTGTACCCTATCAAGGGTGTTGAGTATCATTAGATATTGAACACCTTTTTGAGAATAATTGGATTACGTTTGGAACTGCTGTCCAAAAAAAAAAGTAAATATTTTTTTACTAAAGCAAAAATATACCTGTGATGACATAACATATATAAACATATTCTAGGACACATTGTTCGAGTCACGTTTTAATCTTTAGTCGTGCGCCTGTCGATAACAGTTTCATTGCCAATGATGGCTTTAAATCGCAAAGATCTGCTCACTGCCAGTGCGCCCGTCACCCTGAGACAGAAGTTAAAGGTCCCATGTGCCTGTAATGTCATCAGTAAAAGTTAGAATACAAAAATATTGTTAGCGTCGAAGAACAAGATTTTCCCGGTTTTACAAATCCAAATTTTCATTAACAAAATTGCGTAATAAATTTTGATCAACAATATTTCATTCAAATTCAAAATATTTATTTTCAGATAACAGGATCCATTGGTGTTAGTATAATAAAGAAAAAAAAACTTATAAGCGATGACGCTGCTTTGTACTGTAAATTAGAACTAAATGTAATAGTAGAAAGGTATAAATTATGTAATAGTTAGATTACAAAATGCACCGTCGCTTAATTAATTATCTTGTTTAATTTCAGAGAAAAGACTAGTTAAATAACAATAAGTTTTTTTTTTTTTCAGAAACCGACCGGGTTGTACTCTTTTCGGTCTATATTGAAAAAGGTTATTGTCATTATTTTCCTTGCATTCGTTTTTATTTTCTATTAATACAGGTTTGATGAATAGTTTGAGGTTAATTTTGTGTTAAGTAACTATTTTTTTTTTAAAGAACTATTTTACAATTTTCAGCTATTTCTGTTCACTCATAAAATATAAAAAATGCACTTTGCTTACTTTCGTTTTTTTTTTTAGCAAAACGAGCCAATATATACTCGATGTGCGTAATAATCCGTTTGTTTATATTGGTTTTTAGTATTGGGGTGAAATCTTTACTTCACACATGCGAGAAAAAAATTATTTCAATCGCTTAAGCTCTACAACAAAATCACGAATCAAAATTCTGAACTTTTCGCGGTATTTTTATTTCCACCAGACACTGATATTACAAATGCAAGAAAACGCCACGTTTAGCGGTCTTTGACACTTATGACCGTCTTTCGAACGAAATCGAACGACCGATAACGAACAAATAATAACTAAAAAAATTTTAACTGCTAAAAAAATGTGCAATAATGAAATCTACTAAAATTACGTCATATTCAATTATTTTTCCGCATTTTCATAAAGAAAAATAAAAAAACAAGCTGAGTCTTGACCACGTTGTGAATTCGGAATTATAGTCTAGAGTCTAGAGCAACTGTTAGTGTCGCCAAGGAGCACATAGATGTCGCTGTCATTATTGTAAGAAATAAACATCGCGTATTTTTATTTAACGAGAAATTATTTCCTATGTACTATTAAATAAAAAAATAAACAAAATATTGAAGAGATATATGTAAATAAATAAGTTCAACTTAACTTTTAATCATTACAAGTGAATATTTAGACAATAAATTCGAAAATAATATTGTTTCCACTGCGTCCGAGTAAAAATTTGACATAAGAATTACTTTAATGTTAAAGTCGCGTCATAGTACAAACTGAGTGAATGAATAGTCACAAAGCTGCTAATAAAACATCATAGTTTTAACAAGCTTACTTTAAGCGCGTCATGGTACGAAAAGTTAATGTAAGGTTAAGGTAATATTGTTTTAAGAGGTTGTGGTAGGCCCCCTGTTCGAGATAGTATAGTCCCTATTTGGCCAAGATAAATGTACTCATGGACGTACTCAACCCCCATACCTCACACACTCACACTCTGTTTCTTGCTGTTAGTCATAATCTTGGTCTTAGACATATTCATCCCCAATTCGACCCCGAAGTTTGCGTTGGTACGTTGTCTAGGTCAATCGAAGTAAATTAAAAAACTAGGTAGTTGCTTTTTATTCCCAAGGGATGACACGATGCACTTTACTCTCACTACATAAAGCTAAATTAACGTACTTTTAGAGCATGAGAACTGAAAATGTTATTTATTGTATAATGTGATAATCCAGATAAAATTATACCTAGGGTACTCTGGTGCTTGTTGTAACAAAAAATATACATAAGTATACAGCATGGATTAGGTACAAAAACTATACCTATTTATAACTAATCCATACCGAAAACGTAAGCTCTCTCAGTGTTTTGTGTCAAGCTGAAGCAATTACGCCTTCGAATAAATTGTAGGCAAAAATTAATGGTCCATTTAATCCTAATACTTATTGATTTAGTTAGTAGCAGTAGAGCTCCTGCCTATTTCTGCCGCCAAGCAGTAATGTCAGCATTACTGTGTTCCGGTATTGAAGGGTAAGAGTGCTGGTGAATGTACAAGCACATGGGAAATGTCAACTTATGTCTCAGGGCGACAGGCGCAGTGGCAGCCCCTCAGATCTTTGCGATTTATAGCTTTGAGTGGCTATGGACAGGCATGTAGCTTATGATCAGGCGCACGACTTGTTCTTCCCGTCACTTAATATTTCAAAAAAGCAATACTCGAAACAGTTACGTCAACATCTTCCGTGTTTTACAAAAATTTTAATAATACCTGAAACAACCAGGTATAGTTTTAGATTTTTTATTTTTATGAACATCTGTTCAAGTTGTGATTCTGTAATGACAATTTGAACAGCCGTTGTTTTGAAATACTATTAATTTAAAAAAAAAACATTGTCATAATAAACCTACTAAATAATAATTTTCATCTGGTTTTTGTTTTTGGAGGTGGTGAATAGATTATTAAATATTGTATATATGTAATAATACGGTTGATATTTGCCAGCTATACACACAGAAAGCAGTCAAGTGACGACATAAGCCGAAATGCTTAATGCGTAACAAAAAAATGTAAGTGTTACAATAATCCATTTACGGCATTCCATTGCCATCTATCGTCAAGTAGTAAAACTTTAAGCAAGCCCTACACTTTTTAGTTAGCGGCTGCCGCCCTCTAACGACGGATATCTTAACTACTGTCTGGAATAAACACTGCTCTGATTCAACTTCTAACTACTAGGATGTAAATTGAAAGCCTATGTACCTAGATGCTAAAGAACAATAAAAGATGGCGCTTCAAAACATAATTCTACGGTTTAGACACCCACTCAAATATCAGGACTAAGCCAGACTAAGTCAAAAAGTAGCACAGCTAGTGTTTTTAAAATATAACATTAATAAATTTCACAACGACCAAACTAGGCTGATTGGTCGTTTTCACGAAGATCGATTCTTTTGTCACTAAAAGTCACAAAATCATTAAAATAATATTTTATTACAAAACTAAAGAAAACAGAAAATTATTTGACCACATAGATAGATTCAGTATTACCTAAACTCGGCATCCGCGTCAGCATCAGCTGATGTTAAGGTCAAGAAATGAGCAATCGCATCAGCGTCCGCTTATGTGTAAAAAACCGACATCAGCAACAACCCTACTCGCTTCTTACTAACAAAATGAACGCCTTCATCACTGCTCTATTTACACGCTTATATATATATATAATTATATCGATCATATAGATTCATACTATTGGTAAAACAAATTCTATAGATCAAGAAATATCATGATGGTTAAAAATACTACTACGCTACGATCCGCTGGGGGACTTATGTGAATTTTTTTGTCCACGTGGATCACCAAGGGAATTTATTTGTATTTTTGCCCACATGGATACCCTGGGAGATTCATTTGCATTTTTGTGACCAAATAGATCCCTTACATTATCTTGGCTTTGGATTACTCTGCGAGTACATATGAATCCCTGCCAATTTAGATCAGCTTGACAGAACTGAGTTTCTACTAGGAACCAGATCCTTATTCCCGCTCAATTAATAAGAGGAGGTCTGTCTCCTAGCAGTGGGACGTATACGGAGATGCCACAGGGGGTGTTGCGTAGTCGCAACTGCGTTGTACATTTTATTATATTTTTAATATTACATTGTAATACATCATTGACTTACAAATAAATGGACGACGGGTCTAATACAAAAACCACGAAAAAAATGTCCCAAGTCAACCTATTCGAAATTTAAATTGTAATGTCATCGCAGTATCGCGCTGTCCGTAGAACAAATGAAGACTAAAGCGGAGTGTCGCGCTCTGTATACGATTTTAGCGCCTTACAAGTGCGGACACTTTTTAGCGCGGACCCGACGTCCATATAATTGTAAGTCAATGTAATACATTTATAATAATGGTGAGCAAAGAACATGTTGAAATGTGAATGTGATGAGTTGAGAACGTGATGAAATGAGGGTGGGCCTCTTTATTATCCAAAGTTACTGGTAGCAAACTGTGCAACAAAAAATAAATGACAGACTGACACATAAATCAAATAAGAAAAATGCACCTATTATTGACCAGCCCCCAGTAGTTGACCAATTTCGACTAATAACTAACATAATTGCTCCTTATAATAAAATTTAGGCGCTATTTATAAAAATTAATCTTCATGCGTGAACAGTCACCATTAGTGGTGGATGATTTTCTTTAAAATTAAATGGGACCACTGTGGAGCTACCCTCTTTTCAACAAAAAGAGAATCATGAAAATGGGTTCACAGATACCGGAGTTATCGCGTAACATACGTAAAAAAAACAGTCGAATTGAGAACCTCCTCCTTGTTTCGAAGTCGGTTAAAAAAGAGAGAAGTTCGTACAAGAAAAGCAGTTACAATTATGAACGTAGTTAAGCAAAAAGGATCCAATCCGCACAATTATCAAAAAATGAGTTATATGCACCAAACGATTAGGAACCTAACCTAGTCTAACCTTTTAGATCAGCAAGAAATCCAACACATAAACATAAATAAGTAAACTTCAAACTGAGTGGATGTGGATTGGATCCTATTTATTTGACTACGTCCGATGAATACTAGGAATTATCATAATTGGTCATTTTATGGAGACTGTTACGTAAGTTATTTAGGTACATACGTAGGTGTGTACATAAATTACCAATGGTTAATGAGACTGAAGAAGTCAGCTATTTAGTTCAAGAATTTTATTGAAGTTTTATTTTGATTTTGTATCATAGGCATAATGTCTTCATTGTCCTACTAGTAGGAGTATTTAGTAGGAGCACGACGCCGAAGAGATTTAGATAAACTAAATTAGAAAGAAAAAAACACATTGTATTATTATTACCCTTTACACTTCAATCCAACTGCTGTTCCTCATCGAGACGCAAATCAGATGTCCGACCGACACGGCGTACCTCAGCTACTCTGGAGCTCAGGTTTCTACCTCGTGCCGTAGTCTGTGTGTACGTTCGTGATGATATCTGTGTCAAGCGTCTCAAAAACCTTGAGGCACCGAGTTTTTCTGTTTTGTGGCTTCTGGTAGACACAGGAGTTGCTCAAATAGTGTGCTTCTGTGTTTACCGATCGCACAGTGGAGATCAGGAGACAACCAAGCTGTTCCAATATCTGAGTGAGACGTCTGATGAGATTCAGCATAGGTACCCAGCGGCGCAACTAGTCATTCTGGGGGACTTTAATGCACACCATCAAGAATGGTTGTTCCCATACCAGATGACCGATCATGCTGGGAGAGAGACGCGTAAACTTGCGTTAACGCTAAGCCTCTCCCAGCTTGTCAGTGGTGCCACTAGGATACCAGATATTGAATCTCATACGGCTAATTGCTTGGACCCTCTGCTGACAACTGATCCAGACCGATACTCTGTGGTTGTGGATGCCCCACTGGGTACTTCCGACCATTGTCTGGTGAAAACTGAATCCGTATACTTCCCACCCGATCAGGGCCTTAGTGGTATAAGACGGGTGTGGCGATACAGGTTAGCAGATTGGGATGAAATGCGCCATTTCTTTGTCTCATATCCTTGGCAGGTTTGCTTTTCTTCAAGAGACTGTAAGCAGTTGAGGAGTTGGGCTGTTTGTAAACTATCCTGGCTGCAGCATCAGATCAAGGTTGCCATATCAAACACACAGACAAGGGTTTTAAAGTTAAAGTACTAAGAGCTTACTTTGTTTTAACACGTATTGCCATTTTACTATTGATAACTACTTAATAAATCAAATCGAGCGCGCCATGCTCGGAATTTCTCTGCTGGACCATGTACCCAATGTAGAAATTCGACGTAGCACAAAGGTAGTAGACGTGGGTACGAGGAGGAGTCAAGCTTAAGTGGAGGTGTGCGGGGTACTTGGCTAGAAGGGACGACGGAAGATGGACGAAAGCCGTTACTGAATGGTGGCCAAGAGACGCAATAAGACCAAGAAGCAGGTTGCCCGCCTGATAGATTAATGGCATCAAGGCCATAGTTTGAAACCACTGGACACGACTTGCAAAGTACCGGAAAGATTGGCGCAATAAAGAGGTCTACTCCGCAGTGGGTGGAAACGGGTGGTTAAAATGAAATGAAAATCAAAAACAAATTGTTACTTAGCTATCCGTTCACGCGATGCGCTCCTCCTACCGCAAAATGGCGGCTAGGTTTTATAGGTTAGGTTTATTAATTATTACGCATATTAAAAATTATTTTGCTTTATTATCCATAATAAACAAAATTGTATGTTGAAATTCGTTATAAAGTACACATACATTTATCTAGTTATATAAAAAAAAACTACAATTCTTAAAATGACATAAAAATCGTTAAAGATTCTGAAAAAATGCTTTCATGTTCTGTGTATTACAAAAACCTAAAACAGCCCACGTTACTTTCAAACATTTTGACAATATTGGCTCTCCTGAAAAATTACAATCGTGTTTGTTACTCGTAATAGCAAAGCTCCTGCGAACACTTTTTGGCCTTTCGGTTCTACTGCTTCGCTCTACTAGTGGGTCGAGTAGGATTTGCAAATACTTTTGTCTCTACTCCTGTTGTAAAGGCACTGTCCGTGCAAGTGAACTGAACTGATACTTGAAATGTAAGTCCCTGTCATAATATTTAGTCGAAGTCATAATTTATTTGCATGCCACAGTAAAAGCACGTAAAATACAATTATAGTTGGTAAATTACTGTGTGTAAGTGTCATCTCACTATATGGGCATAGCATAGTATACATTTTAAGATAAGATAGGTAAATACGTCATCGCGCTGGAGGTCTGCCCTGCCTGGATGAGTGGAGGACCCCGACCACCGTCCTATCGCGGATGGAGGTGGTGGAAAGAGACACCCAGCGCAGGAGAACAGGGAGAAGATGGTGTGACTTCGGTTGCCAGCTTCCCCCACAGAGAGCCACGACGAAGAATGTGGGGATACACGTTCGTCGTCTGCATCTGGCTCGCGATGGTGTCGCGTGCACTCTCAGCAGTCTTTAAAGTATTTGTCCATCTTGGAAATTGCGTTTATGAACTTCTAAAGATCTAATATGGAAAAAAGTCTGGTGTAAAAATAGTTTAAAATTACATGGAACTAATGCGAATAAATATGACATTCTAAGGTTACAATATTGTCTTTCAACAAAATGGCAATAGTTCATGCAAAAAAGCGATAAAAATTGCAAAAAAAATTAAGAATACAATCATATTAAATACAACTGGATGAAATTTATCTAGTACACAGTAAACAGAACAACTTTGATAAACGTGCACATTTCATTCCATTTTTTTATGATGTCAGGCGACAAGATGAATAAGTCGACCGCCTGGTGATAAGCGACACGCCTATCCATGACAATTGCAGTGCAGCTCAGAATTTCAAATCGCAAAGATCTGTGGGGCATTGCCAATGCGCCCGTCTCCCAGAGACATACGTATTAGTACATTACAAGTTCCATGTGCCTGTAATTTCAAAAGCATCCTCACCCTTCAAAATTTAGATTTGCAACATTTAAAATAAAATTTCAAATGACACCACCGGACAAGTGCGAGTGGGACTCGTGTACTGTAGATTCCATACTACCATGCAATGCAAACAATGCAAGGCTATCGTCTCTCATTTTAAGCTCAAAAACAAAATGATGAAGCGCCTGATATAAAATTATGATCAAACGCTTCTTCACTGCTTGTACCCCAAACAACAAGACACTATAAACGCCTGGCAAGAACATATGAGCAAAATTGTGGCTTATCGTGTTACATCACTTGCAGCGGCAAAATTAGATTTAAGATTTGTTGTTTCACTACACAGTATAAACTATAATGAGATCAAATTTGACGCTTGCTAGTAGGATCGTTTGTATAAATTGTTCGGGACTCCTTTGGTTATTAGTTTTGAACCGACACGTCACTTTTATTATTTATTCTCCTTTTGATGTATTTTTTACTTTTTCTAATACGATTGACTTTTCTTTTATGATTTTCGTTATAATTTTACTGAAATAATCGCGAAAACAAAAAGTCGATATCAGAGCGTAAGAATGTTAAAAGTTGTTGTTGAAGTTTTTAAAGAATGTTCTTTAAAAACTTCACTTTCAAAGGCACCATCAGTCGTGCGGTCTCATTTCCGACATCACCTTTTCTCGTGACGAAGAGACATGTGACTTTACTGACCCACTGACTCTAATCAGTTTTTTTCACAAAGAACACTTCGCTCCTTGGCTTGCTGAACTTCCGCGTTTCTTTTAGTGGGTAGGCTAAGCAGTGATATTGTAATATTGAAAGGTAAGAGACAAGCTATTGATTGGGTAAATGATAATTTGCCAGCTATTACATTGTACTCAACTGTAATAGATAGATTAGGAGAGTCTCCCCGGTACAGGGGGCCTATTGTGCGTGTAGTCTACTGGTCGTATTCCAGAACACTACTCAATGCTCAAGTCAGGACTTGAGTATGATTTAAAGCACCAGAAATTATACTCAAGTCCTGGCGTTTAGGGTCGTATTTCCAGTGCTTGAAATCATACTCAAATCCTGACTTGTACAATGAGTAGAGTTCTGGAATACGACCCTAAGAGTAAAGCTACGGGTTCTTTAAGAAAAAAGGCTAAGCAGTATGCAAGTGTTGTTGAGTCTACGTTTTTGAGACATAGAGAGGAGACCTTCCAAAAGCATTTCGGTGCACTTTCAACGCAGAGATGTATCTAAATTTCTTTTCTTTCCCCCCAAGACTTTTAGCAGCTGTAGGGTTCCTTGTGAAACAGTTCGTCGAGTGAAGTACTACCATCTTATTTAATAGCATTAATGCGAGTGTTACTGCTGGCCAGTTTTGAAGGGCAAAAGTGCTGCTGAAATTACAGGCACATGGGATTAGTCAACTTATGTCTCAAGATGACAGGCGCAGTGACACTATTGTGACGGTGTGACCTCCTTATACCGTCATCCCACCTTTTTGTATCGCCTCTCTTCATACGTATCGTATCGTTTTTTTCTTCTTCTACTCATATTTCAATTAAAAATTGTTCCATCTTACCTCGCATTCTGATTTTGTTTCTTTCCATCGCATCGTCTCTCTCAACGCGACCGCGGTAGCGAACATACCATTATTTATCTTTATGAATCGTTTACTAGATGTATTTATACAGTTTACATTTTAAAGATTATATTTGTTAAAACCGATTAAATAAACCGATTAAATATCTATAAACTGGACTTTCAACGTTTGAATTGCTAAATTTACTAAATAAGATGTTGGAGGCTGCGAGGCTGCGGAGGCTATTATTACTACTATCCAGGCTTCAGACCATTACAATCCACCAGAACGCCCCCAGCACCAGCAGCACCTCCACACTGGCGCCCGAACTAATTTTAGAAGAAACCACGAAGAACACCAATAAATGAAGAACAAGACAGTGAAATATTGTGAAAAGTGACGTTACATAATTCATTATACACTGCAGATCGCCTACATACCCCATATTTCAGACAAGAGACGACTGCCGTTACATTCAGCTGGTTACAAATGTAACTGAACCCAGAGTTGGTGTACCAGTAGCACCACAAGCACAGTCCTATCAAACACCAAACTATCCACAAACTCCTACAGTACACTTTCTTCATATCTCGATATCCACCCACGTGTAGATTCACAAGTCGTTGAAACTTGGAGTTTAAACCTTCGGTTATTCCAAGAGTAGACGATACTAACTTACAGCTTGTTTGGGAGAGTATCCCTACAAGGCACTGTTACTCCTCAACATTACAAACCACACAATTACATAAAAACATCTCATTGTAATATTTATAGTATTTCGTAAAAAATCTTGTAATTTTATATTTGACATAATTCTTTTCTTCTCCTTCTTCTTCTTTTAAATGTTATGGCTCCATCGAAATAATCAATGATTTTGCCAATGTCAAGTATAAATAACTATGTACGGTAGTTTAACATTAATATAAAAATTATACAAAAAAAAAATGGCGATTTCGTCAATGTCCTGTGAGAATCATAATTCTTTTCAAAATGTTCTTTTTAAAATTTATTCAATTTTTTGACTTACTGTGAAATTTGTTTTTCTCGTAATAATGCCAAAATTTATTATTAACATTTCTTTTAAATAATTCAAAAACTTTGCAAACCGAACTGCATACAAAACTCTTTTGTCATTTTTTCTTAATACGATGGAACGATCAAAGTCAGAAAAATATCTTAAAACGTTACCACAAAAAACCAAGAGGAATAAAAAACATAACTAATTTTGTAAATATTCATCACCATCATACTTTTTTGGTTTCATCCTTCTTACGTTAATTAACGTCTTTTTTTCAAACTTCCTTTTTTCTTCGGAGCGGTTGACAACTCTTTAAATAATCCTTAGGTCACTATTACAATATATTCCTATTTTATTCCACTAATTACTTCCTTTTAAACCTTTAACAGGTTCACACGTCTCTGACGTGCTGCTGTACCTCAGCGTACAGGCCAGTGGGCATTGAACCACTTGTACATAGAGCATCATAGCATTACTTTCACAATGTTGGCGGGTGGTGACCAACACAAAGTCAAGCCTTACACCTTATAAGGCTTCACGAGAAACTAACTGTGGTTAGGGTTTTCCTCTATTCTGATAGGCTGGTATATGTGCGAGAATACGAAAGTTTGGTGAATGTAATATGAAATGGGTACGAAAGATTTTGTGAATGTAGTTTGAAAGCGGAAGTCGACCCAATGTATATAGCATTATTTATCATTCACATATCTAAATTTCTCACGCATCTTCATTGAACCTCTATTTCTCTTAAATTAGCTACTTTCCCTTCTCTTACAATAATCCTCCTCTATTATTTCTCTTACTTTATTCCATCTTGCTATTCCTCTTGTTTTGTCCCTTCTTGCTTTTTTCCTTCTTTATTACTCTCTCTATCCCTTCTGTACCACTACTTTTACTTTATTATGTCCATTATCCTTTCTCCTTTTTTCTTAACTTTTCCTTAAAAAAAATCCTGAATTTATTTTTTTTTCCACCGGCCCCCGGGTATTGTGACGGTGTGACCTCCTTATACCCGCATCCCACCTTTTTGTATCGCCTCTCTCCATTTGTATCGTATCATTTTTTTCTTCTTCTACTCATATTTAAATTAAAAATTGTTCCATTTTACCTCGCATTCTGATTTTGTTTCTTTCCATCGTCACTCTCAGCGCGACCGCGATAGCGAACATATCATTATTTACCTTTTTGAATCATTACTAGCTATATTTATACGGTTTACATTTTAAAGATTATATTTGTTAAAACCGATGAAATAAACCGATTAAATATCTATAAACTGGACTTTCAACGTTTGAATTGCTAAATTTACTAAATAAGATGTCGGAGGCTGCGAGGCTGCGGAGGCTATTACTGCTATCCAGGCTTCACACCATTACAATCCACCAGAACGCCCCCAGCACCAGCAGCACCTCCACACTATCTCTCAGATCTTTGTGATTTAAAGCTCTGATCCTATTAAAAAAACTAACTTCGTATTATTCATAATTTCAATTTAGTCGCTTATTCATGACAGTTTTATCAGGTTAAACAACCTTGAGCGTGGTTTCTGGTTTTACTGGTGGAAGAAACGAAAATAACGGTATCGTCGGTAAAGCGTATGTTGATGAGACGGCCGTTATTGATGGAAATGAGATTGTCTTGACCAATTGCTTTAGGAAGCATTTAGAGGTACAAGTTACAGTACAAAGAAGTTAAGCAAAAAGGTGTCTCTCTGTTACACGACTTGTTATATTTTGAATATAAGCGAAAAAAGTTTTATTGAACCTCTACTGGCCCAGTGGGTTAGTTAAACAAATTTTTTGATCACCTAGTTGAGGGTATACAGATGGTCAATATTTGTTATTTATTATAAATCCTGTATTCGAAACTGAGACATGCTTATAATCAGTTCTGAATTGTCATTGTATTGCAAACTCTTGAGCTTGAGAGAGCTTGTATTTCCATTTTTCGCACTGTGTAACACACAAATCATTTCTCAATTTTTAGAGTCCACGAGTTTTGTGTTCATCATTGAGAGTAAGTATTAATCAAAGCTGCGTCACGTATCATCACCATCATCATCAATCCATTTATATCCACTGGCTGTAACCGGGTCTTTTCTCAGGTGAGGGTTTAGAACAAAGTCCGAAACGCTGACTCAATGCGCGTTGGCGAAGATTTTGCTGTGAACTTTCTTGGACGTGCAGGTTTCATCACGATGTTTTCCTCCACCGAAAAGCTCAAGGTGAATTTCAAATTAAATTTAGCGTATAAATTTCGGGAACTCAGAGGTACCAGTCCGGATTCGAACCCTCTGCCTCTACTTGAGAGGTACCATTAGGCTACCACGGCTTCATCATGTATCATCATCATTCAGCCATACGACGCTCACTGCTGGGCATAGGCCTCCCCCAACGATCATGTATCATTTATTTTTAATTCAGGAAGTTTTATTGAAACTTGTTAGTGGGACCATGATTACAAAAATAAGCTCGTTGGATCCACCATCTAAATCGGAAAAGTATTTCATAAATCCTACTAGACCCATAAGTGTAACTAAACGGTGGGCTTTACCAAAATTCCCAGCAGATCCATGACTATTATTAATATTGGAAGAAACTACAACTAACGACCAATTGTTTGATCATATGGTCACATTTTCATGTGTGCCCTTTTAAATTTTAATTTCATCTGATCCTGATAACAGACAAGTCGTTCTTTTTCATTTTAGTGTAAGACCAGAAAATCTTGCCTGTACGAGTATCATTACTTTTTATAAATCTGTAACATGTCTCTCTTTCAGGGCAGTAAAATTGAATTCACCCGTAATACATACATATTATTTCAGTATATTTGTAGTTTTCCTTCAGTTACGGAACGTAGGATACATTGAATTTTATTAGCGGAGCCTTTCGTGGGGACATATAGCTAAATCAACAAGACGATGCCCATAGAATACAACGCATCTAAATTTAAAAATATCTATACAATATGACATTTAATATAATGCATCTATTTTTTTACGAAGAAGATTTAATTCAATAAGACGATGCTCATAGAATACAACGCATCTAAATTTTAAAAATCTATACATATAATATGAAATTTAATATACCTATAATGCATGTATTTTTTTACGAATAAGTCAAATTTTGATGTTCGTTAGATAAGGAAGAAAATTGTAATGGAGGATGGTACGGGTCAATTTTAGATAAAAGGCTACTTTGTTTCGCACAATCTGGCAGTAGCATGAATGAGTTTAATTATTATCCGAGAAGAGGCGTGCAACTACGTAAATGGGTTCCGGTGAATCGTATTCACGTACGTAAATCGGCTCTGATGGATCAATGTTAAGGCCTAGGTGTTGAGATAAGCTAATAAATGTTGATTTAGCATAAGAGTAATAGGTTTTAAATTTGTATATATTACAGGAGACACAGTTTGAGGTACATTTTAATTAATGTCGAAATAAATAGTCTTCCGAATTGGCCTTTCTAATACTTTGGGCTATTAGTAACTTTGGACATTTTAGCACTTTGGTATCTTGTACGATATACATATGTGTAATTGGTTAATAAAACATTGATTATTTTGGCACTTTGATCATTGGTCCCCGAAAGGTTGAATTTATCGTTATTGCGCATTTGGTTTGTTGATATTAAGAGCTCTCGCTGGATCTTCCCCGAGCTTACACCTTACACGTAATTTTCGGATGTTTACCTGCTATCCTCATACACCACTTTCATGGTTTTTTATTTTATTTTCATTTAGTACTTACATCTCATTTATATAATTTATTTATAATAAGAGAGATTTTAGATGACAAGAGACTGTCTCTTACATACGGGAATAAAAATACCCGTAAGTAATCTAACGATAAAAGGCAGTCAAAGTCAAATAATCACTTATTCCATACGTAACAATGTTTACACTTGAAAACATCATTTTATAAGCTACTGCTCGTTCACTACGCTCACCTTCCTGAGAAGAATAAGCAAGAAACTCTAGAAATTGCTATTTTCAAATAAATTTAAATGCTATGGAATACACTTTTTATCGTAATTGCATTGAATCTTGTTGTCTTTCCGTACTTCTTTATCTAAAACATACTCTTCAATTTTGTAATATGACTTTTCAATTAAAATACTTTTAATGTAACTTTTTAACTTAGGAAATGACAATATTAATATATTTTCCGGAATTTTATTGTAAAAACGTACACAGTTCCACATAAAAGAATCGTTTACCTTAGTTAAACGAAATTGTGGTACCATGAGTTTAGGACTTAGTTCTAAGGTTAATATTATGGATGTCTTCTTCCTTAATGAAATTATGTATATTTTTACGCGCATACAAAATATTTGAGTAAATATATGATTGGACCAGTCGATTTTACATTAGGTAATTCAAATTTAACACACTTAGTCTTCTTGGCATTGAGCAATAAATTGTTAGCATTAAACCAATGAACTACCTTTGAGAGGGTGTCGTTAATATTGTTATAGTTAACGTCATGTCTGTCTGTTTTAAAAATCAAGGATGTGTCGTCAGCAAACAATACCATTTCGCAAAGGTTTTTAACAAAGAATGGTGGTAAAAAGTAAAACGGCAGTATATGAATTAATTGCCGTCAAAACCACCTACGTAACCTATCACAAACCCGAACTTTTTTCCGAAATAAAAGTTTGTTTGAGTTTTCATTACACCGAAAACCGATTTATAACGGAACCGTTGTTCTTTCAGGATATGTTGGATGTTTATCGCAAAGTCACGATTAGATTAGGTTAAGTTAGATTTAAAGGAAAAAACATTTTCCTCTCAACATTACTTTCGAGGTTATAAAAATTCGAGCAAACGTAATTTCTAGAAAATGTCATTTCGAACTACAGATAGGTAACCGTATCGTTTAAAAGAGCAATGTTTAAACCCGACTAACCCTATAATGCAATTTGAGATTTCGTCATCAATAATAATTCATGTTTCTGTCTATCCTATAATGCATTTTTGTAAACTGTAAGAAATATTTGCTACATTAATATCAAAGACACAATAATAAAGAAGTTTATCCCACCGAGTGCCATAAAATTTGACGGGGCATTGTAAAAATAAATGAAAACATAAAAAGGCTTCCGATTTTTGACCACAAGCGATATTTTACAGTGTATTATTATCGGGTTTCAATACGAACCATTGGCCAGAGTATATCAGATTAAGAGAGAAATTTATTGCCTTTGTACGCCAGGATTTCAGCGAAAAGTGGATTAAGTGTAGGTACCTTTTTGAAATGTTCAGAACTATCGAAGTTTTATCGGCTCCTATTCAAATTGAGGCTGTTCGTCGTTTACCACTTAGATTAATAGATTAGTGAAGTAGTTAGTAGTACTTGAATGAAGCTCATGAAATTTTCAGGAACAGCAACCTTTAAACACGTTCGTGCAACACAACAAGCAGGAATACTCTGTGAATTCGCAATGATGAATATCCTATAATTTTGTAAAGATTAATACTCTGTGACTTTGCAATGATAAATACTCCGTGATTTTGCAATTATGTAGATACATAGAGTAGAGTAAAATTACTCTGTAATTTTTAATATCACTCCAAAATAAAGCAATTAAACACGAACGAAGAACAACAATAACTCGACGGCTTTCTAGAATAGCAGCATATCTCAAACAAACAAAACTCGTGAAATTTTCAGAGAGGAATACTCTGTATTTTGCAGTGATTCTTATTTAAATATTTCCCTAAACTGCCATTAACATGAACGAAGAACAACAATAGCTCAACGGATTTTTAGAATACCGACATATCTCAAATAAGCAAAGCTTATAAAATTTTCTGTGAAAGCAAACATTACTGCTTTCTGCTTTTGAAGGGTAACGGTGCTGGTGAAATTATAGGCACGTGTACCTTATCAACTTATGCCTCAAGGCGACGGGTGCAGTGTCAGTGCCCCGTAGATCTTTGCAATATAAAGCTCTTCGTATGTCCTGTCCTTTAGTATCATGAAAAAAAAAACACATTCGTGTAACAAATACAGCGTTAAACAAAAACGAAGAACAACAATACATCGACGTCTTTCTAGAACATCGGGAAATTATTTAAAAATTCTGGCGTACAAAGCCGGTGATTAATCATGTATCACCCAAAATCACGTGATTAAATGAAATGAAAGAAAACCCCGATGTATTGACAAAAAAAAATTTGATAATCCTCAATATCGTTTGCAGCATAATACGCTGCATGAACATCTTTTTTCTTAGTCTTTTTGGTTTGCTATCTTTTTGTGGTTTGGTCGGGCAATTATTGAAACTTCAAAAATGTTAAGTTCTTTTTGAAAAAAGGTTGGTTTTTATGGGTATTGTTTTGACAAAGAACTGACGAGTGGTTTTTTTTCTTGGAAAAAATGAACGTATCAACCTATTGCAATTACAAGTGCAAGAAAAAGTTAACTCCTGATGTACTATTTGTCGGTGTGCTACGTGTAATGTTTTCAGATGGTGTGAACCACGGATACATATATTCATCAGTCCATTCACGAGATCCGCTCGCTATTTTCTGCATAACTACCGGAAGTGGCGTCTACAGCGTACCAAATATAACGACTACCAAAACACCTAAGATATTTCTGGATACATTAACAAGTACCAAGTTTCCTGTGCTGGGGATCCACACCAGTAGACCATAGTCCTTCTTTTTGCTGGACAATTAATAATGTGAAGCCGTATTGTGACGAAATTCCTCTTTTACATTAAATTATTACTATTGTTAATTACCTCTTTTAGTTAGTCTATTCGACTATTTTAATTTAACAGTGTTAAGTAACTATAAAAGTGTAGCGTATCCATTGTGTTCCCTCCTTTATGTAATGTATAGCTTGTACATTTTCTAATTCCTGTAATAGTATAATTTTGTTTTCCTTTTTATATGTGATGTGTGACTTATAGCTTTTCCTATTTTAGTTCACCATAAACTCTCTCCTAGTAAATGTAAAATTTCACGTCTGATTTGAGGTCCAGACTCAGTCCAGTGTAGCTCTTGACAATATTATGCTACACGCTATACTATAACTTTTTTGTAAGAAAGAATCAATCTCAAAAGTACGTGGAATTACATCTATTTGCCACGTTTTATTGATATCGGTTACCGGAAAGTGCGCGAAACCTGATTCATCCTCAAGTTTGCCACCCTTAGAGGTAAGAATATTTTCTTTAAATTTAAATGAGGTACCCTCTTTCCAACAAAAAAAAAGAATCATCAAAATCGGTTCACAAATGCCGTACCATAGAATTATCGAGAAACATACACACAAAACAATGCAGTCGAATTGAGGCCCACTTCCTTTTTGAAAGAGATTAGTAAGTAAAATAACGTCGCGATCGCCTCAACACGATCAGTTTTGTATCGGGTCGGATCAATGAACGCTAGTGTACACCAAATTTGAGTACATTTCGACGGAGTATATATAGTCACAACAGGTAAGAAAGACTCTAGGCACTCGACTACAGAATGGTCAATTATTAAATAAACATTTTATATACTCCAAGGTTAAACGATATGGTAATGTAGGTACATGATTGACTATTATTGTCACGTGATAATTGACAATAACATATGCTGTATCACTGGAGTAAAAAGCCGTAAGTTAATTTAGATATGGCATTTTTCTCTTAGTTACTGAGGCCTTGAGAAATTTATTTTTGAAGTACGTGTTTTATAAAATTACGAATTCTTTAAGAGTACGAATGTAAAAGTTTTTTTTATATAATACCAATTGACGGGACGAACAATTCATGCACCACTCAGATCTTTAAATTGCAAAGATCGTAGAGGCACTGCCACTACGCACTGCGCTGCGCAATTTCACCAGCATCCGTACCCATTCAAACCTGAACGCAGTAATCCGTGAATTACTGCTTGGTGATAGAAATGGGTGGCAGTACTTCCCTGGACTAACTCTTTACATAGGCCTGTACTGTTACTAAAAGTACGAATGGTTTTTATAAAGATATGAGTGTTTTGTAAAAGTACGAATTAAAAAAAAATATCTTAATATAAGGTACCAGTTAACGTTTTAGTTTAAACAAAATAGTATTTATTTAATTATTTACCGTGTTTTTAATAAATACTAAAATGTTTCTATCTTCCTAGTTTGGAAAAGTAAACAAATATGGTAGAAGATTCCCGGGAGGACCAATTTGGGAAATGACGTTTTTAAATTGGTTCTGGTCTGGGTGGGCAGGTTATTTCTCCGAAGTGAATTTTGTGCCGTTGCTCTGGTACTCATTGTAAAGATAATTCCCTACTTCGAGACCAGGAATTGGCGTGCGTGTCTGTATTATTCGTTATTAGTGTGTATTATTTCATGACACAGTGTCATGACATGCAAGCAAACCCGATCGTAATGTCCTAAAATAATTTAAGATGCTCAAGGGATTTTTCATTACTTTGCCGTGTTAGGTTGGTAATAGATTTGTAATTTTATTTATACTGTACTTCTCATAAACGATAAAAAGTTTTTATGCTCAAAAATCTGAATGTATTTGGCATGAGCTTCAAGAATAGAAGAAAAAAAATATGGTGATTTCAAATTCTGCAGGATTTTTAGAATTTGTATGCTTTTTATAACATTTTAGTTCGCTCGTTAAAAATAGCTGGCAATCTGTTTAAAAAAAAGATAAACCCGCCATTTGCAAAATCCGTAAACGTTGTATTGTGAAGCGGCATTTATTCATAAAAGAAATAAATTATCGTTGTACCTATTTCCTCGCAAATGTGATAAAAAATATTGTATGTTGTAGCACGGGTGATAAAAATTACAAACATCGAGTCAAACTCTCATTTAATAATTTCTTATTTTAAGTGTAATTTGTGTTTCAATTGAATTTTTAAAATTAATTTTTAAATTAAATTAAAATCCGAATCTACACGAATAGGTACAACAAGTTCTTCCGATCTTAATCGTTTGTTTTTTTTTTCAAACAAACAAATGCATTTGGGCCCTTGACAGGACTCATGGTTACGGCTGACTGAGATGGTAGTCATCAACAACTTATATTTTATATTAATGCAAATACACGCGATTTAGGTTCAAAAAATAGTTTCAAATATACTCTATTTTCATAAAGCAATGCATCAAAAGGTTAAGCCTCCGTGATTGGAAACATCAGACTTACTGGATGTATCAAATCCGCCACAGATCTCCGTGGCAGATTTGATTGGACATTTTATTATCGAAAGCTCGGATTTTCAACAGATACTACAAACTTAATCTGCTTACAGCGAAATTGGTTTAAAGATCCTGTACATGTATACACAATGTACTAATAATACATAGTACCTATTTGATGATTTCTTCTGTGTAATGCGACGTAAAAATTTGATTATCATTAAAATAATTTCTTTCAGAAGAAACCAAAATATTATAATTTTTTAATACCTGCTTTGTTCATCGTCATCGTCATTAACGCATTGATACGTCCTGGCTGGGCACGAGTCTTCTCTCTGACGAGTCTTCTCTCTGACGAGTCAAACGCGCTTGTTAAATGCGGGTTGGGGACACGTTTTACGAGGGTTGTGAACCAATGACGAAGTTCTGCAAATAGTTGGACACAAGCGTAAACTTTTGCAGACCATCAAACAATAAAAAGTTGCAAATTTGAGTCATGTACTTAGGCATGACAGATACGAGCTTCTGCGACTGGTAATTTATGATGACACGCATGTAAGTCATCATATACATTCAGATATATGTATAAAGGCTGACTACTGAAACAACAGAGGACTTCGTGCTATTCGTTGAAGGCATCGAGTATATAACCAGAAATAGAGACGAAATAAGGGCCATATATTCCTGGTAACACATTAGCGATACAGCTCTTATAAATATCAACTCTCGTTTGCACTGAAATATAGACAGACCAACTACTGACCTGTGTGTACGTATCCGTATATTCCAAAAAATATTCTGTATTTATTATAATAGAGATAATATCTCTAACAATGCCGTGCTGTTCTATTCGGTGGTGTGGGAAAAACAACAAAACATCTAATTACAAAACAAACGGAATCACATTTCATCGGTAATTAAGTATTAAATATGTAATTTTGCAATTTTCGTCCATTATAGCAAAGCTCAAGTTAACTGGTCGATTTGAAGTGAAACAGTTGACGACACCCATTGACGACACCCGTCAATTGTTTCGCACTCGGGCTGGCCAATCGGAGCGCAGTTGTCACAGTAATGATATGGCAGAATAGTTTTCAAATAATTGAAATAATTTTAGTACAGGGTACTAAAAAAACCGACCTCAAAAGTACGTGGAATTACGTCTATTTGCTAAGCTTTACTGAAATATCCCCTAGTTCGCCACTATACAGGACTTGACACTGGAAATAATAAAAATCAGTTCTCACTACTCAAAGTATATTGAGAGAAAAACGCCTCGAATTGGAGAAATAGCAAAATCAACCATTTTAAAGTAATTGCTCCTAAATTAAAGTTAGGCGCTATTTATAAAAATGAATCTTCATTCATGAACAGCCACCCTTCAAGGTGGATGATTTTCTTCAAAATGAAATGGGACCACTATGGAAGTACCCCCTTTACAACAAAAAAGGAATCATAAAAATCGATTTACAAATACCGGAGTTATCGTGTAACATACATACAAAAAAAAGAAAAAAGAACATACAGTCGAATTGAGAACTTCTTCCTTTTTAAAGTCGGTTAACAAATTAAATGACATTTCGCCTCTATTTCTTGTTATATACTCGATGGTTGAGGGTAATACCTTACCTTCAACTATCGAGAACCTACCGGTTCTGCTAATAGGTGGTAGGTCAAACCAATAGGCTACCGTCTACGGCTTATACCTACTT